>NW_018742815.1:1800000-2367500 GCF_001683475.1 Chenopodium quinoa | reverse complement strand
ATGATCTCAACACGGTCGTGCTGCCAAGCTCCGACACACGAGTCAACATACGTGAACTAATCTATATTATGGTCATTAGTAAAAAAAATTCCCCTTGACTAGTAGTTTCTTCCGATGGAAGGAATTGGATTTGGAAACTTTTAGTACTACTGCATATTTGTCCTCAAGCTGCACAACATTGGGTATGAACAAAAATAAACACGGTAACACCAAACTAATCATGAAACATTTTACGTATTAAAATTTAGAAAGAAAGAGCATACATTAAAAGTAGTTGGATATAATGAGAATCCGAGTTGCGAAAATCATTCGATACTCAGTAAAAGGAGGTAATTGAAAATTTTGAAACGAATTTGTACAAAGATCCATGATAATGCATTTTCATCTCAAGTATCTCATTTTCCTTATAAATCTCTATTACCATCCAATTCCACCATATGGGGTGGGGTACTACTGGACAAGCATGCAATTTTATAGAGAAAAACACAAGTTTAGGGATGATATTGCATTCCTATGAACAAAATACTGATAATTAACATTACTTTCCTTGCTAAATTACACTAAAATTCATTCCAAAACTGTCATTTAATACCGACTACCAAACGGGCTACGACAGTTGGTGTTAAGAAGTTACATTCATCCGGAGTTTGCAATCTACTCGTGCCTTCTAGTACATATTTCATTACTATAAAAAAAAAAGGGCAGCACTTACAAATTCTTCAAGTAATTGGCAAAGCTATCAAGTGCAGCCTCTAATGAAAACCAAGCCTTAGCCTTGAAGTTGCTGGCCTCTCGAAGGTGAGCCAACTGAGCAGACTTCTGCCTGGCAACATCGACTTGAGGGCATATGGAGCGAGTCAGCCTACCAAGGTCTTGATCCGCCAAGCAGTGATCTTTTTCCAATTGAGATTTGCAGTTCATTAACTTGGCTATTTCCTTATCTGTTTCAGCTATTCTTGACCTGAGCTGATCTCGAGAAGATGTCTTCTGTAATATTTGATTCTTAATATTAACAAGGCGGGATTGAATTGTACCAGCTTCTCGAAGTTTCAGAGGAGCAGCAACCTCCTTTTTAGTCCATTCCATAAATCGATGTTGTGAAGCCAAAATATCCTCTTCAAGAGACTTAATGACAGTCAGCGAATGCATAGGCAAGGAGGGATGAAAGTCCTGGAGTAATTGAGACAATTCCCCAGTGAAGTGAAGGTCATTTGGATTGCGCCGAATCTCCTCCAAAAGCTTCAAGAATTGAACTTTCGAAGAGGAGATAGATATGGATTTTTTCTTGGATACTTTGTACAGGTCCTCCAGCAGTGAATCAATGTCGTTTAAGATTAAAGACGTAGAAGATTCCTGGATTGAAAACAGGAAATGTTGAAAACATGAGTAAAAGCGAACATAATTTACTATGCATTATATATTTTTAGTGTGGAATTGGATGAAAAAAAAGGTGTCAACCCCTGGATTGTACTGCACTTCTCGTCCTTTTACGGAGTACCAAAGAACTGTCTTTAGCAGCTGCACCTGCAAGATTCAATTATTCATATTATTAGTCTATTAAGTAAAAGACCTCGGGTTTTGACCAAATGGGGAAGTCTCAGCTCCAATTATCTTTCCTGACGACATACTAAGATTCCAGACTCCTTCAGCTAGCCCAATCGTTGTAATAAATCATTAACGTAATAGTACAACAAATAAGAAACGTTATAAGAACTCTAGCTTGTGCACAGCTAAACACTACACGCGCAAGGGGTTGATATCAAGCAACCTAAATCAACCTCCCATCATTGTTCAAGTGCTAAAATAAGCATCAAAAGCGATGATTAAACCAACGAGATAAGACTTTCTAGTGAGTTAGGGATAAAGTCACCAGCATCAAAATATTTTTACCAGTGTACAGTCGCTAACACCGCTAACAGCCAACAAAGGGGTGAAAAGTGCACCCAAGTAGCCCAAGTCATGAATAATGATGCCGATGATGCATCTCCCTCTTCTCAAAGGAGGGTGGATTTTTTTTTTTTTTTTTAATAAAAATATAATAGAGGAGCATATATGTATCTTACCAAGATGAAGCTCAGCACTATAAAAAATAGGAGAAACATCAACATGACTTAACATTGCAGCATGGATGGCAGCCCCATAAGCAACAACCTCCTCACTGTTGAAGCTATTTAAGAGCTTCTCCCAAAGGAAAAACTCTTGCAACATCTGCTGCACTTTAGGGATCCTAGTCGAGCCACCAACTAAGATAACATAATGAATGTCTTCCCTTTCCAACTTGGCGCTCCTCAAACACTTCTCAACAAGGCGCATACAATCTTTGATTAGATAATTACTAAGCCTTTCAAAGTTTGCACGAGTGATATTTGTAGAAAAATATTTACCCACACTATGAGAATACAGGTTGATGACAGTCTCTGAACATGTAGAGATACTCCTCTTTGCCCTCTCACAAGAAGCTACCAACCTTCCAAGATGTTCAGGGTTTTCACTGATATGACAAGCCCACGGTTCAAACAGTTGGATAAAGTAGTTCGCCATTTTTTTATCAAAAGCATCTCCACCAAGTTCAGGATCCCAACAAACTGCTTTAAACTCAACTATATCCTCATTAATAGTTAGCAAAGAGACATCAAGGGTCCTACCACCCTGGTTGAAAACCAATACATTATTACCTAAGCAGCTAGAAGCAAGTTGCTCGTGCAAACCATAAGCTATGACGACTGCTGTTGGCTCCTTAATAATATGAACAGATTTGAGCCCGGCCATAATTCCAGCATCTTTTGTTGCCTGCCGCTGGGAATCATTAAAGTAAGCTGGTACAGTAACAACTGCATACTTTACTTCCACACCAAGATAGGCCTCGGCAGTCTCCTTCATTTTCATTAGCACCATAGAACATATCTCTTCAGCAGCAAACTGTTTCTCCTTACCCTGGTACGAAACCACAATTTTAGGCTTATCATTTGCACCAGCAACAACCTTAAATGGCCAACTCTTGATGTCATATTGAGCTGTAACATCACTAAATGTCCTTCCTATAAGCTTGTACACATCTGTAATTTGTTAATATGCACAACACCAAGTATGAGAGAACAAACTGACAAATAGACTTACTCATATGAGCTTCAAATTATTAAAAAAAAAAAAACAGAGAAGAAGGTGGGGGGAGGAGATTCCTATTCTACTATATATTAAACCAAGGGCTTAATTTAGAGACATATATAAACAAACAATCTATGGAAAAAATGAGGTTGTGATTTATAGCCCATATAAGAATAGAAATTGTGGGAATAACGAATTTGTGGTGTCCTTTTAGACAAAGTGATTCATATGATTCTCCATGGTAATGCTTTTCCTACCCAAGCTTCGATTCTTATTGTCACTTACAAACAATTAAAGGTTTGCAATGATTAAAAGTCGATGAAGAAAAAGGCATGATGAGAATGGACATAATTCTTCAAAAAAGCACAAGAGAAAGTAATGGAAGGGCAATAGAACACAAATTAAGTAAAAGCAACTATTTCCACCAAGCATATATTAATCAGTGTAAAGTTGTAAACATATAAGATCATAACATTGAGGTCAACAAGTCTTAGTTGTATTATAATTAAATTTGGCATCTGTGTAACTAGAAAACAAATAAATATCTCAATAGAAGTAGAGAAAGGACCACAAACCAAATATAGTGATTGCAGGGTTTTGACTACTTTGGTTCTTGGCAGCATCACCAATAAGGTGCTCATTATCAGTAAAAGCAACATAAGATAATGTTTTCCGGTTGCCCTGATCGTTGACAATAATCTCAACCTTACCATGCTGCCAAATTGCCACACGTGAGAATCTATCCCCCAAATCAATTCCAATTGCTGGCCAGCCCCAATCACTCTCCATCTTTCTATATAGGTCGATCTCCTAAAAGCTTAACCTAAGATAAACATGGTATAAACAGAATATATAGGCAGACGACGTCACAGAGACTTGTTCAAAGAAAGTAGTGAGTTCTGGAAAACTCTACTAGCACTAAAATGAAAAAAACATGGTATAAATGACTCAAAATGCCTAAATGTAAAACATATGTATGATATGACAGATTATTAGCCCTTAATTACCCAGTTTTGTTCTCCATTTTCATACACCAAACAGATTATTAGCCCTTGATGAAATTATTAGCACTAAATTTGAAGTATTTAAGTTGTGAATTGAAATGGGTAATTTGAGTTCCCTTACCTATTTCTTATTTGAGCATTAATCAAGATTCAAAATTTCGAGCTTATGTTTCCAAAATTAGAAATTTACTTCAAGTTTAATGAGATTTAGAGGAATTAGAATAGAGAGAAAAATGAAACTCTATTTCATTGATTTTCGGAGAATATTGTGAATGAATTACAAGAGAAGCTTTATTACAGCTATATATACAAAATATCCTGTAACAACTTTTCTAACAACTTTCCTAACAGAAAATATCTAGTAACAGAATTCTGTTATGTAAGTCAACAAAGTCAAGTAGCTTCTAGAAACTTTAATACAACTCAGCAGTCTTCAATTGCCTTCTCTGTAGCTTGCTTCATTCAGCTCCTTCATATTCTGTAAGAACAGGATCAACATCATCACTATCAGCATGATCACCAATACCCCCCCCCCCCCCCTCAAGCTGGGCATGGATACTTGAGACATGCCTAGCTTGGCAAGTAGTTTAGACAGCTGTGGAGCAGGAAGAATCTTTGTTAGGATATCAGCTAATTGCCCATCAGTTGGCACATAGGACAATTCAATAAGACCTTCCAGTACTTTATCCCTAGTAAAAGGACAATCAATCTCAATATGATTGGTTCTCTCATGCATAACTGGATTCTTTGCCAAATGAATTGCTGACTGATTATCACAGTTCAGCTTAACTGGAGTGAGATCAGAAACTCCAAGATCAACTAACAATCTCACAAGCCAAACTATCTCAGATGCAGCTGCAGCCATTGCCCTGTATTCTGCTTCAGTAGAGGATTTAGACACAGTTGATTGCTTCTTAGATTTCCACGAAATAAGGTTGTTCCTCAGCATCATCAAGTACCCTGTAACAGATCTTCGACTATCTATGCAAGCAGCCCAGTCAGAGTCTGAATATGCTTGAAGAGTCAGTTGTTTAGCAGCTTGCAAAAACAAATAAACCTTGTCCAATAGTGCCAGCCACATATCTCAACAAATGATGTAAAACTTTTAAATGCTGTAACCTTGGACTTTGCATGAACTGGCTGAGAGTCTGTACAGCATAGGATATATCTGGCCTGGTGTGAGTTAAGAAATTCAATTTCCCAACTATACACCTATAGTGTTCTGGATTCTGATACAACTCCCCTTCAGTTGCTGAAAATTTGACACTTATAGGAAGTGGTGTCTTTGCTGTTCTTGAAATATCCATGTCACAAACTTCAAGTAACTCTTTTGTAAACTTCCTCCGACTAAGTATAATCCCAGATGACAGCCTTGAAACTTCAATTCCAAGAAAGAAACTCAGTTCACCCAAATCCTTTATGCTGAATACATCATGCAAATAACCTTTTAGCTGGAGCAGGACCTCTGAATTTGAACCAGTCAGAATTATGTCATCAACATAAACTGCAGAAATACTTATGTCACCCTTGTCTTTAAGACTAAACAAGGAGTAATCATTTTTGTTCTGAACAAAACCTTGCTTTTGAAGTTCTGCTGTCAGTCTAGCAAACCATTGTTTGCTAGCTTGCTTCAATCCATACAGAGATTTCACTAGCTTACACACTTTATTCTGTGGATTAGGCACACCTTGTGGCATCTTCATATAAACCTCTTCATCAAGAGATACATGTAAGAAGGCATTATTTATGTCCAACTGAAGTAAAGGCCAATTATTTCCAGCAGCAACAGTAAGTAAACACCTAATTGTAGCCATTTTGACTACTGGTGAAAATGTCTCATCATAATCCACCCCATACTTTTGTGTAAAACCCTTTGCAACCAACCTAGCTTTGTATCTTTCCAAGGATCCATCCTTTTTTAGCTTCACCTTAAACACCCATTTACACCCAATGGCCTTTTTGCCTTTAGGTAAACTGGTAACAACCCAAGTATTGTTAGCAGACAGTGCTTCTAACTCTTTGTTCATTGCTTTTATCCACTCAGGATGCTGTGCAGCTTCAAAATAAGTTGCTGGTTCTGTGATATTTGAGACTTGAGCAATAAAATCCTTCAAGGGAACTGGAAACTCCTCATAAGTCACTATATTGCACCAATGAGAGATAGCAGACTCAACTGCACAAACATAATCTATCATCCAAGCTGGTTTTCTGTGAGGACTAGATGATTGTCTATCTGGTAATGGTTGTGTTATCTGGTAATCTATGGACTAGGTGTGTTTTGGGCAATAATAGGCTGAGGTGGGACAGTTTGTTCTGGGAACAGGACAAAAAATTCAGGTATATCAGGGTCAAAATCAAAAACAAAAGCTGTTTGAGATGGAAGAAAAATAGAGTCTGGTTTGTGTGGTGGGAAAGAAACATGAAATGGAAAGTGCCTTTCATGGAAGGTGATATCTCTAGAGACAAAATTTTTATTAGTTTCTAGGTTTAAGAGTTTGTAGGCTTTTTGACCTGTTGGATAGCCAAGCATAACACAGGGTGTTGACCTTGAATCAAACTTGGATCTGTTATTCTTCAAAGTTGCAGCATAACACAGACATCCAAACACTCTCAAGTGTTCAATATTGGTTAGAACACCATGAACCTTTTCATAAGGTAAGACAAAACCCAAGCAAGACAAGGGCATTCTGTTAATCAAATGTGTAGCAGTAAGTAGACATTCTCCCCAATACTTCACATGAACTTTAGACTGAAAGAACAAAGCCCTTGCTGTCTCTAACAGGTGTCTATGTTTCCTTTCTACAACCCTATTCTGTTGTGGGGTGTCTACACAACTTTTCTGATGAAAAATCCCAAATCTCTCATAGACAGTAAGCATTCTGCCTTCACATAACTCTTTGGCATTATCAGTTCTTATGCTCGATCTTAACATGTATACCAAACTGAGTGTGAATAAAAGTAATAAAAAAACTCCAAAATATCAACACAATCAGATTTATTCCACATAAGAAATGTCCAAGTATGCCTTGACATATCATCAACTGCAGTTAAAAAATAAGAACAGTCATCATGTGTTCTTATTTTGTATGGACCCCAAGTGTCTACATGTAAAAGATCAAAGCAACTTGCACTCTTGACATTGTCTTTAGGAAAAGATTTCCTAACTTGCCTAGCTTTTGGACATATTTGACAGATGCTGTCATTACAACAATTACCAGAAAACTTTGAATCTATATGACTCAACTTATTAAAAGGTAAATGTCCTAATATTAAGTGCATCAGATTTGCTTCATCTGCAACAACCACATTTATTGAAGAAACACACCCATCACTCTTCTTCAAATCTCCATTTGTAACTGCATATAGTCCAGATTCCAAATTACCAAGAACCAGAGAAGTTCTCTGGGAGTGATCCTGGATCAAGCACTTATCATGTGTAAACACAATGTCACATCCCATATCCTTACATATTCTATGAGTAGAAATCAAATTAAAATGCAAGTCAGGAACATGCAAAAAACATTCTTGAGCATAATCCCATTCTCAAACTTCACTGTGCCTATATGCTTTACTTCTACAGATTTTCCATTGGCCACAGTTATAGAACTAGGATATTTATCAAACAGATTATATGCATCAAACAAATTCAGATTTGAACATATATGATCAGTTGCTCCACTATCTATAATCCATTTTGAATCAAGACAAGTAATTAAGGAATCACCTGCCATGTTTGCCATCCCATTGAACTACTTAGAGCTGTCATGTTTATCTTGCTGAATTAGACTGACCAGCTTCTCATACTGCTCCTTTGTGAAATGATTGGTATAGTCATCATCATCAGAACCTTCACAGCAAGAAACAGCAGCCACTCTCTTCCCTTTGTTCTTGTTATACCCCCCTTTAGCAGGATAACCATGCAATTTCCAGCACTTATCAACAGTATGATTATTCAGCTTACAGTGTTCACAGAACAACGGTGATCTTGCAGGAAAACTCCTATTATATCCTCCTCTTCTTTCTTCTGCAGCTGCAAAAGCCATACTAGACTGTTTATGAACAACATCTGTGATTTGTTTTTGCTTTTCATCCTGAATTAACATATTGTAAGCAACAGACATTGCAGGCAAAGGATTCATCATCAGAATATTAGTTCTGACCCCTGCATGTTTAGCATCAAGTTTCATCAAGAATTGAATTAGTCTTTCATCTTGCTGAGTCTTCAGAAACTTCTGTGTCAAGTTACAACTGCATCTATTACAATTGCAAGTAGGAATTGGATTTGCTGCACTGATTTGATCCCAAATTCCTTTAATTCTAGTAAAGAATTTAGCAATTGTAGTTGTTCCTTGTTCCAATTGACTCAAAGTTTGTTGTAATGAGTATATCTGAGGTCCAGAGGTCCAGAGATCACTGAATATCTATCTTCTAGATCTTTCCATATCTCAGAAGCAGTGGAAAAGAAAATCACACTCTTAGCTAGTGTGTTATCCAAAGATCTCAGAATATAAGAAATTATCATATTGTTGCATCTATTCCAAGCATTCAACAATGGATCTGAATCTCCTGGTCTTGGCAGACTTCCATCAATGAAAGGCATCTTGTTTTTCATTGAAAAGGCTAGAATCATACCTCTTTTCCAGTCTCGATAATTGTCTCCATTGAATTTCTCTAAAACAAGTGAAACGGTCGGATTTTCACTTGGATGTATGTAATAAACTGATCCTGGATCTTGAGTTGGATTCTGAATGTTTGTATCTTGTGCAGCCATTGAATCAAGATTTTGCTCGAAAAATTCGATTATAGCAACAAATTTGTGCTTGAAAAAATGATCTAAAATCGAGAATTTGATCAAAAATTGTCCAGAAATTCTGGGGAAAAACTGATGAATTGATACTGTAATAAGTATCCTTTACTGTGATTCAATCAAAACTTGCGGAAAAATTTCAGATTATTAGCAGAAAACCTGCTCTGATACCATAATGAGATTTAGAGGAATTAGAATAAAGAGAAAAATGAAACTCTATTTCATTGATTTTCGGAGAATATTGTGAATGAATTACAAGAGAAGCTTTATTATAGCTATATATACAAAATATCCTGTAACAACTTTTCTAACAACTTTCCTAACAGAAAATATCTAGTAACAGAATTCTGTTATGTAAGTCAACAAAGTCAAGTAGCTTCTAGAAACTTTAATACAGCTCAGCAGTCTTCAATTGCCTTCTCTATAGCTTGCTTCATTCAGCTCCTTCATATTAAGAACAGGATCAACATCATCACTATCAGCATGATCACCAATAAAGTTTAATCAAGAGTACAACGCATAAACAAGAGTAAAAAATTAATTAACCCCAGCACATCAAAGCAATATCTAACAAAAGTATAAAGCTTTACACTTTGTTTGGATAGGAAGAAATGGAAGGAAAAGAAGAGAAGAGAAATGAAGGGGGACAAAATCTCTTGTTTGGGTAAAAGATTGGGAGAAAGAAGGGGAAGGAGAGGGAGGGATCCATTTCCCCTCTCTCTTTAATAACCATAATCTCTCTAAAATTGGAGAGATTTGGAGGGAAAATGGAGCTCACCCCTCCCTTTCTTTTCCCTTCCCTTTCTCCGTTTTCCCTCCCCTTCTTTTCCTTCCTTCTTTGCTATCCAAACAAAGCGTTAAAAAAAAAAAAAGGAACTTTGCTTAATCTAGTCTAAACAAGAGTAAAATAAACGCTAAGAGTTAAGATACGGAGTATATGAATAATTTACAAGAATTGATTAAAAAAAAAAGTTATAAATTTTTTTACCTGAAGACGAGCAGAACTGCAATTCTGCTAAAGTTGTTGAATCTAAAATTTGAAAAGGTTTTGGCAGTGTGTGACACAAGAGCTTTTATATTTATGCCTCTGTTCTTACGCTTCCTGACTTTCCATTTTTCAAATCTTTAAATTTTTTAGCTGTCACGTCACCAATGCTTGTTGATGAGAATGATCATAATCCATAGGCTTTGCTTTTAGTGTCGTTTAAAATCAATTTTTTTTTTAAAGTATTAATTGCAACAATTTGACTAATTATTACGAGTTTACGGAGTATTGCGTTACCGTATTAGTGTCTATATACTACGGAGTAATATACATTCTCATGTTTTTTGTTTTTTTTGGACTTTTTGCAATGCAAATGAATTGTTTTGTAAAATTATTTTTAGCCGCTAAATAAACATTATTCCTACTTTAATTTAACCATTAAAAGAGCCAATGTACAATGTAGTAAGACGAATAACAATGTTTAAAGTCCAAAGGTGTATTCAATCTTCTATAACTACAAGTCCACAACTAAAGTATAAACTACTTACATCATATGGTAGAGTTTTATTTATTTAATTTTTTTTAAAAGGCAGGTAGTTTTTTTTTGAGGAAAAAATAAGAGGGGTATTTTGGGAAAAGAAATTTATCACCCGAAACCCCTTTCACTTTATACAAGTATATAGAACTGGCAAAAGCTAACAAACGCCTCCGGGGCGTTGGATAAGCTATCTAAAAGTATAAAGATTAAATTAAAATTAATATTAATCACACCGATTAACGCGTGATTTTGTTATGCTTTTCCAAATTAATACTACTTTTGGTAACATTTTAAATGCTTATCCAACGCACCGCAAGCGTTCGTTAACAAGATCCTATAAATTTTTTATTCAACTTATGGATTGAAAGATAAAAGATGAATTATTTTTATTTTTTTTTATGTATTGGGATTATACGTAATAAATAAAACTACTATAGTTGTGACATACGGAGTAACAATTTTCATGCTATGCTCAATTTTTTTTTTTTTTTTTTTTTTTTTTTTTTTTTTTTTTTTTTTTTTTTTTTTAAGAAATGCTCATAATCTAATTGAAATTTTTCGGATTTAATTTGGCCTGCTTTGATGATTTTCAAACTTAACTAATTTTTTATTTTATTTGTACACTTATTATTAAGAATGAAATCTTTACAAGAGATGGACTATATAAAAAATTAAAAATCACTCATAATGTATAAATATAACCATATTACCCTACATAAAGTTTATTCTATAAATTTGCCAAAAAAAAAGTTTATTCTATAAAATCACCTTCTAATTTATGACTAGTGTGTATCCTGGGCGATGCCCCGAGTTTCTAATTTGTGTATTTCTTGCTTTAATTTAACAATTATGTTGGACTATTTGTGTAGCTAGTGTGTGTAGTGGCTTGGACATTGCCTTGGATGTCACTTTTTTTTTTTTTTACATCATATCTTGAAAGCACTTCGTCATTGCAACAATCACCACCAAAATTAAGTAAGTGTTTAAATTCTAACGGAGCTTAATACAGTTTGCAACTAGATCATGGCAACATTTACCACCAAAATAAAGCACCTTCATCTATCCCAAAAAGTAATAAGGAAAAAAAAAAAAAAAACTCCTGCTAAAAATACCCTTCAAAACATACTAGAGCACCTTCATCTATCTCAATTCTCAAACCAAAAAACTTCATAACCCTCCAGACTCTAGTCCATCGACCCACTAAATTACTTCCTGGCTAGAGTTCACTCGGAATTATTGGAACAAACAGTGTCATTGTCAGGTTTAGATGCTTAATTATTGGTTCACAGATGACTTGAAGCTCTTTCATCTTTTCTTCAAACTTGGAAGCTTCAGCCAGCTGATAATTCCAATCTAGCCACTGCACTGTCTTCTCAATGGCATTCTTCATCCTCATCTTATCATCGACACTAATCTTCTCCGCGTAATCTTTCAATGTCTCCCACATTTTG
Organism: Chenopodium quinoa; assembly: GCF_001683475.1. NCBI lineage: Eukaryota > Viridiplantae > Streptophyta > Magnoliopsida > Caryophyllales > Amaranthaceae > Chenopodium > Chenopodium quinoa. Next base: position 2,355,610 of record NW_018742815.1, on the reverse strand, counting down.
TTAGCATAGTTCTCCAAAGCAATCTTAGCTTTCACCTTGTTTAAATATTTTTTATCCTCAGTCCTGTACTTTTCAGCCTCTTTCAACAATCTATCAATCTCCTCCTCTGATAACCTACTCCGATTAGTAATTGTGATATGGTTCTTGTTTCCGGTATTAATGTCCTCTGCGGAAGCAGTAAGAATCCCATCAGCATCGATCTCAAACCATACATCAAACTTTGCGACACCAGCAGGTGCTGCAGGAATGTCTGATAGTTTAAATTTGCCTAGAAAGTTGTTGTCTATAGCAACTGGTCTCTCACCTTCATATACTGAGAATGGTACAACTGTCTGATAATCAGAGGCAGTATAAACCCTGCCAACCTTCTTTGTTGGGATAATAGTGTTACGAGGGACAACAATTTTCATGCCACCACCATAGACCTCAATACCAAGCGATAAAGGTGCAACATCAACAAGCACCATATCATTCTTAGTAATCACACCAGCCAAGACAGAAGCATAGACTGCGGCTCCATAGGCAACTGCCTCATCTGGGTTGATGCTTCTACAAAGCTCCTTTCCATTGAGAAACTCTTGTAAAAGCCTTCTTTCTACTCAATCGAAACTTTAATCGAAAGTAGACTCAAGTTCCGAACTCCATATGGGGAAGGAACGTTGTTGTTTGCGGGGTCTCGATCATTTACATGGACCCACTTTTCATTCCATTTGTGGGAATTTGATGATCTATAAACCGTCCTTAACGAACGATCGGCTCATCTTTGAGCATGATGAATCACTTCGTGCCGACCTGTTGTCAATAAACTTTTGGGCCCTCTTCAATCGAAGCTTCCGGCTTGATTCCTTTTCGCGAGTTTTCGCTAGGAATCATCATGTCGATTGCTTTCGTTGGAGAAATCGGTGGCGTGGTTACCTTACGGTTCCCTCGGCTTTCAAAAATGCGTTTTGGATTCGTGGGATGGAAAGGATTTTCCATTTGAGTTCTTCACACCTTCACTCTTCTCCATCTTAGCATCCTTCAAGCACTGATCTACTGGATCGATACACTTCCTAAATAAATCAATATTTAACTTCTCAAATCGAGCACGGGTGAAATCAATGCCCTTGTAAAGGCAATCAATCTCAACGGTAGTTTCATGAGCAGATGAAAGGGTTCTTTTGGCTCTCTCAGCAGCTGCTCTCAACCTACCAATGTCTACATTGTGTTGCCTTTTGAAGTCCTCCACAAAGTAACTCACCATGTTATTGTCAAAGTCTCCACCACCAAGATGTGTGTCTCCACTTACTGCTTTAACTTCAAACACACCCTTTTCCAAACATACTAAAGATACATCAAATGTCCCACCACCAAGATCAAATACTAGTATATGCTTTTTGCCAATGTCATTCTCATTAAGCTTCTTGTCAAGACCATAGGCAATAGCAGCTGCAGTTGGCTCATTGATAATACGGATAACATTTAGTCCAGCAATGACTCCTGCATCTTTTGTAGCCTTACGCTGAGAATCATTGAAGTAGGCTGTTGAACCAAGATAGGCCTCTGCTATCTCTTTCATCTCGACAAGGACCATTGAAGATATCTCCTCGCCCTTGTAAGTCACCACTATCAGTGGCTCCTTGTATTCACATGAATCAGGTGGGGCAATGACTTTAAATGGCCAAAGCTTAATGTCATTTTGCACTGTTTCATCACTGCGTATAAGTCTCTTGGCATCTGAGTGTTAACAATATCCGGAGCATTAAAATTTTAAATATAGAAAGCAATAGGTACAGAATAAACAGGAAGAATTCCACAAAAAATTATACTAAGTCTCAGTACTAGAATTGCTCTTCAAGCAAGCTCATATGGTAAATTTCTTTCAAGTTTCCAAATAGCTACACACCAGTTGACATTTCTTTATCATTTTTGCCCGGATAGTAACTTATGTCACAGTATGCAGATCTTACTAAGTAGAGCTTTCCTATAATATCCCGTGGCTTACATCTCTCTATAAGCTTATAATCAAATCACAACATTTTAGAAAGAGTCAAAAGTTACTAATGAAAATATTATAACAAATTAACAATCCATATCCTATGTTAACAAGGGAATGGAATTAGAATCACAACCAAATACTAAAATATTATAATATATGTACTTATTAATACTCGAAAAGAATAATAAAATTGTAAAAATTAACAGATTAACAACAGAACGAAGATTATACCAAAGATAGTGTTAGAAGGATTGGCAGTAACTTGGTTTTTGTCAGCTTCTCCGATAAGTCGTTGAGTAGGAGTGAAGGCAACCCAAGACGGCGTCGTTCTGTTACCTTGATCATTTGTGATGATCTCAACACGGCCGTGTTGCCAAACTCCCACGCAAGAGTAGGTTGTCCCGAGATCGATTCCTATTGCCGGCCCTTCTTCGTTGTTTCCCTCTGTTGAATTTTCCATTTTGGAAGGGCTTTGTGAAAATTGGAGAGAAAAATTGAAGACGAAGATGGATGGGTGATTAGTATTTTTGGGATATATCTATCTTCTATGGAGTATTTCTCTATACAAAATTGGAGATAGATTTTTTTGGAGGGAATTTTCCCTCCTAAATTTTATTTATTTATTTAAAGTAATTTGTTATATCGGTGGGATCTTAAGCTCAATTTTTTAAGAAGCCAAAAAATAGTGTATTGGAAAGTAATTTATAAGGGTCTGCTCTCTTACGTTGAAGTTCAGTTCAGCTCAGCTTCTAATTTCCTTCTCTTATAAAATATTCATTTCAGCTCAACTCAGTTCAGTTCAGCTCAGTTCAGTCAATGAAAACAGGCCCTAACTCTAATTTAACTTGGCCAATTACAATGAAGAACCACAAATAAATTTCCCTCAATTTCTCAAAATCCCTAATATTTGTTTCAACAAAGAACCCTTATTTTGTAATTATTAAACCCTAGAATCAGAATTGAAAATTGAATATCAATTTACAAGCATTACATGTTAATTAAAATCCAATTACTTTCCCCTTCTTTAATCAGTGAAATTTTGAAATTTTGTGTTTTTAGGTTAAGTCTTATCAATTCGGAGTATTAATTATAATATGCGAGTAAACCTACCAATTTTCAACCTGACCAGCAAACCCTATCCGAACCCGACCCAATTTGTCGGTCTTGAGCAAAAAAATTTGACCCGTAATTCGATTTAACTCGTAAATTTGAGCGTCGAATCCAACCTGAATAAAAACCCAACCCGCTTTAATGGTTTATTTTTTAAAATACATTTATTTGAAAATTAATATTTAGTTTATTGATTGAGTTTGATTATGTATATACCCTAGCCTATTACCCTCCGACATTCATTTTTCTATCTTATATAACTGTTGATCAAATCCACACCAACAATCTCCTACACCAACTATCAAGCAAGCCCCAATTTATAACTTAGATAAACAAATTACGTTTATCAAATGCCATTTTTGTAAATAAGTTGGATTGCAAATTGTGTTTTTTTTTATATTAAAAATTATATATTTTTGTTGTTCGTGGACCACTATGACAAGTTGGAAAGATTTTAAGTTAACACCGTTAACTCTCCATTTGCTACTATTCATCATCTTCTTCCTCCTACCTTCTTGTTCTTTATGTTCATCTTCTTCCTCTTGTTCATATTTTTTCTTCCCACCCACCTTAATCTTCTTCCTCCAAATCTCTACCCACTTTCACTACCTTCTCTTTCAAGTCCGTTCAACTCCATTTCCTCCATCGGCGGCTTTGCCAGTGAAATTAAACAAAAACCATAATAACAAAAAGACGAATAAATTAATAGTATGGTTAACCCTAAAGGGTAGACTTCGCACCAACTGCCGAAATTAAATGAAAACCCAAATAATAAAGTGAGAAGAACGGGCATGACTAACCCTAAAGGGTAGATTTTCTTCCTCCACTGATTTCGACTTGCTCGACGTCATATAATGAAAAGGTGTACTTTCCACCATTGAAATTGAAGGTTGAAGGAGGAGAGAGAAAATCAGAAAATACCCAAATAGAGGTGATAATGAGACTGAGTTATTCGTGAACTATTCGAGCTCGATTCGTGGTGGCTCGGCTCGGGTTTGAGTTCAGCTCGAGACCTTAACGAGCCAAGCTGAGTTATGCCAAGCTCGGCTCAATAAGTTCGTGAACAAGCTCGATTATTTTTTTTCTATATAAAAAAATCATGTATATAAATATAAATATATTTATTAATAGATACTACACTATAATAAGAGTATATATATTTTCATTATTAAAAAAATAAACTCATTGTAGAATAAAAAATTTAATAATGAATGATAAAGAATGAAGACAAGTAAACTAGGGATAAGAATAAATCAAGGTTGTTCGTGAACAGTTCGAGTTCGGCTTGATCAACGCTTAGTCAAAGCTCGACTCATAAAGCTAAGGTTCAAACTCGGTTCAAGTTCGAACAAATTTAAACGAACATGAGCCAAGCTGACCATAGTTCGGGCTCAGCTCGCTCAATTAGCACCCCTATACCCAAAGGTTGAAAAAGGAGAGTAAAACAATGATTAACCAAAGTTAGATGAAATTCGGATTAAAACCGAACCGAACCGAAAACCAAACCGAATTAGTAATTTAGTTTGGATTTTTTTAGAATTCGGATTGGATCGGTTTGAAAAAATTAAAAAATATGAATTACTAATTGGATTCGGTTTGGGGTTTAAACAACCGAAAACCGAATTACAAACCGAATTTCGACCCATTACGTTAAGCCCATTTTTTTTCAAAGTATCCAACCACTTTCCCCTTTCATATATAAACTTTTTTTTTTTAAAAAAAAAACCTAATTTTCAATTCTCCTTTATCAATATCTTACTCTCTCAGAAAGAATGTTGTTAACAAGAAATGATTGTAGGAATTTTCTGGGTGAAGTTCGGGTTTCGGATTTGAATGTTGCAAAAGAAGGGAACAAATTTCAGTTTGGGTTGGATTCTAATTTGAAAAACCGAATTAATTATGTTTGGTTTGGATTTGATTGAATCTTAAATCGGTTTGGATTCGGATTGAGATTTTCGAAACCGAATTAATTCGGATTGGATTCGATTTTGGCTGTAATCCAAACCGCAAACCGAACTTTCACCTTTACCCTTGATAACACAAGAAGGTTATAATTTAAACTTGTATTGTCTCCCAACTATCGACCCACGTCAATTGCATATGAATAACTTAGCTTACATCACTGTCATGCCATGTTGGTCTGACCTCTTTCTTTAATTTTATAATGTTTTAAAATTTTTTTTTAATTTTATTCTCATTTTTCTTAGTTAGAAAATTGTGCTTTCATGACAATTTAAATTAAGTAGTAGGCATGTAATGGCTAAAAATAATATTGGTGAGAATTATCAACAAAAATTGAAAAAAGCAGAAAAGTAAGCTTGAAAAATCATAAATTTTTAGAAATTAGCCAAAGAAAAATTAATAAAAAATTGTTCAAAACTCGTTGGGTTGACCCGAACCAAAGACTTTGGGTTATGGTCGGATTCAGGTTGAGCATTTCTCGACCTGTGACCCGACCGAAATGACTTTGTGACCTAAAGTGATCTGACCTGACCAACCTGATTGAAAGGTCTATATACGAGGGTTAGGCTTAACTGCTTAAGTTAGGAAGTAAAAATAAAAAGAAGGTCCCACTCACCTGATTTTATTACCAGAAACCAAAATGAGTAGTGGTTTTTTTTTTTTTTTTTTTTAAAAATATATTCAGGGGTAGTTTTTTTTATAAAACTTTGAAATGAGTAGTTGTTGACAAAATGACCTATCAATCGGGTAATCCGTGACATTTTATTATTTTTATTTTTGGTGTAGATATGACGATAAAGAGGATACGACATAGAAAATACTTTGTAATTTGTAATGTCTAGCTAGTTATTGTCCCCGACGATGCTGCGGATCCGAATCAATTGAATGTGCAATGTGCCAACTAAAAATATTACCTTCAATGTAAGAGATAAGAATAATGGAAATTACTACCTTCATAGTTTAAATGGAAAATGTAATTATAAGCACTAACTCATAAGAATAAGAATCAAAATTGTATTACCTGTATATCATGAATGAGAATTGTACTTCGTATATTATAGGCACATACATACTAAAAACCCAAGTCAATACGTACAAAAGATAGAGAAAAAAAAGTATCAAATAAATTTTTTGACATACAATGTTTTTTTTTTTTTTTTTTTTTGACGGGAGACATACTATGTTTTTAAATGGACGTATATATGAGTTAGAGAAACAAAAGAATAAGATTAATAACAGGTAAATTTATTTTATTCATTTACCTTACAGCTCAAATAATAAATGATGAAACATTACTATGTAAAATTGTTTGATGTTATTCAATCTAGCACATAAGTATCCAATGAATCACCATTATTGCAATTAATTATTACTTGCTAATTAATTAATTAGATTTTTGTTATTGTGCAATTACTAAGGAGATAAGAAGAAAAAAAAATATTAAATAGGGAGGCTATATAAATATGAAGAGTTTTCTATTAAACTAAATATTATTATAGAGAGGTTACGCATATGATTAGTTTTTAGGTAGGTTAAGTATTATTAACCTCCATGTCACGCCTTAGATTTTTATAAGATAGCTCAATGTGCACTATGTCATGCTGACATAAGGATGTCACGTGTCATATTATCATGTAATCCATGTATTTTAATAATATTATATTTTCTCCGTTTTTTTAAACTTGCACCACTTGTCTTTTAAAGAATTTTCACAAATACTGCACCATTTCCATTTTAGGAAAAGAAATATTTGTGTTCGCACTATAAATAGCTAATATACCCTTACTTTCAACACTTACTTTTTATCATGTACTCCCTTCGTCCCCGAAAGAACGACCCATTTGGGTTGATTTAGCGGGTATTAAGAAAGTTAAATAAAAAGAAGTAAAAGTATATTGAAAAGATAAATTTACATGGGGTTTGTAAAAAAGTAGAGAGAGAAAGTAATAAAAGTACATATGGAAACAAAATTTTATATGGGGAAGCTAATTTTGCACAAATATTACACAAACTTTAAAAAAATCGGGTGTACAATAATTATTGTACATCCACTATAAAGATAGACTAGATTGATTAAAAGTTACCCTAATATGCATAAAAGTAAGGAAAATTTGCAAATTACCACCCAAAAATAGTATCAATTTCTAAATAACCACCCATTAAAAAATTTATTTTAAATTACCACCTTTTTTCAAAATCCGGTGGAATTCAGATGAGTAGGGCCCTCCTAACGACTACTAACGGCTAGTTTCTCCTTCCCAATTGAATTTCCCCCCGATTTTCCCCCTATATAACATTTCTCCTAACCTAATTTGCGATTTAGACTTCAAAATTTCCCCAAATTCCTCAAATTTCAGCCCCTTGTAATTGCTGTAACATCTTGAAGAAATATTTTAGTGGGTGGTAATTTAAAATAAAATTTTAAATGGGTGGTTATTTAGAAATTGATACTATTTTTGGGTGGTAATTTGCAAATTTTTCTAAAAGTGATCCAATACAAATAAAAATTATTAGTAAAGAATCACATTTTAAATAACTAAAAATCAATTATTAGTGATTAAATGTAATTAAATTACCATTATAAAACTTTTCTTATTGTCTATTTATATAAAAATTGTATTATGTTAAAAGTTACCCAAAAAAGACAAAAAGTTACCCTAAAATTAGGTAAAAGTTACCCTTATACTGCTCGATGTACAGTAAAATTAGTGTAAACCGGGTGTATACAAAAGTTTTTGCAAATTGGTGGGGATTTTAATGCAAATGAGTCATTCTTTTTGGAACTAATTAGGCTAAATGGGTCGTTCTTTCGAGGACGGAGGTAGTACATACAATCACATAGACAACTTTGTATTTCTACCTTTCTCTCTCATCCTTTTTTCTACTACCAAAAAATTTGTGCCGAACTCTTATGGTGCAATAATAAAAGAACGGGGGAAGTTAATTGTTTTTGTAAAAAACAATGAAGTACTAATATTATAGATTTTAAATCTTGGATATCACCGTCAAGACTTTAATAGTACTAATACAAGTAATAATGAAGTACGACTGTACGAGTAAAATATGAAGTACGATTAAAAAAAAAAAAAAAAAAAGTAGAGTGAGGCACAAACCAAAGATAGTGTTGGTGCCCTTGGTGGGATTGACAAGAATGACAACCACTTGATTTTTGCACCATCACCAAAAGACGCTCATTTTGACTAAAGGCAACCCAAGACGGTGTCGTTCTGTTACCTTGATCGTTGGTCGACACACGAGTAAGTCGTTTCGAGATCGATTCCAAATGCCAGACTTTGTACTTCTTCTTTACTCATTACCATCTTTTAACACAACAACAAATGACAGAAAATACTTGTTTTGTCTGCATACTTATGATCAGCTCTGGTTTCTTTCCTTTGCTGCCTTATTTTGTACATTGACTTTTCCACTTCCAAGTTAATGTTCTAGTCAATGTTACTAGTATTTTTTTTATCCCTTCAATTTGTACCTTCTTCTGATGGAAGAATTGGATTTGGAACTTTTTAGTGCATATTTGCCCTCAAGTTGCACAACATCGGGTATGAACAAATGTAAACTCGGTAACACCAAACTACTTATGAAACGGCTACAAGCTCATTTGACATAATGAGAATTCGAGTTGCAAAAATAAAGAGCATACACGGCTACACGGTTCATTTGATACTTGGTGATAAAAGGAGGTAATTGAAAATATCGAACTGAATTTGTGTGTACAAAGATCCATGATAATGCTTTATTCATCTCAAGTATCTCAGTTTCTTTATAAATCTCTATTACTAATAATACTATCCATTTATCCAATACCATATGAACATAAGTTTGGGAATGAGATGACATTCCTACGAACAATATACTCGTAATATTACTTTCCAAATTACACCAAAATTCATTCCCAAAACTAGTCTCATTAATTTACTACTAGGAATTATCACTTTTACACTAAAAATAAAGGCAGCACTTACAAATTCTTTAGATAATTGGCAATGCTATCGAGTGCAGCCTCTACTGAAATCCAAGCCTGAGCCTTAAAATTGCTGACCTCTCGAAGTTGAACCAACTGGGCAGACTTCTGCCTGGCAACATCGACTTGAGGGCTTATGGAGCGAGTCAGCCTATCAAGGTCTTGATCAGCCAAGCTGAGATCTCTTTGAAATTGAGATTTGCGACACTTTAACTTGACTATTTCCTTTTCTGTTTCAGCTATTTTTAATCTGAGCTGATCTCGAGAAGATGTCTTCTGTGATAAGTTAGTCTTAATCCTAGTAAGTTGGGATTGAATTGTGCCAGCTTCTTCAAGTTTCAGAGGAGCGGCAACTTCCTTTTTACTCCATTCCATGAATTGATGCTGTGAAGCCAAAAGATCCTCTTCAAGAGACTTTATAACAGTAAGCGAATTCATAGGCAGGGAGGGGTGAAAGTCCTTGAGTAATTGAGACATTTTCTTCGTTAATTGAAGGTCATTTGGATTGCACCTAATTTCCTCCAAAAGCTTAAAGAATCGAGTTTTCGCAGAGGACAAAGATATGGTTTTTTTCTTGGATACCTTGGACAGGTCCTCCAGCAGTGAATCAATGTCCTGTAAGAATGCAGCCGAAGAAGATTCCTGAACTGAAAACAGGAATTATTGAAAACATAAGTAAATGTAAAACAAATTTAACAGAAATTTTAGTGTAGGGTTATATATATATATATATATATATATATATATATATATATATATATATATATATATAGTAGTATGTACCAAGTATATAAAAAAAAATGTACGAAGTACAAAAGAAAAGGTGTCAACCCCTGGATTGCAATGCACTTCTTGTTCTTTTACAAGGAATCAAAAATCTTTCTTCAACAGCTGCACCTACACAATTCAATTTTTAAGCTATTAGTATATTATGTAAGAGACCTCATATTTTGACCAAATAGAAAACTTCCAATTCCTGATATAATAAGTTTTCGACCTCCTTTATCTGGAGTAAATTGGACCAATAACAAACTAACAGAATAATAGTAGTGACAATAATAAGGAGGTTGATACTGAGCAACCTAAATAAAACTCCAACCATTGTTCAAATGCTAAACCAAGCATTAGAAGAGATGGTCAAAATTAACATGGTAAGTTTTTCTAGTGCTAATGAGGGGGAGCAAAAGTCGCTAGCAATCAAAATGGTTTCACCAATGCAAATTTGAGAACAGCTAACAAAGGGGCACTACTGGTCCACTAAACCAGCAACGAATAATAATGAAGCACATATATATATTTTAGTATTCTTACCAAGATGAAGCTCCTTTTCAGTACGAGGACAAATAGGAGAGTTATCAATAACACGACTTAACATGGCAGCATGGATGGCAGCCCCATAAGCAACAACTTCTTCAGTGTTGATGCTATTGCAGAAAACCTTTCCATGGAAAAACTCTTGCAACATCTGCTGCACCTTTGGGATCCTGGTTGACCCACCATCTAGGACAACATAATGAACGTCTCTCCTTTCCATTTTGGCGTCTACCAAACACTTCTCAATAAGGCACATACACTCTTTGAATAAACCTTCATTGAGACGTTCAAATCTTGCACGAGTGAGATTTGAAGAGAAATGACGATACTGATCATCACAATACAGATCAATAGCAGCCTTAGCACGTGTAGAAAGAGTCCTCTTCACCCACTCACAATAAGCTACCAGCCTTCCATAATGCTCAGCATTTACACTGATGTCATATTCAAACACTTTGATAAGGTAGTTTGCCATATTTCTATCAAAAGCATCTCCCCCAAGTTGGGAGTTCCAATTAACTGCTCTAAACTCAACTATATTCTTATTAATAGTTAGCAAAGAGACGTCTAGGGTCCTACTTCCCATGTTGAAAACTAGAACATTGTTACCCAAACAGCAAGTAGCAATTTTCTTGTGCAAACCATAAGCTAAGGTGACTGCTGTTGGCTCATTAATAATATGAACAAATTTGAGCCCGGCCATTATTCCAGCATCTTTTGTTGCCTGCCTCTGGGAATCATCGAAGTAAGCTGGTACAGTAATAACTGCATACTTCACTTTCACACCAAGATAGGCCTCAGCAGTCTCCTTCAACTTTATTAGTATCATAGAGCATATCTCCTCAGCAGCAAACTGCTTCTCCTCGCCCTTGAACGAAACCACAATTTTAGGCTTATCATTTGCACCAGCAATTACCTTAAATGGCCAACTCTTGATGTCATATTGAACTGTTACATCACTAAATGTCCTTCCTATAAGCTTATTTGCATCTGTAATTTTTTAATATGCACAACACCAAGTATGAGAGAACAAATTGACGTATAGACTTACTCATATGAGCTTCAAAATTATTATTTATGGCAAAACTGAAGTTGTGATTTACAGCCCATATCATAAGAGATTAGAAATTGTGGGAATAACGAATTTGTAGTGTCTTTTAAGACAAAGTGATCCATATAAATCTCCATGGTAATGCATTTTCAACCCCAAATATGTGTAATGTGTACAGCGTCCTTGATTCTTATTGCCACTTATAAACAGTTAAAGGTTTGCAAATGATCATGGTTCTTCAAAAAAGCACAAGAGAAAGTAATGGAAGGGCAATAGAACACAGACCAAGAAAAAGCAACTATTTCCACCAAGCAAACATCAACCAGTGTAAATATATAAAATCATAACATTGAGGTAGAAAAAGGAACACAAACCAAATATAGTGTTTGCAGGGTTTTGAGTACTTTGGTTCTTGGCAGCATCACCAATAAGGTGGTGGTTATCAGTAAAAGCAACATAAGATGGTGTTTTCCGGTTGCCCTGATCGTTGACTATAATCTCAACTTTACCATGCTGCCATACTGCCACACGTGAGAATCTAGCCCCCAGATCAATTCCAATTGCTGGCCAGCCCCAATTTTTCACCATTTTTTATAAAGTAGGTCTCCTAACAGCTTAACCTGAAGATAAACAGAATATCCATAGACATTTAAATGATATAACACATAGATAGACAGACCTTGTTCAAAGTATCATATGGAATTACGGAGTAGTAAATTTTGAAAAACTCTACTAGCACTAATAAGATAACATGGTTTAAATGGCTCAAAATGGCTAAATTTAAATCATGTGAATGATATGATATATCCAATACTATATTAAGGGTGTATCTATTTTACTTCATTCAATTCAAGTATTCAACACAATTAATTTGGAGCCACTATAGTTAATTATTTGAAAAACGTCACACTTAGGGGGCGTTTGGTTAGTGTATTTTTTGGCTTAGAAATGGATTCGATTAAATTGATACTGTTACCGTGTGTTTGGTTTGAAGGCATGGTAACAATTACTATGGTAATGGTTACCCTTCATTTGTTACCTCTCAAAAACTTTGACAAATACCCTTTTCATGGTTAAACCAAACAAATGAAAAGGTAATAGCTAAATGATTCCTTTCTCCCTCTTATTTATTTCCTTTCCACTCCATTTCCATTTCCATTCTCCGAACCAAACGCCCCCTTAATGGATTTTAATTAATATAAAATCGTAGTATTACACTACATCTGAAGAAAATGAACAAATTAATTAAACTATTAAAAACGGGAAAATGTAAAAAGTTTTCGTAAAAACAAACAGATCCTTAGTCATTTTATGAACTTATTAGCCCTAAATTTGAAGTAAAAGTTGTGAATTGTAATTTGAGTTCCCTTACCTAAATCTTACTTGAACATTCATAAAGATACAAAATTTCGAGCTTATGTTTCCTTAAATGAAATCTATTTCAAGTTTAATCAAAAGTACAACGCCTAAACAAGAGCAAATAATCAATTAACCCCATCACACCAAATCAATAAATCCAACAAAACCATAAAACTTAAAGAAAAAAAAAAGGAGAACTTTAAGCAATAAGCATAGACTAGTCTAGAAATAAACGCTAAGAATTAAGACTTATGAATAATTTACAAGAAATGATAATAAATTTACCTGAAGAGTGAAGATGAGCAAAGTTGCAATTCTGCAAAGTTGTTGAATCCAGAATTTGAAAAGGTTTTGGCTTTTATATTTATGCCTCTGTTCTTAGGCTTCCTGACTTTTTATTTTTAAAATCTGTGTTTTTTTTTTTTTTTTTGGGAAATTCTCAATAGTAGCTATGTACTTTTGCTCATTCTCAATGGTAACAAAATATTTTGCAAATTCTCCCAAATAGCATTACTTTTTATAAGATTCCCTAACATGGCAATAGTTGTATAATTTGCAAGTAATTAGCTTAAAAAAACAAGAATTAGCCTAATAATTAAAAGAAAAAAAGATATTTTTAAAAAATGGGACTAAAACCCTTCGCCAAGCAGCCACCTCCACGGCATCTGCTAGCCCACCGCCGGAAACCTAAATACCCGGCATAGCTATCCCGAAAACACCTTGTTCTCCCAAAAACCCACCCGAAACAACTTCGTTCTCCGCGAAACCCACCCATAGCCACCTCACCATTCTCTTTGAAACACATCCATAACCTCCTTAATCTCCCCGAAACCCTCTCAATGTCCATCTCAAAACCCACCCCGATTCCCGAAATTATATGGTTCAGCTTAAAACCCTGATTTTCATTATTTTGAGGGGTGGGATATTGTGGGTTTCGTGTAGCCGATGGGGTTGAGGCAGGGTTGACTGAGAGGGCATAAGGACGAGGAAGAGGAGGTGGGCAGATGTAGTCCGGCAGTCATGGTTGATTATATATGGAGGTGGAAGTGGAAAGGAAAGGGAAGGGGAAGGCATTTTTTTTTTAATTAAGCATTTTTTTTTTTTGTTATTTATTAGTTTAATTTTGGTTTAATTAAGTTAATTAGTTAATAATTGTAAAAATATTGTTATGTTAGAGAAACTTTTAAAAAATAATGCTATTTGGAGAATTTGTCAAATATTTTGTTACCATTGAGAATGAGCAAAAGTATATGACTACCATTGAGAATTTCCCTTTTTTTTTTTTTTAAGCTGTCTCTTCATTTCTCTACACGTCACCAATGCTTTGTAGATGATCACATTTACTAAAATGAGTTGAATTAAACTAAAATGATTGGAGTTGAATTTAATTGAACGGATTGGAACTGAACTGAACTGAACTACCCGCTCCTTTTTTTTTTTTTTTTTTTTTTTAAGTTTTACAGTTTGACCTGTACATAATTTTAGACAATTTAAATGACTTGAATAAAATAAGAGGTAAGTGGAGTACTTAAAAACAGCGGAGCTGATAGTTTATTGAAAAGTAATGAATGTGAGAGAAAATATATAATAATAAAAAAAAGTAGTAGTGGGTTTGGATGGGTACCACAAAAGGAGAGAGATATGCTATTTTGATACGAGTATAGTCTTTTGCCATAAAAAAAGTGTAACACTTATTAAAACACGACTGAATTTGCTAAGTGAAACACTTATTAAAACACGACCGAATTTGCTAAGTGAAACACTTATTAAAACACGGAGAGAGTAAATTGAACTGAATAGAGCTTAAATGAATATTTTACGAGAGAAGGAAATTAGGATATGAACTGAACTAATTGGAGCTGAACTTAACTGAACTGATTGGAGCTGAACTAAACTAAACTGAAGTGAACTCAAATTAAGTTGAAGTGTACAAGCCCTTAAGGCTTGTTTTGATTAACTGAACTGAGCTGAACTGAAATGAAATAAACTAAACTGAGTTGAAATGAATTGTTTATGAAAGAAGAAAATTAAGAGTTGAATTGAACTGATTGGAGCTAAACTGAAATTAAGAATAGACCCTTAGTTTCGTTTATAATCACGTTGTTTCATATTTACAACAGTACGGAGTATTGGGTTACAAATTTACAATACATGCGTATTAATTGTTTATTATTATTATTATTATTATTATTATTATTATTATTATTATTATTTTTAACATAATATGGTTCTTTATGATTATTGATGTTAGTCAATCCAAAATTATTTGGAATAATTAAGACTTTGTTGTTGTAGTTGTATTCATATATACATGTGTTTTTTTTACACAATTTTTTGTATGCGACCTGTTATATCATGCGGTAGGAGCTACTTGGTCAATAAGTAACCCTTGATCGAGTAAGTCGAGTAACCCCTAACCAAGTAACCCCTCGAATAGTACATGACTGAACCCCTCGAGTAACTACACAATTTTTTGTATGCGACCTGTTATATCATGCGGTAGGAGCTACTTGGTCAATAAGTAACCCTTGATCGAGTAAGTCGAGTAACCCCTAACCAAGTAACCCCTCGAATAGTACATGACTGAACCCCTTGAGTAACCCCTAATCGAGTAACCCATGATCGATTAACCCATGCTCGAGTAATCCCTGATCCTTCAGAGGTTAGTAACCCACTGACCCCTGACTAAGTAACCCCTGACTGAGCCCTCGAGTAAGCCCTGACCGAACTCCTTACGTAACCCTTGACTGAACTACTTGAGTAACCCTTTACTAAACTCCTTAAAAAAAACCTTGATCGAGTTAACTCGAGTAACCCATGTCCGAGTAACTCGAGTACCGAGTAGCTCGAGTAACCTCTCAAGTAACCCTTGACCGAGAGAACTCCTCGAGTAACTCATGTCCGAACCCCTCAAGTAAACCCTGACTGAGTAATTTGAGTAACTTCTGACTAGTTTCAAAATAATTCAGGTAATCCCTACCACACGGTGTGGCTCGCTGAATCACAAAGTTGTTATTTTTTATAGGTTATTTTAGATTTTAACACCTGCTAAAAACCCGAAAATGGTTTTTAACACCTCCAAAAAAAAAATGATTTTAACACCACCCAAATTTCAAAAAATGGGTATTATCACCACGTAACTGATTCCGTTTACAAATCCGTTAAGTAGGGCCATATAGACACGTGTCGCTTTGTTATTGGCCAAAAAAATAAAAAAATAATAAAAAATTAAAAAACAAAAAATAAAAATTTTAAAAATTTTTTTTTTAAAAAATAAAAAAACCTAAAACTACCCCAGCCACCCCAGCCCCACCCACCGCGCCACCACCGGCGTCCCCAAACCCACCCCCTGCCGGCGTCCGGCGTCCCAGAGAATCGCCCGGCGCCGGCGACCCCACCCCCACCACCCTTTCCTCCACCTACGCACCCCACCCCTTCCCTTTCCCCATTTTCATTTCTCGGCCCACCACCCCGAAACCACCCTAAACGCCCCCTCCCCCGGAAAACGCCCCTCCTCACCCGGAAACGCCCTCCCTCTCATTTCCCCCTCCCTTAATCGATTCCCTACCACCCCAAACGAAACCCTAAAACCCGTTTAGGATGGTTTCGGGGTTGTGGGTCGGAAACGAAAATGGGGAAAGGGAAGGGGTGGGGTGCGTAGGTGGAGGAAAGGGTGGTGGGGGTGGGGTCACCGGCACCAGGCGATTCACTGGGACGCCGGACGCCGAAAGGGGGTGGGTTTGGGGACGCTGGTGGTGGCGCGATGGGTGGGGCTGGGGTAGTTTTAGGTTTTTAATTTTTTTTTAATTTTTTTTAAACAAATAAAATAGTGACACGTGTCACTGTGGACCACATTTAACGGAATTTTTTAACTGAAACCGTTAAGTGATGGTAATACCAATTTTTTAAAAATTTGTATGGTGTTAATACTTATTTTTTTTGGAGGTGTTAAAAACCATTTTCGTGTTTTTAGCAGGTGTTAAAATCTAAAAAAACCTTTTTTATATTGTTATTATTTTTGAATTTTTGCGGTGCAAATTAATTGTAAAATTCTTCATTGCCTCTAACTCTCTAAGGGCTTATTTCCACTTTGGCCATTAAAATAGTCAATATAAATATGTAATATAATAGGACTAACACCAACATTTAAAGTTCGAACAAGTATTCTGCATATTCTACCTCCGTTACAGGTTATGTATAACGATTGGATATTTTCCCTCTCTACTTTATGTCAAATCGTTACACATACATAACCTGTAACGGAGATAATATATATATATATATATATATATATATATATATATATATATATATATTATAAAAACCGATTAATGCCTTTTATTAATTAATGGACAATTTATTCATAAGAACTTAAGAAGATACGGAGTACATCTGTAGGACAATGATTTTCCTACACTTGTTCCACACCAAATGACACTAATCTAGCAAGGTGATGAGCGACGGAGTTCCCATCCCTTCTAACATGAGACAATGAGACAAATTCGAGGTCTTTACAAAGAAAAAAACAAATCATCTAAAATAAAGTCTAAACATTATCTTTGTATATGTATGTGTCATTATTCATGAAAAACTTATTTTGTCAAAATTGCTTATGACATATATAGAGTAATTTTTTTTTCATTACTGCTCTGTATTTTTTTTTCCTTTCAATTGCAAAGATTGGGAAAATAATTTTTAAAACAAATACAAGTGTAAATATCAATCAGCCTAATACATTTTCTCTATAATTTATTTTTAAAAAAACCTCTTTTACATGAGCTGTACAAAAAACTCAAATTTGTTGCAAAATGATCACTCAATATTATTCTTATGAATTGGTACTAATAAACTTAAATTATCAAATATATTATGAGCCAAAAAATAAAGTACCAAACAAAACTTGGTGGATTTATCTAAATCAAAATTGTATCACTTTAGGAAAACATAAAAATAATAATGAAATACGCTTCTTCCCCATCAAAAACAATGAGTAGAATTCTTTAAACCTCATAATTATAAATTCTTGTAAGGTAACAAATCTAATACGGAGTAATAACATGACAAATTGGCAACAATAGATATCGTTTGAGCATAGTATTTTTGGGGGGAAATTCCCTGTTTCTCATGGTGAGAAACGAAATTTGTTTTTTATGGGGGCATTTTCGTGAATAAATCAACAACTTTTTTATTATTGTGGGCTCCATAGTTGAATAAAGTTGTTGGTTTATTTACGAAAATGTCATGTGAGAAACAAAATTTGTTTCTCTCGTATTTTTGGTGAGGAATTGAATGGGGATTAGGAACTTGTCGATTCATCAACTCTTGAAGATAAAGATTAGCCATTTATTGAGCAATTCTTTGCATTTTTTAAAATATCTCAAAAGTACCTCTACATTGCAATTTTTTTTTTTTTTTTTTTTTTGACGGGACATTGCAATAATTACCAATAAAATAAGTGTTCAAAATTCTAACAGAGCTATACTGCTTGTTTGCAACTAGACCAGCAGCAATTACCACCAAAATAAACTTCTGCTAAGAAAAACCTTGAAAACATACTCAAGCACCTTCCATCTATCCCATACCAAAAAACTTCAGAAACCTTGAGACTCCAGGCCATCCATCAAATTTCTTTCTAGCAACCGTCCTCTCGAGTTTATCGGAACAAGTAGTGTCATCTTTAGGTTTAGATGCTTCGGCAATTATGGGCTCACAGATGACTTGAAGTTCATTCATCTTTTCTTCAAAATTGGAAGCTTCAGGTAGCTGAAAATTCCAATCTAGCCATTGAATTGTCTTAACAATGGCATTTTTCATCTTCATTTTATCCTCAAAACTAATCTTCTTTGCATAATCTCCCAATGTATCCCACATTTTGTTAGCATAATTCTCCAAATCATTCTTAGCCTTCACTTTCTTTAAGTATTTCTCATCCTCAGCCCTGTACTTTTCAGCTTCTTCCAACAATTTATTAACCTGCTCCTCAGATAATCTACTACGATTAGTAATGGTGATCTGGTTCTTGTTCCCGGTATCAATGTCCTCTGCGGAAGCAGTAAGGATCCCATCAGCATCGATCTCAAACCAAACGTCCAATTTTGGAACATTTTTCGGTGCAGGAGGAATGCCAGAAAGCAAAAATCTCCCCAGAAAGTTATTGTCTTTAGTAGATAGTCTCTCACCTTCATATACTCGAAATGACACGTCAGTTTGATTGTCGTCAGCAGTAGTAACTCTGCCAACCTTCTTTGTTGGGACGACAGTGTTACGAGGGACAATTACTTTCATAACATCACCACGGAGCTCAACACCAAGCGATAAAGGAGCAACATCAACAAGCACCACATCTTTCTTAGTATTCACACCAGCCAAGACAGAAGCATGGACAGCGGCTCCATAGGCAACTGCCTCATCTGGGTTAATGCTTCTACAAAGCTCCTTCCCATTAAGAAACTCTTGCAAAAGCTGCTGGATCTTAGGAATTCGGGTTGATCCACCAACGAGGACCACATCGTGAACATCACTCTTCTCCATCTTAGCATCCTTCAAACACTGGTCAACTGGATCAATGCACTTCCTAAACAAATCAATATTCAACTTCTCAAATCGAGCACGAGTGATAGTTGACGTAAAATCAATGCCCTCATAGAGGCAATCGATCTCAACAGTAGTTTCATGAGCAGATGAAAGGGTTCTTTTGGCTCTCTCAGCAGCTGCTCTCAATCTACCCAGAGCCCTCGAGTTGTTACCAATGTCTACATTATTGTGTTGCCTTTTGAAGTCCTCCACAAAGAAACTGACCATGTTATTGTCGAAGTCTCCACCGCCAAGATGTGTGTCACCACATACTGCTTTAACTTCAAATACCCCCTTTTCCAAACATAATAAAGATACATCAAATGTCCCACCACCAAGATCAAAAACCAGTATATGTTTTTTGCATGTGTCACTCTCATTAAGCTTCTTGTTGAGACCATATGCAATAGCAGCTGCAGTTGGCTCATTGATGATGCGCATAACATTAAGTCCAGCAATGACTCCAGCATCCTTTGTAGCCTGACGCTGAGAATCATTGAAGTAGGCTGGTACGGTGATCACTGCATTTTTCACTGTGGAACCAAGATAGTCCTCTGCTATCTCTTTCATTTTTACAAGGACCATCGATGATATCTCTTCAGGAGTAAATTGCTTCTCTTCGCCCTTGTAGGTCACCACTATCAGTGGCTCATTGTCTTCGTTCTCTTTACATGAATCAGGCAGGGGAATGACTTTAAATGGCCAAAGCTTAATGTCATTTTGCACTGTTTCATCACTGAATCTCCTCCCAATAAGTCTCTTGGCATCTGAATATTAACAATATGCAGAGCATTAAAATTTTAAATATAAAAAATAATAGATAAAAAACAAACAGGAAGAATTCCACAAAAAATTGAACAATCTAACCAAGTCTCAGTACTAGGATCTCTTTAATTGGTCTTCAAGCAAGTTCATATGGTTATAATTTCTGCAAAGTTTCCAAATAGAAACAGGCCAGGTGACTTTTAAGTGAAAAATTAGCTGATGTTAGTGGAATTGTATAGTGAAAGTCATCACAATATCAGATGCCACAATACTTACAACTCCAAACTATTTTTAAATTTGTACCATCACAATATCACACTATCATCTTTTTGCTCTGTTAGTAGTCATCAAGCAATTGATCTTCTTAAACCCTATGTCACAGTATGCAGTAGCTTGAATGTGTAAATTGATAATAAGCTACACAATCAACACATTTCTCATTATAAGATTTATATCTTGGAGTAGAGATTTTGCTTAATTTCCAATGTCTTTCTATTAGCTTCTAATCAAATCCCAACATAGCTATAACATAACCCTTCTGAGACCTCTTTTCCGTTAGCTTTTTATAAGAAAGGTTCACAAAAAGAATAGCTCTTGAAGCATTATCTGAGATCTTTTTGCACAAAAGACCACCCATTGTACCTTAACCAGCATTACACCAATTTGCTTCAACCAAACGTTATTCCGAAGACCAATTGTTCACATTATAACTCGATCTCAACACAACCCGACCTTTTAAAAAAGGATATAATTTCATCAATATCTCTACATCTACACAAAATAGGAATTCTTTAAAGGGTAAATTGTTTTATCCACCAAAGTACTCCAGGTCCCACAAATAGTCACATTTTTGCCGAAACATTTCTTTCAAATTATGTATGAAGAATAATGCATTTGTAAAAATCAACAAATTGGTCAGATTAACAAGGGAATGAAGATTATACCAAAGATAGTATTAGATGGGTTGGCAGTAACTTGATTTTTGGCAGCTTCTCCGATTAGTCGTTGAGTAGGAGTGAATGCAACCCAAGACGGCGTCGTTCTGTTACCTTGATCGTTAGTGATGATCTCAACACGGTCGTGCTGCCAAACTCCGACGCAAGAGTAGGTCGTCCCGAGATCGATTCCTATTGCCGGCCATTTTTCGTTGTTTTCCTCTGTTGAATTTTCCATTTTAGAAGAGTTTTGTGAAAATTGGAGAGAAAAACTGAAGAACGGGAAGATGGATGGGTAGGGTAATAGAGTGATTATTAGGTTGTTTGGGAAATTTAAATGACATTTCAATGTTCATTTTTGAGCGGGATAAAATTTAATTTCTATTGTTTTGAATAAATTGAATTTAGTCAATTTCTCGTTAAATTAGGAGTGTTAGGTCTATCGAATCTAATCCAAATTTGATAATTGAAGGTTCAGTAGTCTTTTTTGGAGAGTTGTTTCGTTTATTGGAATTTAATTGGATTGGAAGCTAAAAGGATTTCATTTTATTTTTATTTTTGTACGGACAGCTTGGGTTTAAAAATATTATACGTTTATCGTCTATAGTTGTGAAAGATTAAGGTCTATTCACATTTACTTAATTTCAGTTCAGCTCCAATCAGTTCAACTCAATTCTGCTCCTAATTTCCTTCTTTTATAAAATATTCAATTCAGGTCAACTGAGTTCAGTTCAGCTTCAATCAGTTCAGTTCAGCTTCAATCAGTTCAGTTCAATTCCAATCAGTTTAGTTCAGCTCAGTTTAGTTCAGTAAATGTGAACATACCCTAAGAAGCAGTTTGGTTTGCACAGGGTAATCATAATGGAATGAACAAAGGAAAAGAAGATGAATGGAATGAAAGTACCTTAAATTTTCTATGCCCTTTGTTTTAAAAACAAAGGGAATGAGGTCCACCAGTCCTACCACAACACCCAACCTTCACTTAATTTGATGTTGATAATCTCCATGATTTATGTTGTAAGATGTAAAAATAACAAATTTATAAGGTAAAGTTTTTTTTTTTAAACAATAATATATTTTATTATTAATAAATATAAATTACAACAATTAATATGTATGAAAAAAATAAATTAATGTATCTTGCTAGATGCGTCATACAATCTTTATAATTTCAAACTTCTTTATACTAAGATGCTGACGACATGTGTTACCAAGATATCGTGTAAAAACAAATGAGACAAACATTAAGGGGTAGGGAAAATGTTTGAGAAGTCTCTCATGGTGAATTATGTAGTTGGTAATTTACTAATTTGGCATTACAAGACTACAAGTGTAGGCTGATTTTTAAAGTTTTTGTTTATTGTTACAAATTATTTGCATGCTATTGGGACATTCACTTTGAAGCTGAATTATGGAGTATATTTGCTTGGTGTTTTAATCATAATGGTGATTATATTGATGTCTTATGTTGAACACTGTCAAGTTTTGATCTGGACATTCACTTTAAACATATACGAAGTATATTGTTCGTTTGGTACATTAGTACTACTATTGAGTGTTAAGAGGAGGCCTACTGGCTACTGTATACTGTGCTTTCAGTTTTGTATCTAATTGGGTTTTGAAAGACTTCAAAAATATTTTATCTTTTACTTCTAAGTTCTAATTGGCCTTTTTTACATTGTATGGTGCATCCTAATTAAATAAATCACAGATGCAAAGAGGCTTCTAGGTAGGAGATATAATGATGAAAGTGTTCAGAATGACATGAAGTTATGGCCCTTTCAAGTCATTGCTGGTCCTGATTGCAATGAAGATCAAAAGCCATTGATTGCAGTGACATACAAAGGCGAAGAAAAGAAATTTGCTGCAATGGAGATTTCATCTATGATCCTTGCAAAGATGAAAGAAACTGTGGAGGCCTATCTTGTTTATCTAAAAGATAAACTTGTATCTAAAAAATAAACTTGTATCTAAAATACTTTTGTACCCTGAAAAGATAAACTTTGAGATGAGAAATAAAAAACAAAACAAGCTTACCATTAATTCAAACATTACATTGTTTCACCCATAAAACTACATAGTTCATTTAATATTCGTAGTCAATTCTAACATGATCACAAAAAAACTCTAAGCCAAATTTTTCTCACACACAGATAACAAACCTTAATATGAACATGACATCTTCTAACTTTTCCTGCCTCAGCACTTGCTCAATCAGCACCATCATTGTTGCAGAATGTGAAGAAAGGGTCACATATTTTCTTCAAATCTTCGAGCTTCTCTTTGTACCTCCGTGCCTTCGCATATAACCAATTTGATTGTATAAACGTCTTACTCTGGACAATAGCATCAGTCAATTTCTTCCTGTCATTATGCTGTATCTTCTTGCCATGATATTTAACCATGTCAGAGATAGTTTGGAGGTAATTCTCCAAATCTATCCTGGCTAAAGCACTTTCCCTTCGCCACATAAACTCACACTTGAAATCAGGAGCCATAGTGAGGTTACGTACTTCTTCCCTTGACAGGCCACTGGGATGTTCAACTGGAATTTCATTCTTATATCCATCCAAATCATAGACAGAACATTTCAAAATGCCATCACCATCGATTTCAAAACAGACTTTAGGTGCTGGAGGAATTGTAAAAACACCTAAACTAACTTTTTTTGGTGTTTCACCTTCATATACCTGAAATGTCTGTTCATATGGTATATTAGAAAGTGTTCCCAGGATTGGAGTGTGCCTTGGAATCACACTCATGTATGTCTGAGAGTTAACCCAAAGAGAGTATGTGCTGATATCTTCAACCAGCAAATTCTTGGGATAATAGGTACCCTTCAGGACTGCAGCCTGTGTGGCAGCACCATAGGCAACGGCCTCATTAGGATTAATGCTATTGCAAAGCTCCTTCCCACAGAAAAAAGCTTGTAACAGCTGCTGAACCATAGGAATTCTGCTTGGCCCACCAACTAGAACAATCTCATTGATATCATTTCTATCCATTTCTGCATCCTTTAAACACTTATCAGTGAGGTTAATACACTCCTCGAACAGATCCATATTTAACTTTTCAAACCGATCAGGAGTGATGGTTAAAGAAAAATCAATGCCTTCAAGAAGGTGATCAATCTCAATATCACTGACGTTTCTGAAGAGAGGGTTCTCTTTGCCCTTTCACAAGCAGCTCTTAACATCTTAATAGCCCTAGAGTTCTTTCTAATGTTCTTTCCCTGCTTCCTCTGAAACTCAGTCACAAACATCTTGATCATTCTGTTGTCAAAGTCTCTTCCTCCCAGGTGGGTATTTCCACTTATTGATTTTACTTCTAAGGTTAACGAATACCTAGTCTTTTCCTCGATAACAATCAAAGAGGCGTCAAAAGTACCTCCACCAAGATCAAACACTAACACATTTTTTCTCCCTTTACTCAGCCTGTGAAGGCCATGAGCAATGGCAGCAGCCGTTGGCTCGTTGATAATGTGCATTACATTCAGTCCAGCAATTGTTCCAGCATCTTTAGTGGCCTGACGCTGTATATTATTGAAGCAAGCTGGAACAGTAACAACAACATCCCTCACAATAGTGCCAAGATAGTCCTCGGCAAATTCCACCATTTTACAGAGGAACATAGCAGTAATCTCTTCAGGTGCAAATGACCTTTCTTCACCCTTGTATGTCACCACAATCTTGGGTTTTTTTTTCTTCGCCAATAATTTTAAATGGCCAAAACTTCTTGTCGTTCAGTAGAGCTTCATCATCAAAGCTCCTGCCTATAAGCCTTTTTACATCTGCCAACACCAAAATATCGCAGTTAATTACTTCCATGGAGAGTATATATGATGATAATCAAGCTTGAACTCCATCCTATAAGCTACTATTCAATGAATACGTATGGACTTCACATTTGATGGAGTAGTTTCAATCAATTCTTGTATCGCGGAAAGAAAAATGTAAATGCAGCAAAATAAACTTTGGTCCAGATCAAGACATATATGAACATCAATTAGCTTCGACAACATACAGAAAATTGAGCAATAAGTATACAAGTAAACTCCTTACAGTAATACATTGTCACCTATTAAGTTTCTGTAGTACAAAATTTTCAAATCAATCACACAACGTAAGACAATTATGAGATTACTCAAAAACCAATTTAGCTTCTGTTCTATTGTATAAATTCTGAAACATTATTGTCCAAACAGCCACAACAGAAGATATAGAGAACATAACCGAACCAATCCAATAAATGAAAACTAGTGAGACGAAATTTGATCATCAAGAACATCAAGCTCAACATGACCTTACTTAACTTGAAGGGGCTAACTCATGACAACCATAAAGCCTTGAATCCATCCTACAAAATTCTATTCAATAAATACTTATGGACTTTACATTCTATGTAGTAGTTTCAATCAATTCTTGTATCGCGGAAAGAAAAAGGTAAATAATGCTGCAAAATAAACTCTGGTCCAGATCAAGACATATATGAACATCAATGAGCTTCAACAACATACATCAAATTGAACAAAAGTATACAAGTAAACAATTTCAAGTAATACATTGTCACATATTAAGGTTTCAATAGTATACAAAATCTTCATATCAATCACAATACATAAGAAAATTAAGAGATTACTCACAATCTAACCAATTTAACTTCTATTTGTTGAAAAGACTAATCTAGAAAAATCTAGGAGTCATATATTAAATGTAATCTAGAAATATCTTGTACAAACCTAGGATAAATATCTAATAAGAAAAATCTAGAAAACTAAACAAAAGCATACTACCTAGATTAATCTAGAAAGAAGAAGAAAAAAGGAGAAACAAATTGAAGGAGCAAAGTCGGTGGAAGTAACCGACATTAGTGAGTATAAATAGGAGCTTGCATGTACTCACTTTACTTAACTCATGCAATAAAACTCAACTTTGCAACCCACTATGTGCCTACTTCCACTCCTCCACTTCTAACATTTGGTATCTAGAGCCCATTAATCCAAAGCCTCCATTTTCCATTCATCATCCAAAATCAAATATAACAATAACTCCACATAAATTCAAATGGCCTCCCCTATTCCAAATCCAAACACAAACTTAAACACAAACACAAACAATTTTAATCCCCAAGTTAATTGGGTACCTACATTTAAGGGGGAGAAATTTGATTAATGGAGTATGCAAATGAAATCAATCTTCATCACCCAAGACATTTGGGAAATTATTGAAGTTGGCTATGAGAAACCCAAAGATGCCAATGAAAAGGCTTCTTGGGATGCCTCTAAGAGAGGCCAATACAAACAAAACATAAGAAGGGGTCATTATGCCCTTTCCATAATTTATCGTGGGGTAGATGAAACAATACTACCTACGATCATGGCCGCTACAACGGCAAAGGAGGCATGGATTATCCTGGAGACAAAATATAGAGGCTCAGAAAAGGTAATACTCTTCAAACTTCAATCTTTGTGGGGTCAATTTGATAGCCTACAAATGACCGATAATGAATCAATTCAATCTTATGTTGATCGAGTCTCAAATATTGTTAACCAAATTCGATCTAATGGAGACACAATTGAAGATGTTAAAATAATCCGGAAAATACTACGCACTCTCACCAAAAAATTTGATCACTTAGTGACTGCCATAAAAGAATCTAATAAAGATTTAAAATTGCTGAACATGACTGAGCTAATGGGCTCTCTACTGGCTCATGAAGAAAGAATGCGTAGATTTGATGAGCAGCCAATAGAACAAGCCTTTCAGGCTAAATTAAAATTTTCTAATGGAGAAAATAAAAATAGCCATGAAAATAATTTTCATCCAAAAAAGAAAAATTTTAATAATCGAGGTCGGGGAAGAGGAAATTATAAAAACCAAGGGAGCCGAGATGTAGGGAATAATTTCAAGCCTTTAAATCCCACTACCTTGAACCCACTGTGATCATACACTAAAGTACGGTGGCGTCCAAAAGGGAAGAAGATAGAGCAAAAGAGTCGCCAACAAGTTTTTAAGGAACTTGTAAACTGTTCACGAGGTGAAGGTTACACCCCTTAACGATCCAAGAGATCGTCAACTCCATAAGGTCTAGAACCAAATAAGGGTTTGGGGATGAAGGTACAAATCCAACCTAAAAGAGATTGAACCTGCCCTAATAATAGGCCTCTACTTTATTCTGATCGTATTCATGTGCGCTTTCTGACTAACATGCAATTAATAGAATTAACCCTAAACCTGTTTAATCTATGTTGGTTGAATATAATGCACAAACAAAACTATTATTGGCGATCACTTGAAATTATAATCAAAGTTAACCTAACAAGATTATTAATATCTTATTAAGCGTGATTACAAGTATAAATTCCCTTTAAACATGCAATAAAGGTGATCAAACAATAAATATAAAATATAATCAAGCAACATAATAAATAATCAATATCATGATAATAATCATCATCAAAATAATAATAATCATAATCGTGTTAAAGCATAATAAAAATAGCAAGATCCTAGGCATGATACTAACAAGATTAATAACAAATCCTAACATGTCACAAAGCAATAAAAATCAAATCTTTAACCCTAACATGATACTAGCAATCATAAATATTAGGAAAAACATAGGAAGCATCGTAACAATCATATTTAATATTAAAATTACCATAGACATGATACTAGGAATATCATAATAACAATGTAAACATGATTTCTACATCATAATATCAATTAATCAATTAAAGCACTTACTTTGATGCCTCGTACAAAATACACACGTTAGTAACTTCAAGGAAAATAATAAATCAACAATCAAATTAAATAACTGAAATAGAGATTTGGGACCAAACCCTCAGAAATTAAAACCTTTCACGTCTAGGGCGAAGGCAACTTCGAATATGGCTAGGTGTTTCTAGATCTTGTGAATGCGGAATTTTGTATTAAAAAGGAAAGGAAAGAAAGAAAGAATGTTTAAGAGAGATGAATGAAATCAATTGGTGAATGATTAGTGAGAATAGGTGTAGTTGATGAATGAAAACGGAGTTTTTAATACGATATTTATAGAGAAAATCAGCCAAAAAAGATAATTTAACAAAACAGAGTCTGACGCTCAGAAAACAGAGCTAGCGCCAACCCTGGCTAGCTGGCGCTAGACACCAACACTAGCGCCAGGCGCCAAGGCCTGGGGTTAGGCGCCAAGCCTGATTCCAACGCGTTTTCGAAAATCCGATAAGTTTACCGTACTGGAGGATAAAATAATATAATTTCCTCGAAAATGCTATTTGATTTTGATTAAAACTCTGAAAAGTCAACAAAAGTCAATTTATCAATGCTAATTGAATTAGGAATGAAAAGAACCTTCTAGAAGATTCTAGAAGACTAAAGCCATTCCTAATTTCATTTGGAATGATAAATCATATTAGGCCCTCCCCAAGATCATTGGGCCGTACATAAAGCTCAAACCGGGACCAGTTTAGTAAATTGGTCATAATTTCCTCAATATTCATCGGAATTGGGCTTATAATATATCGTTGGAAAGGTCTTTGCAAGCCCCATCCAACTACACTACTATTGGACCCATACCATGGACCAACCAAACTGGATTGACTGTTTTCTTAAAATAAGTTTTCAAAAACAGAGAGAAGAGAAAAGAAATAAAACTATCCGCAACACTAGACCTTTCCACACTTTCGTTTCATTCGATTATGATTCGACGTGAAAGGTACTCATCACTGGGTTTGGTTTTGGGGAGACACAAATGGGTGTCTACAGAAGCCCCCACTTTGACTGAGTTTGGAGAAACGCAAGTTTCGAAAATAAAAGTAAAAGTATCGATAGGGACGGAGAATGATTCTGAACGTTCTGCGATCCTAAACCAATCTTGTAACGCCGATACCTGCAAAACTAGCATTAGTTAAACAGATAAAAGAGTTAAGAAACGCGTATCTTGCACCGTCGAGCACACATCTCTGAAAGTAACCGATTCGTTTTGATGACCTCCTGCACGCTAGAGAATGCCATCCCGCTTGAAAACCGCTACGCCTGTAACTGCTTCCAATTTGGAAGATTGCTTCGCCTGAAACGATCCTCCTCGCAATGATAGTATTCCACATCCTAGGGAACACCATCGAAGATTATTTCTCTTGAAATAATCCTCATCCGCATTGATAATATTCCACATCCAAGGGAATACTATCGAAGATTATTTCTCTTGAAACAATCTCCATCCGCATTGATAATATTCCACATCCTAGGGAATACCATCGGAGACAACTTCGCCCGAAATTACCTCCAGCTGTTTGTGACAACTCTCCGCAAGCTAGGGAACGCTGTTGAAGATATCTTCTCTTGAAGTCACCTTCGCTTAATGCGATAATTTTCCAAAGGAAATTACCGAAGATCCACGCCTGTCGATCTTTTAAAGTTCGCCTGAACTTTGCTTCCGCTATGCCTGTACGTCGGCGCTTCTGTTGCTTTGAACCAGTATGTCGGTGCTCTTTTATTTGGGAATAGTTGCCAACACAACTCTTGTATGATGTATGACAATCCGATTTAGGGAAAGTTGTCAATGCCACGTAACAATCCATCCTTGGAAATGTTGCCACGATGAAGCGACAATCCGTGTCTCGGAAAATTTGTCAAAATCTAATCTTTGGAAAGTTGCCAATGCTTCGTAACAATCTTTTATAAGAAATTTTGCTACCATGGATAATCCAAATCTTGGAATATAACTCTTGAAAGCAATCCACCTTGGAAATTTGCCAAACGCTATGCGACAATCCTTTTGGGGAAATATTGCCACACTTGACAATCCGCGTCTTGGAACATTTGCAAAAAGAGTTGACCGACAATCCACTTCGAGAAAATTTGCCATTTGCTGAAGACAATCCACGTCGAGGAAATTTTGTTGAAATTTATGATGAGTAGAGACCTACGACAATCCTTTGGGAAATCTTGCCATAGGGAACTGGGTGTATGAAAATCCAATCTCGGAAAACTTGCCATCGATTTATGAATGTATGACAATCCGAATTTGGAAAAACTTGCCAAACAAAGAAGGAGCACGACAATCCACGCTTGGAAACTTTGCCAGAGATGACAATCCAATCTTGGAAAAATTGTCGTTAAAGAAGACGCACGACAATCCATTTTTGGAAATATTGTCAGTTGGGGATGACAATCCAATTTTTGGAAAGCTTTTTCGTTTAATAAGAATGCGCGACAATCCATATTTGGAAATATTGTCGTTTAAGTGCTTGCTTTTGAACAAATGCTTTGGTGCTTGTAATGAGCCAATACTTAGGCGCTTAAGCTAAGTGAGACGGTCTTTCGTCAAATCGATCACTTAGACTGTAATCCAATCGACTACTCAATCATGTCAAATTGCTTATAGGGGCTAACTGGCGTACCAAGGAACCCGAAACTGCTGTATGAAGTCGAAATCACCTTTCTGAGAGGCTTCGAGCTCTGTCGTTGTTGAGATATTTCTGGCGCCAGGAATTGGAGTAGGGTCTTTCCTATTCTGCTGCACCTGTATTTATTTTGACTATAGAACTTTGCCAATCTTTAATCATCTTAGGGTTGACCTAAGGTTTAGCATTGCTTGACTCATCGACTTGACACGACTCGTTGTGATCGACTGACTCGAGGTTGACTCGACTCAAAGTGAAATGACATGTGTGACTCAAATCAAAGTGATATGTCACGACATGACTCAATTTGTACATGACTCGTGTGTGCATTGTAATGTGATCGTACGACTCAAAAATGCAAAAAACAAAAAATTTCCGTCATTTTTGTGGAGGGTACCGTCTTTCTCCCGAAAAAGAAAGACGCGAAAAAGGAATCGAAGTTTTCGAATGCATGTTGAATGAGCTTAGTCAAATGTTGTTTGAAACTATCTCTCAAGGTGTAAGGATTAATTCATCCTAGGCTTTCTCAACTGTTGACTCCATGATGAAAGTATTTGGGTAACTTAGGCGCGGAGGCTAAGCACTTCATACTTCGTGATGCAATGACAATTATGATTGATGAGTGATGTGACAAGGCATGCTTCAATATTGTGATTTCATGACAAAGGGTTCCTAAGGGAAATATATTTGGTCATGTATTTGTGTAGTGTGTGAAAGTGACACTAAAGTTAGGCCGCAAGAGCTAAGTGTGTGGAGAAATATATTGAAAAGAGTCAAATGGTGGTGACTCTTAGGCTAGGTAAGCTAATGATGTAGGGATCAAGCCCCCAAGTCTAGCTCTAAGTGAATAGGGATGAGCATTGGAGATTCCTTGATATGATCATGGTATAAGTGTGTGAATGTGAATATGAATGCATTTTTAATACGGCCACACCTCGATGTGAAGTTGCCTACGTATCCGTTAGGAATCAGGCTGAACGTAGCTCTTGCCGAACCTCCCACAAGTCTGTATACCTCAAAAAGGTCTTTTGAAGGGTTGTAACGTGGTTAGGATAAAGGCTATAGAAGGAGGGGATGAAGGCTCAAGACCCTAGATAAACCCCCAAGGTGTGCAACCTTGATTTTAAATCTTTGTATTTTTATGCTTGAGTTTCTACTCTTTTTTTTTAGCTCTCTTTGCTTTAGCATTTATTTTTATTTATATAAGTGTGAGGAATCTCGATCAAGCGGTCTATCACTCACTTGGCATTCATGTTTCTCAGACACGGTACCGAGCACTCGATAAGAGACACAATGTGGGACGTGTTCTTATCGAAGATATTTTCATATCAAAGACATTGGAACACTTGCCCTTTTGTACACTTTTATTTATTTTTCTTTTGCTTATTTTTTCTATTTTAATCTTTTGAATTTACTCAAGCCTTCTTTAGAATTGCATAAGTTACACACCATCCCATCCCAAGGTTAGGTAGATGTAGGTTGAAAAAATGAAGGGTCTATCGATCGTTAGACGAGGCTCAAAGTGGTTTATGAAGAAAGGATTGTATATTTGAAAGGTGAAAGGAGATATGATGTGGCTACAAGGGGTGCCTAAAATCATTGGTATACCTTGTGTTTAGCTCGACATGGATTTTTTTTTTTTTTTTAATGCGATGCAATGTGATGATCATATATAAGGAAATAAATGCTCATTTTTATTAGAATAAAATAAAGAATCTACAAGATTAATCTAAGGGAAAATAATGGTGCCTATGCTAGACTTATTGGAGAAAGGAAAAAAATGAAAAAGAAATAGAAAAAGAGGTCATGAAATCATGTCGTTGAAGCTCGCCTCTTGTCTTGTGTCGTTCGCTTCATCATCACCCAGTCTTCTCGCTAGCTAGAGGCAATGGGACCTTGTTTGCTTCTATGAGGTCTTGAATGAGATTTTGAAACCTGTAGCATTCATCAGTGGTATGATTGTTTCCTCGATGGTACTTGCAATAGGAGTTTGGATTCCATATCGAAGATCGATTTTTTGGTGTTGGATCCTCGGTAGGGCCAATAGGTTTGATTAACCCTCGATCATAGAGACGATCGAAAGCAGCATCGTAGGTCATTCTAATGGGTGTGAACTGTCGCCTGGGTTTCCTTTTAGATCCTTGATTGTTTATGGCTAATACATCATTATGGTCAAAGGTACTAACATTATTACTAGAGTGAGCGTTTTCGGAAGAAGAAGGATTGTCGCTCTTCTTTCCTTTCCAGCCACCGTGGTTACTATTGTCAGTAGCTTTTTTCTTTGCAAGGTCGTCTTCGATTTCAATTCCGATGTCATAAACGGCCTTGAAGGTATTCAAGTTGTGTTGATATTTTAAGTGCTTTGAATACTTTTCTTGGAGATTCTTGATAAACATCCTCACAGACTCCTTTTCGGTGGGGACCTCAATCATCTTAGCGAAAGTTTCCCTCCATTTATTAAAGAAAGAAGTAAAGCCTTCATTCTCTTTTTGTCTTAGCATCTCAAGTTGTCTATGATCGGTTTCAACTTGGATATTGCGCTTGTATCTGTCAACGAAAGCGTTTACTATCGACTCCCAGGTAGAGATTTTCTCCTTGTCAAGGGAGAAGTACCATTGTTGGCAAACGGTTTCAAGAGATAGTGAGAACAGAGAGGGAAAAACCTTTTTATCGATACCCTTAATACTCATTATGGTTTCGAAAGCTCTTAGATGAAAATAAGGATTATCCGTTGCCTTGAATTTTGGGATGTCGTTGGCATTGAACTTCTGCGGAAGAAGATCTTTATCCACCGAGACCCCTTGTGATGTAAGCTCTTGAAACTTGTAGTCACTAGACAACTTGCTTAAACTCTCTTGCATGAGGTCCATTTGTTGTTGCTTCACGGGATCATCGATCCTAAGCGCGAGAAGCTTCAATGTCTCAGTCACAGTAGCTAGTTGGTTCTTAAGATCATTGACTTCTTCTTGAGTTGCCATTATCTTCTTAGCCTTCCTCTTTTGACGAATCGGTTTATCAAAAAGCGAGACTTGAATAAAGAGGTTGTCCTTGATTAACCGCCCTTCCCTCCTTGACCAAGTACTGTGGAAAGGGAATTTGGGGATACTTATTGTTAATTATTTGACTTAAACTTTATTCAACATGCAATGGATGGAGGAAGTGAAGAAAGATTGGAATAGAATGTGAAGAAGATTTAGATGGAGGGATATGAATAATTAGGAATAGAATGTACCCCCCAAATCAAATGACGGAAAGACCGACTCATGCATGGACCTAAGACATGGTCATGGTGACATATACTCAAAGTGTGTGCTAAGACTAGTGAGTGTATGTGACATGTTGAGACTCGTGTCATGACCATGTGGCTAGACTATGTGACTAAGACTCGTGTCATGATCATGTGGCTAGACTATGTGACTGAGACTCGATTGATGACTCGACAAGGTGTTATTCACAGTGAAAATTAACCGAATTAATTAGCAAACTAGTTAATTAGACCCTAGGTGATGACTCGACCAATAATCCGAACTGTCGGCCAAGCGACAGGATTGGCGTCACACTGTGGAGCTTGGCGCCAGGCGACAGAACTGTCGTCAGGCGCTACACTCCATAGTGTGGCGCTACAGCTCAGACCTTGGCGCCAATGGTGGAGCTTCGGTCTGGGACTGTTTTCGGTGGTATTAGTCAAGTGGGGTATGCCTAAAGTCGTACTAGGTCAATTCCGATTAAAATATTAGACTTTACCGACTCAAATTAAATAATTAATTAATTAATTAGGCAAAGTTCTTTAAGTCATTAATTTATTTAGTCTCAACACAAGTCAACAAACGGTTAAGAGAAACATATATATGCACAACAAATGATGCACAATTAGTCAAGTAGGCACAATATGATGCAATGCGTTCGCAACTTAACCATGGCTCTAGTTCTCTAAAGTTCGGGATATGGTTTAGTCAAAGAGGGTCCATAGTTAATTGTCCGGATGCACCGCGCGGAAGCCTAACCGTGAAGGGTTGGCGCGAGTGGATGGGACACCGCAGGCTTTAGAAAAAACTCGCTTCCATGGTTTGGTGAATTCAACATCTTGGATGTACCCTTTGTTGCACGGAGCATTCAATCGGGTAGATGGAGCATGAATTCCCAGAGGGTTATGTCCATATGTAGAGCACATATGGGTTTCAGAAAAGTAAGAAAAAATTCAATCAGGAAGTAGGATCGAGCAAACAATACGAAAAACCGGTCGAAATTAGAACGCGTATTTCTGGCTCAGTATTGGGGGGAAATTGGCGCCAGCAATCAGAGACTGGCGTCAGTTTTTAACTGTAGCGCCTGGCGCCAATGCTGGCGTCTGGCGCTACAGCTAAAAGTCTGGCGCCAAGCTCTGGCCCCTGACGCTACTTCCCACATGCCTCAGCAGCTTTCTGTGCTCAATAAAATTTTCCAGTTTCGCGCAGTGTTATTTCAGTCCTAGTTGTGAAAGACGTTTCTGTAATTTTCTACGTGTAAAATCCTATGTTTTTAACTCATTACGGATGGTCTTTCCAATGAGATCTTTTTTATGCATATGACAATAATGTTAATCAAAATTACGCACATGAAATACTTAGAACTTTTAGAGTCTCATCCACTCATTCTAAATCATTGCCGAAACAAATTCAGGAATTAAAATAGAAATCCTCCCCAGTGGAGTCGCCAAAAAATGTAGGGAATAATTTCAAGCCTTTAAATACCACTAGCTTGAACCCCACTATGATCATACACTAAAGTACGGTGGCGTCCAAAAGGGAAGAAGATAGAGCAAAAGAGTCGCCAACAAGTTTTTAAGAAACTTGTAAACCGTTCACGAGGTGAAGGTTACACCCCTTAACGATCCAAGAGATCGTCAACTCCATAAGGTCTAGAACCAAATAAGGGTTCGGGGATGAAGGTACAAATCCAACCTAAAAGAGATTGAACCTGCCCTAATAATAGGCCTCTACTTTATTCTGATCGTATTCATGTGCGCTTTCTGACTAACATGCAATTAATAGAATTAACCCTAAACCTGTTTAATCTATGTTGGTTGAATATAATGCACAAACAAAACTATTATTGGCGATCACTTGAAATTATAATCAAAGTTAACCTAACAAGATTATTAATATCTTATTAAGCATGATTACAAGTATAAATTCCCTTTAAACATGCAATAAAGCTGATCAAGCAATAAATATAAAATATAATCAAGCAACATAATAAATAATCAATATCATGATAATAATCATCATCAAAATAATAATAATCATAATCATGTTAAAGCATAATAAAAATAGCAAGATCCTAGGCATGATACTAACAAGATTAATAACAAATCCTAGCATGTCACAAAGCAATAAAAATCAAATCTTTAACCCTAACATGATACTAGCAATCATAAATATTAGGAAGAACATAGGAAGCATCGTAACAATCATATTTAATATTAAAATTACCATAGACATGATACTAGGAATATCATAATAACAATGTAAACATGATTTCTACATCATAATATCAATTAATCAATTACAGCACTTACTTTGATGCCTCGTACAAAATACACACGTTAATAACTTCAAGGAAAATAATAAATCAACAATCAAATTAAATAATTGAAATAGAGATTTGGGACCAAATCCTCAGAAATTAAAACCTTTCACGTCTAGGGCGAAGGCAACTTCGAATATGGCTAGGTGTTTCTAGATCTTGTGAATGCGGAATTTTGTATTAAAAAAGAAAAGGAAAGAAAGAAAGAATGTTTAAGAGAATGATTTTCTTCTAATTTTCGTAGACTTGTGTCAATGTCTAACTTGAAATTGGGTGGCATGAAATCTCATGATTGCCATGTCTTGATGCAACAATTATTACCAGTTGCCATTCGAGGAATTTTTCCACCTCAAGTGAGGTATACAATTACAAGATTATGTGTCTTTTTTAACACTATCTGTAGCAAGGTCATAAATCCAAGTATTTTAGATGACTTGCAAGCAGATATACTTAAGACAATGTGTCGATTTGAAATGTATTTTCCTCCATCTTTTTTTGACGTGATGCCTCATTTGGTTATTCATCTTGTACGTGAAATTAAACTTTGTGGACCAGTGTGTATGAGATACATGTATCCTTTTGAACGAGAAATGGGTGACTTAAAGGGAAAAGTCATGAATCCGGCCAAACCTGAAGCTAGTATTGTACAACGAACAGTTGCTGAGGAAGTGGCAGCATGGGTTGCAAAATATCTTGCACGTTCACAGAAAATTGGGTTGCCAAAGTCTCGACACGATGGGAGGCTTGGAGGTCAAGGTACTATTGGCAGGAAAAGGATATCCATGGGCTTTGAAATGAAAAATAAGGCCGAGCTTTTTGTGTTGCAAAATCTTAGTGAGGTTCATCCTTACTTGGACGAGCACATGCTTTTTCTTAAAAATAAATATCCTTCCAAAAGTGATCTTCAGCTGATAAAGGAGCATAATTGTTCATTCGTTACATGGTTCAAGGAACGAGTGATGTCCCAACTATCCACCACACCTAACAATATATCTGACACATTGGGATGGTTGGCATATGGTGATAAATGTCAAGTCATGTCATATGAGGGATACAACATCAATGGGTATTCTTTTTACACTAGCCGACAAGATGACAAGTCAACAATGCAAAACAGTGGTGTTAAAGTAGTAGGTTTTTCATCTGAGTATGTTAGTGCACATGATAAAACACTTGTGGATAAGAAGAAATTTTATTATGGAATCATTGAAGAAATAATAGAGCTGGATTATGTTAATTTCAAGATTACTCTATTTCGATGTAAGTGGGCTGATAGTAGCCGTGGTGTAAAAAAAGATGAACAAGGGAACTTGACCCTTGTAAATCTTGGTCGACGAGGGCATCTAGCTGATCCATTTATATTAGCTTCACAAGCAAAATAAGTTTTTTACATGGCTGACCCAGCTGATTGTAAGTGGTCAGTTGTTTTAGAAGGTAAAAGAAGGATACTTGGCATTGAAGATGTGGTGGACGAGGAAGAATATGATGAGCAATTTAATGAGTCACCACCTTCCGTTTGGAGCATCCTTCCAATAGTCGATGATTTTGACACAACGTTGAAACGAAAAGATCATAATGAAGGATTTTATGTCGCAAAAGAGAAGAATGAAGTAGGTATAAATTCTATGATTTTTTTTTCCAATATTTGTTAGTAATTGCATAAATTGCTTATTATTGTTATGTGTTCAAGTTTATAATTTAAAAATGATATAAATCGATGTCTTAATATATTTATGTCTTTTTTTTTCAGGTAAGTAATAATGGAGGATGAGGATTTGCATAATCGTTCCATGCCTTTGCAAAGTGAGGAAGATGAGTCACACAATCAATCACAATCAGAGCAACAAACAACCGACTCTCAAAAGAAGAAAAAAAAGCCAAGAGGTCCTTCAAAGGGCCTAAAATCCATACCTGGGGTTCCTAGAGTGCTTGAATGGGATGAATTGTGTCGACCCATTGGAAAGTGGGCAAAAGCATACAAAATTCATGTTGGTGAAATAAGTCGTGCAAAGGTGTCTATATTGTATAAAGATTGGAATCAAGTTCCACAAGGAATAAAAGACACTTTGTGGGAAGATGTTAAGGTAATATTCACTATTATATGTTAAATGTTATACT
Organism: Chenopodium quinoa; assembly: GCF_001683475.1. Taxonomy (NCBI): domain Eukaryota; kingdom Viridiplantae; phylum Streptophyta; class Magnoliopsida; order Caryophyllales; family Amaranthaceae; genus Chenopodium; species Chenopodium quinoa. The sequence goes on along the minus strand of NW_018742815.1, from coordinate 2,317,495 downwards.
ATTATATGATCATTTTGACATTATTTGAATATGATGAAAACAATTTATTTGAATATGATGAAATTATTTACTAACTTTTTTTATTTTTTTAATTTTTTGCGTAGAGAGAGTTTCAAATCGAAGAAGATGAAGACAAGAAAAAAAAGGTCCTACACACTTGTGATAAAACTTGGAGAGATTTCAAAACAAAATTGGTCAGTGGTTGGATCACATGTACCAGGAATATGCCGAAGGAGAAAAGAATGTCGTATGTACTCTATGATTTCATATCTGAGGATATGTGGAAAACATTTGTGGAGGAGCATACTACAGATGATTTTAAGGTTTGTGTGTATTAATATCAATGATCATGCGGGTTATTAATACTTTGTTAACGGATTCTTATGTACTAATCTTCATTTATGCTCGTGAAAATAGGAAATTAGTGAGAAGGCAAGACAAAGCCAGTCTTTCAACGAATACCCTCACCATTTAGGAGCCAAATCATATGGTGAAATGAATATTGTATGGCGTAGAAAAGGGTATATTCCCACGACATCTTCAGCATCCAGTACTTCATCTTGTTCTTCGGTTGTGTCTAGTTTGCCGGATAGGACATATGCTTAGCTTCTAGCAAGATCAATAGAAGATGATAAGGGAAATCCTTATTTGCCGGATGAGAAAACAAGAGAGCTGAAAGAATCCATTGTAAGTATATAATAAGTATATGTAATAAGTCTTTATTTCAATTTTGAATATATTTTGTTAAGTTTATGTATTGCAACCAAAGTTTTCTAACTTGAAGTCATTGTGTAGGATAATTGGAGAAAGCAACAAGCTGAAGGAAACTTTGTTCCTAATAGGCATGATGATATCTTATCTCGTGCCCTTGGGAAAAATGATCGTAATGGTCGGGCAATAGCATTTGGCAGTGGAATTGGCATTAAAGCTGTATGGGGATCCGGAAAGAGGCGTAGTGGCCGACGGGGTAGGGAATTCGGAGATGATGAGCTGGAAGAATTAGAGGCAAGAGTAGCCCGGAGGGTACGAGAGGAGACTATGCAGGAGATGGATTCTAAAATGGATTCCATGGTTCAAGAGAAGTTTATGTTATTTGCTAAACAGATTGGTATTCAAATTCCAACTGAAATGATAGAAATGAATAACATAGGCCGGACGACTCAACAAAATCCTAGTAGTTGCCAATCAGTGGGTGATGATCCATTTGCAAACATACATGTATCCAACACTTTGTTATTTTATATTTTGTATCTTTTTTTTTAATGATTTATGACTGCGACATACTTTTAACTTTGTAACTCAGTTTTCTATATTTTTTAATTATGATTTTTTTCTATCTTTATAAGGAACCGGTTCCTTGTCGGCTATCATTGTTGAAAAATGACTCTGAGAAAGTCATTGTAGCTGAAGGTACATATCATCCGGAGTTAATCCTTGATCATCATAGTAACCTCCTTCCGGATCACGTGAGGGTGAGTGTTGATGATTTTTTTGACGAGTTCAAAGAATTCTCGGTTCCAGTTCCTTCTTCAATCATCAAGAAACTTAAGCATGCTCATGGTACATTTACCCAATGGCCGAAATACTTGGTTTCATTCATGCATGACAAGGTAAATTATTTTTGTAACAATTTACATATAGTTTGCCATACAAAATATAGCAAATTGTTGAATAGATTTGCTTTGCTATTGATTAGGAATTCATATCAAATAAGAACAATGGTAACAACAAAGCGGCCAAAGAAAACATGTAAGACAAAATGAAAGTAGTTGAAAGTGGTCGCGAAACAAAAGAGTCCAACACCAATCCAAAAAAAGTTTTTCTTATAGATTATGCTTTGGAAAACTTGTCTCAGAAGTGTGGGTCTTTGAATAGTTTGTTATCTTCATTACCCGAAGGTTAAACTATTAAGGTTAAGGCTGATGCTTGGACCTTTAGTTATGAAGACAGTAAGAACATCATTATCAAACGTGAAGATGTCAATCAACTTCTCATAGGAGCTTGGCTGAATATTTCAGTTTTGCAAGTTTTTATGATGTAAGATATTCAAATTTCACTCTTCCCATATACTTATTTATTACCATTTATAATGTTATTACATGATATATATGTAGGGCCTTGAGTGACTTACTCGATACGGAGGAAGTGGCTTCCATTGGATTCATGTGTCCGGAAATGATTTTAGAAACCGATTTGCATAGTGATGCTGATCGTATCCTACTATACATGATACATGTGATGGAAAAACAAAAATCTAAGCAGTTCATCTTATGCCCATACCATGAAAAGTATAAACTTTGAACTTGTATTTATTTGAACTTTGCAAATTGTTGATATTATTTACTCTCTTACAAATGTGTGTCTAATTTATTATGTAGGAATCATTGGGTTCTTTTGGTCTTATGCATGGCTAAGCGTGAAGTCATCATCTTTGATTCTTTGAGGCAGAAGCGAAATTTAGCAATTAAGTTTGCAATGACAAAGTAAGTCTAGTTTGTTATTAATGTCATGATTTTATGTGTGTAAGGGTAATATATATGTTATTTGTTTCAAATGTGTAGTGCTTTTCGAAGTTTTAAGGCATTAAGTGGACAATCTAGGGGAAGTAAATTGACATGGCATTTGGGACAGGTTACCTTAATTTCTTACCGTAACTTTTAGTTTCTTAATAATTGAAGTATAGCAATTTAATTCAACTTACAAATATATTACATGTAGTGTCCTCAACAATTGGGTGGACGTGAGTGTGGCTACTACGTCATGCGTTATATGTACGAAATACTTGAACATCACCATAGCAGTGAAGATCTTATTCAGGTATGAGTTGTCAAATATTTCATTTTTGTTTGATAAATACAATTTGATGTTAGCTACAATCTTGAATTAAAACTTTCCTCTTGTATATTTGTTGTGTTGATAGGATTTTTCAAGAACTACACCGTACACCGAGGAGGAGATAAATGAGATCCGAGATATTTGGGCAGAGTATTTTATATGTAATGTTGAACTTTAGATATACCACTTAGCGCATGTTTGACTCTTGTTTTGGATTATAGGCTTGAAATGAAGTAATTTGGTTAATTGGTGTTGGGATGATGAGTATAATGTCTATGATATTGAGATGTAAATTATTGGACAGGTTGTTAATATAATGCCGTCATTCCCAATTTTATGGGTAGGCCAAATTACAAAGGAGACTCTGCCGAAATTTACATTTGCATTATTCAATAATATTGCATTTTAATTTCAATTATATTAGCGTTAGCATATTACTTTATACCTAGGAAAACAGGTACTACAAACATATACAAGGCAATTATTATATTATAATTAAAAAAAAAATTCACCTCATTTGAGTCACTCATTAAACAAACAAGTGACGCAAATACAGCAGTTTTGTATTGTCTACACAGTCATTTGCGTCACTCCTATATAAACAAGTGACGCAAATAACAAAAAATAAGTTTATTGGAAGAGTCATTTGCGTCGCTTGTTTATGAAGGAGCGACGCAAATAACAAAAAAAGTTTATCTGAAGAGTCATTTGCATCGCTTGTTTATAAAGGGGCGACGCAAATGACTAAAAATAAGTTTATCAGAAAAGTCATTTGCGTCGCTCTTTTATAAAGGAGTGACGCAAATAACAAAAAATAAGTTTATCTGAAGAGTTATTTGCGTCGCTCCTTTATAAAAGAGTGACGCAAATAACAAAAAATAAGTTTGTCAGAAGAGTCATTTGCGTCGCTTATTTATAAAGGAGCGACGCAAATGACAAAAAATAAGTTTATCAAAAAAGTCATTTGCGTCGCTTGTTTATAAAGGAGCGACGCAAATGACTCTTATTTGCGTCGCGCCTAGGAGCGACGCAAATGACTTAAAAGTCATTTGCGTCGCGAGCAGTTGCGTCGCTCATAGAAGCGACGCAAATACACTATAAATGAGCGACGCAAATAAGCCTTTTTCTACTAGTGATGATTCGTCGTGAAAGGTACTCATCACTGGGTTTGGTTTTGGGGAGACACAAATGGGTGTCTACACGAGATAATAACACTTTTTGCATATTATGCAAGAAAAATGGCCATAATACAAGAGATTGTCGGTACAAATGCAAAAGATGTACACGACACTCTCATTTTGAAAAAAATTGTTATTTTCGGCAAAAAGAAGAGGTCAACTTCACTGAAAATAATGATCAACTATTTTATACCTGTCTAAATGCTCAAGAAGAGAAAAATGACATATGGTATATAGATAGTGGTTGTTCCAACCACAAGACCGGAAATAAAAATTTCTTTGTAACTCTTGATGAAAATATAAAATCACAAATTACTCTTGGTGATGGGAGTAATCAAGAAGTTTCCGGAAAGGGAAGAATTGTTGTTAAAACAAAAAATGGCTCTTCTAAATTCATCCCCGACGTTTTTTATGTTCCTGGGCTGGTACAAAATTTACTAAGTGTGGGCCAATTAGTCCAAAAGGGCTATATGGTGAAATTTTATAATAATCAATGCCACATATATGACAAGAAAAAGGGGCAATTAATCACTACCTCTAAAATGGCTCCAAATAAAATATTTTCACTTAAAATGCAATTGGAGTCAAACATTGCCCTAAGCACAACAGTGGATGAGTCCACCTTGTGGCATTTGAGATTCGGGCATTTAAATTTTGACAGTTTAAAACTGTTAAAAAATAGAGAAATGGTGATTGGGCTACCACCAATCACTAATGAAAAGAAAATTTGCGAGGGTTGTATCTATGGCAAAATGCATAGATCACCATTTCCAACTTCATCTTGGAGGGCTAGAGCTCCATTAGAGCTTGTCCATGCTGATATATGGGGTCCTACCAAGAATCCGTCTCTTGGCGGAAAAAGATACTTTCTGTTGATTGTTGATGATTTTCACGCATGATGTGGGTATATTTCTTGGAGAAAAAATCAGAAGTGATAGATATTATATTTACGATAATATTTGTCGCAGATTAGGATAATTTTGTATATATTCTGTTATACTTCGTATCCTTATAAAAATAGGAGTACGACTCTTGTAAACCTCTATAAATATTAATCAATGGTACACACTCCAACTTGAGGAGTTTTTCCCGAAATCTAACATGGTATCACAGTCAAGGTTTTAGATTCCAATTTGTTTTATTTTTTTCCTCCAATTCTTTTGGTTTTTTTTTTTTTTTTTTACGTTTTTGGGACCTTAGCTTCCGCATTCCTCTTTGGTTAATTAACCACAATTCTTTATAGCCTGGTTCTTCCACTTTGTTTTTTTGTTTATTTTTCTATTGTTAGCATTTGACTTTGGAAATCAGTGCTCATAATCGTCTTTTTTTACCAAGGCAGCCATGACTAAGGACAGTGACCACCCACCACCGCCTCCACCTCCTCCATCAATGGAGTTTCATCCGGCTCTCTCCGTCAATAACATCAAAAATGCTATTCCTTTGATTCTTGATCGGGAAAAGGTGCAATATTCTAGTTGGGTGGAATTGTTCGAAGTTCATTGCCATGCTTTTAACGTTCTTGATCATATCGATCCGAACACTCCAAGACCATCTGATATTTCTGAGTCTTTGTGGCAGCGTCTCGACTCCATTGATAAACAATGGATATATGGCACTATTTCAGTTGATCTCTTGGAAACCGTCTTATGTCGTGGAGACTCTGCTCAAAAAATCTGGAATAAGTTGAAAGCTCTATTTCAAGATAACAAGAACACGAGAGCTGTTTACCTTGAAAACCAATTTAATTCCCTTCACTTGTCTAATTTTTCAGACGTTTCTTCTTACTGTCAGCAGCTAAAGAACTTGAAGGATCAATTGGCCGCGGTGGACCAGCCGGTGTTGGAGCAGAAACTTGTTATTCGTCTCGTATCGGGGCTTGTTAACACAAATTACGATACGGTAGCAACAATTATCAAGAAAACGGACCCATTACCCACGTTCGAATCTGCAAGGTCTCGTCTCCTTCTTGAGGAGACAAGATGTTCTAACGACCAAGGCAATCAGACGGATTTTGTGGCACAACAATCTGCTCCCGCCACCACCAATTCAGGTGCATCATCCAATTCCCAGCCTTCACAACAGAAGCGACCAGGCGGGGGTATCTCCGGCAAGGGCGGTGGTCCTGGCCGAGGTCGCGACAACTCAGGCAAAGAGGGCAAAGGACGTGGCAGGGGGCGTGACTCCAACTAGCAGCAACAAAGTCTTCAACAACAAGCCCCTCAATGGGGTCAATCGAATTCTTGGGTCCAACAACCTCAACAATTCCATTGGGCCCCTGCCCCATTCCCATATCCTCAACAGCAGGCCCAAAGTCATCCAAGACCCAATTTTCAGCCTCCAAGGGCCGCATACGTAGCCCAATACCCGCCACGGCAATATCAAGCTTCATATCCCACTTCTCAAGCTCAAAATTACGGGCCGCTCATGACTCCAACCGAGTTAGGGAATTCTTTTGCCACAATGAGCCTACCACAAGACAACTCTTGGTACGTGGACTCAGGCGCGACATCTCATATGACCAACAATTCAGGTACTCTCATGCCCTTGTTTAATTTGAGCACCAATAATCATATTTTAGTTGGTAATGATAGTCGTATTCCAGGAACAGGTTATGGGCACACCATTTTTCCTTACCCAAAGCCCCCCTTAGCACTCCGTGATGTTCTTTTAGCACCTCAAATTGTCAAAAATCTTATCTCTGTGCGTAAATTCACCTCTGATAATTCTGTTTCAATTGAATTTGATCCTTTTGGTTTTTCTGTGAAGGATCTACGTACGGGGAAGGTAATAACGAGATGCAATAGCTCAGGAGACCTATATTCAGTAACCAATAACACTAGCCCATCCACCTGTCTTGCAACATCACTCACTGTTGCCACCTCACCCTCTTGGCATGATCGTCTTGGGCATCCCGGGAATTCAACTTTAAGCTTTCTTAGGTCTAGAAATTTAATTTCATGTAATAAGGAGCATGACTCTATTTTTTTTGTTTCTTGTTAATTAGGAAAACATGTTCGATTACCGTTTCATAATTCCAATAGTACTACTTCTACTGCTTTGGAAATTATTCATGCTGACTTGTCGACTTCACCTATTCGTAGTTATCAAGGTCACAAATATTATTTAGTACTATTGGATGACTTTACCCATTTTGTGTGGACTATTCCGTTAAAATTCAAATCACAAGCCTTTCAATATTTTTTGAATTTTAGAGCTTATGTTGCCACTCAGTTTGAACGACCAATTAAATCCTTTCAAAGTGACCATGGTAGGGAATTTGATAATGATCCTTTTAAACTATTTTGTATCACTCATGGTTTAGTTTTCCGTTTTTCTCGTCCACACACTTCATCTCAAAATGGGAAGGCCGAACGCATGAATCGAACCTTAAATAACATCTCTCGTACTCTACTTATTCATGCTTCAATTCCCCCTCCCTATTGGGTAGATTCTCTAGAAACGACAACCTATCTTCTTAACATTGTGCCAACCAAAACTCTTGCCAATGGGACTCCCGCTTATGCTTTGTTTCGTAAAACTCCGTCTTATGATCATTTGCGAGTCTTTGGTTGTCTTTGTTTTCCTAATTTATCGGCTACGGCCCCTCACAAGTTGACTCTTAGGTCCACTCCTTGTGTTTTCTTAGGATATCCAGCCAACCATAGAGGTTATAAATGTCTAGACCTTTCCACACAAAAAATAATTATTTCCCGTCATGTCACATTTGACGAGACTCAATTTTCGTTTTATAGTCTAAGTCAATTTAAAAAATCTGACTACTCCTTTCTTAAGGATACGGAGCCAAGTCCTTTAATTTCTCCATTATGGCGTCAAGCTCAAGCCCCAACTCCCCACACAAATCGGCCCACTCCGCAGGGTACCTGCGGCCCAGACTCCACACACACGGCCTACCCGCGGACTGATCTGCTTCCCTCACCAAACCAGACCAATCCGCCACCTAGCAGCCCACTAATACACCCCACTTCTCCCCTGCGCACAAATCAACCCAATTCCACTAACCTTCCTTTTGGGCCCACCTCGCCAAATCAGCCCACTTCCTCTAATTCTTTAAATTCACCCATCCAACCCATCACTCAAACTACATGCAATTCCTCATACACGCCCCCACCATTGAGGGGCATTATGCCCATTCGGCCCACTCACCCCCCACCACCTTCCCCTCGTGTTACTCGTAATCAACACGAAATTTTTAAACCAAACCCAAAATATCACCAAGCTAATATGACCATCCCTTCACATAAATCACCGCTCCCTAAGACATATAAAAATGCTCTTAATGACCCTAACTGGAATGCGGTGATGCAAGATGAATTTGATGCTCTTATTAAAACAGGGACTTGAGATTTGGTACCTAGGCCTGCGGGGGTGAATATTGTTAATTGTATGTGGTTATTTAAGCACAAGTACAAGTCTAATGGTGACCTTGAAAGGCACAAAACTTGTCTTGTTTGTGATGGCAGGTCGCAAGAAGTTGGTGTAGATTGTGAGGAGACTTTCAGTCCTGTAGTTAAACCGGCCACTATTCGCACTGTTCTTAGCTTAGCTTTGGCTAAAAAGTGGTCGATTCATCAATTAGATGTCAAAAATGCCTTTTTACATGGTGATCTTCAGGAAACTGTTTATATGCATCAACCTCCGGGTTTTGTTGATCGGAGAACACCCTCTTATGTGTGTCGGCTTCGTAAGGCTCTATATGGTTTGAAACAAGCTCCTCGAGCTTGGTACCAGCAGTTTGCGAATTTTTTGGTCGGATTGGGTTTTGTCATTGCTAAAAGTGACAACTCTCTTTTTACCTTTCGACAGGGTAATGATATGGCATATTTGCTTCTTTATGTTGATGATATTATATTAGCTACCTCTTCTGACAGGTTGCGCGAGGGGATCATATCTCAGTTGAAAATTGAGTTCCCTATGTCTGATTTGGGCCCTCTGAGTTATTTTTTAGGGATTGCAGTGACCCGGACTCCTTCTTATTTGCTACTCTCACAGGAAAAGTACGCACATGAGATTTTAGAGCGTGCAGGTATGGGCTCTTGTAAACCTGCAGCTACTCCAGTTGACACTAAGTCTAAACTTAGTGCAGTTGCAGGACCATCTTTTAGGGATCCTACCCTGTATCGCAGTTTAGCAGGTGCTCTTCAGTACCTCACTTTCACAAGGCCAGATATTGCCTATGCGGTACAACAGGTGTGTCTATTTATGCATGATCCTCGGGAACCTCATTATGAGGCATTGAAACGCATTCAGCGTTATGTTCAGGGTACTATTGATCATGGTTTACATTTATATCCGACTGCTTCTCATCGTTTGATTACTTACACTGACGCTGACTGGGGAGGTTGTCCCGACACCCGTCGTTCCACATCGGGTTATTGCTGTTTTATTGGGGACAACCTCGTTTCCTGGTCATCTAAGCGTTAACATACTCTATCTAAATCGAGTGCAGAAGCGGAAAATCGAGGTGTCGCAAATGTTGTCTCTGAGGCATGTTGGCTTCGTAATCTTTTATTGGAGTTACATTGCCCCCTTCGACATGCTACTATTGTTTATTGTGATAATGTCAGTGCTATCTACCTTTCTGGCAACCCGGTCCAACACCAACGCACCAAGCATGTAGAGATGGATATTCATTTTTTTCGAGAAAAGGTAGCTTTGGGGTAGGTACGGGTTCTCCATGTTCCTTCGAGATATCAGTTTGCAGACATTTTCACGAAAGGCTTGTCACGAGAATTATTTTTGGAGTTTAGATCCAGTCTTAGCGTACGACCTCCTCCCGCTACGACTGCGGGGGTGTGATAGACATTATATTTACGATAATATTTGTCGCAAATTAGGAAAATTTTGTATATATTCTGATATACTTCGTATCCTTATCAAAATAGGAGTACGACTCTTGTAAACCTCTATAAATATTAATCAATGGTACACACTCCAACTTGAGGAGTTTTTCCCGAAGTCTAACAAGAAGCATTATCCCACTTCATGCAATTTAAAGCCTTCATAGAAAAACAAAGTGGGCATTCAATAAAGGTTCTAAGAACCGATCGTGGGGGAGAATTCACAAGCAATGAATTCAACAAATTCTGTAAAGAGCACGGCATCAAAAAGGAGCTCACGGTGAGACGCTCACCAAAACAAAATGGTGTCGCAGAAAGGAGAAACAGGACAATTGCTGAAATGGCTCGCTCGGAGTATGATGCAAGGAAAAAATCTGCCTAAACATTTTTGGGCAGAAGCTGTCCGCCCAGCTATTTACATCCTGAACAGGTCTCCCACGAAAGAAATAAGAAGCATGACGCCTTACGAAGCTTGGCACAAACGAAAGCCAAGAGTCGAGCACCTCAAAGTTTTCGGGTGCATTGCATATGCCCCCGTCCCGAAGGAGAATCGGGATAAACTAGATGGAAAAGGAGAAAAATGTATCTTCATTGGATACAGTGACGAGTCAAAAGGATGTCGTCTAATCAGCCCGAATCCAAGGAGTTAATCATCTCCAGAGATGTCCTATTCAACGAAGGAGCACAATGGCAATGGAACGAGAGCAATCCAGAAGTTCAAGATCTAGAAGTTCCTGTAGTAGTCATTCCATCTTCAAGCCCAGATGTAGGTGAAGGCCCAAGCAGTCCAAGGTCAACACCAAGTAGCCCAAGATCACCGCAGAGCAGCCCAAGGTCACCATCAAGCTCAAGCACAACGCCAGAATCAAGTCCAACACAAGAAGTTCGACGACACAACGACCCAGGCGTCTTCCAGCCTACTTGGATAAATATCAGTACAATCATGCTATCATGGCCCTCATCGCCAGCGAACCACAAGGCTTCCAAGAGGCAGCACAAGAAGAAAAATGGATCGACGCTATGAATGAAGAAATCAAGATGATCGAGAAGAACCGCACATGGGAGCTTGTTGAAAAGCCTCGAGACAAAGAAATAATAGGCCTCAAATGGGTCTACAACATCAAGTACAATGAAGATGGCTCCATTCAAAAATACAAGGCTCGCCTAGTTGCAAAAGGCTATTTACAACAACCTGGAGTTGATTTCAGTGAGACATATGCTCCAATTGTTCGAATGGAGACGATCAGGTCAGTCCTTGCACTCGCAGCTCAACTTAAATTACAAGTTTTTTAATTAGATGTCAAATCTGCTTTTCTTAATGGCGAGCTAAAAGAAGAAGTGTATGTTGAGCAACCGCATGGATACATCATCGAAGGCAAGGAAGAAAAGGTGTATCGCCTTCGAAAGGCCCTATATGGGCTCAAGCAGGCTCCTCGTGCATGGAATAGCAATATTAATGGCTATCTTATTCAAAATGGGTTTATAAAAAGCCCAAGTGAGCCATCACTCTACATCAAGGCCCAAGGGCCACATGATTTTCTCATCTTATGCCTTTATGTAGATGATCTTATCTACATGGGCACTAACTCAAAAATGATCGAAGACTTCAAAAAGGCAATGATGTCAGAATATGAGATGACCGACCTTGGAGCTATGAAATACTTCCTTGGCATGCAAGTAAAGCAAAGTACAGGAAGAATTTTTCTCTCACAAGAGAAATATGTTAAAGATATGCTCAAAAATTTCAACATGAGAGATTGCAAGCCAATGGCGACACCAAGGGCTACGAATGAGAAGCTCTCCAAATATTATGGAAAGGAGAACGTAGATGCATTGCTCTATCGCAGCATGGTCATATCTCTAATCTATCTCACAAACACAAGGCCCGACATAGTACATGCAGTCAGCATTGTCTCTAGGTTCATGAGTGAACCTAGCAAGACAAATCTTGCAACAGTAAAGAGGATTCTCAGGTATTTCGAAGGGACGAAGAGCCATGGAATAATGTACGAGTCCGAGATCGACTACAAGCTCACAGGCTACACAGACAGCGACTGGGCGGGCTAGAAGCATTGATGATCGAAGAAGTACGAGTGGATACGTGTTCCAGATAGGATTGAAGTCCGTCTCCTGGTCATCAAAGAAACAGGCAACGGTGGCACTATCATCATCAGAAGCGGAATACATATCGGCCACAAGCGCAACATGTGAAGCAGTCTGGCTAAGGAGAATTCTTCAAGATCTACGGCAAGACACCGAAGATCCAACAACCATCCACTGTGACAATATTTCAGCTATTGCCATGACAAGGAATCCAGTCTTTCATAGTCGCACGAAGCATATCGAGATACGACATCACTTTATTCGAGAACTGGTCGAGAAACGGGAGATCGAGCTACAATTTTGCAAGACGGGAGAGCAACTCGCAGATATTTTCACTAAGGCACTACCAACAGATAAGTTCCTCCATTTTCGAAGACAACTCGGTATTCAAGATTTTTCTGATTAAGGGGGAGTGTTAAAAAAGATAATCTAGAAAATTCTTGAAGCAACTAGTTATTAGATATTTTGTAATGTTCTAGAATAGGCATATGAAAATATCTAAGGAAAAATCAAAGCCTAGAAGAAAGTCCTAAATAAGTCACTAGAAAAATCTAGAGTAGAGGAGATGTATATGGCGGTGGAAATAACCGACATACACTCACTATAAATAGGAGTAAGTGTAGACATGCAATGTAATTAACCCATGCAATATAAACACATTATCATTGACTTCAATACTTCATTTCCAATTCACCAAATACTAAAACCAATAACTCACTACTACTTCCGTTAAATATTTCTAACACTATTCTATTGCATAAGTTCTGGAACATTATTGTCCAAACGACCATATAAACAGAAGAGATCGAGAACATAATCGAACCAATCTAATAAATGAATGCTAGTGCGACGAACTTTGATTATCAAGAACATCAAGCTCAACATGTCCTGACTTAACTTTTAAGGGGCTAACTCATTACAACCATAAACTTGTCTCAATATAGTTTTAAAAGACTTGTTTAGCTGAATTTGCTACTCATCATATTACCGTAATTGATATTAAATGTTAATTTCATCTTTGCAAACATAATTAATGTTTGGGTCCAATTTAGTCCAATTGGGCTTAGGCATTAAATGATCCAATTAAAAGCCCAAGGTCAAGGTTCATCTCTCCAATTGTGCTAAAGTCAAAGATCAGTCCTCAAGGAAAGCCAATTGGGCTAAGGCCCAACTTCTCCATGTATGCAGAGGTATAAAAGCCATCAATATTACATTTGTACATTCATTCAAGCAAAGCCTCAAGCAATTAATTCTCTTGCATAGTGTTCTCTTTCTACGCACTGTACTGACTTTAGCATCGGAGGGGCCTTCCTCGGCAACACCCCCGAGGCTAGTTTACGTGTGTTTACTGTGCAGGAAACCTTCGGCCCAACATTACTTGGATCGAATCTAGTCTTCTCCACTTCATCGGACCTTCGACAAGGTCCCATTGTTTTCACCCGAAACAATTTGGCGCCGTCTGTGGGGAGGACTTTCAAAAATCTTTAAGCCAAATTTCTAACCAAGATCATCTTGCAATTATCTTAGTAGCAATGGCTAAGAACCGCAAGAGCAAAGGCCTCCGTCAAGGAGCAGGCGAAAAGCCTAAAACCCCTACACCATCACCCTCGCCGGACCGGAACTCTCCCAAGGGTGCCAGCTCGGGGGGAGGATCATACAGGGAGGATTCCCTTTCTCCCGTAATTCATAACTCTCATCATAGGCCGAGTCACTCTCGGTCTAGCAGGGGTGAGTCCGATCATAGGACACATTCAGTGCCCCAAAGCCAGCCATCGACTGTGCGCTCTCATTCCCATACTCGGCCGAGGACCCCTTTGACGGGGCCCAGCTCAGAGGAGGTGGCAAGAGCGCTGGCAGTGCTCATGGAGGCAATGAGGGCACAAAATATGCCACCACCTCGTGATCGAACTCCTCCGCATACCCGGCATCAACGGAGGAAGCTAGACCATGATGGTGGGAAGCTTCCTTCCTTCCGGGAACTGGAAGAGTGGGAAGAGGATACCTGGAAAACTGAAAAAGAGAGGAAAAAGAACCCTCAATTTTTCAAAGGATCCTCATCCTTCCGACCAGAAACGCATAAAAGCAGCAGCTCAGCTTCTCGGCCAGAATCTACTCACCGAGAACAACCTGAGACTGTTCGCCGAAGCGTCCTCGACCGACTTGGCGGCAAGGAACCGAGCGTGCACAGTCGCCTCTCGTTCCCTGCGGCCGAGGCCCAGGCTTCCCAGTCAGGGACGAAAACCACTCCTACCTCTCTAAGAGGGCGGAGCGCGGTCCCTTCGGCCAGGAACAAGGGCAAGGCCGTTATGCTACCCGCCAGTTCTCCATTCGAGCAATGGATACTGGAAGAGCACGTGCCCACGGTTAAAATACCGTCGCACATCACATATGACGGGACCTCGGATCCGAAGGACCACGTGGCCTCGTATGAGACTCATATGCATCTTTGCCCCAGATCCGAAGCGACTTGGTGCAAATATTTCCCAACCACTCTCAAGGGGGTCGCACAAGCCTGGATCTCCAAGGGAGTAAAGCAAGGCTCCATAACAGGGTGGGATGATCTGTCCTCCAAGTTTAGGAGCAAGTTTTCCACGGCAAACCGCCGAGAGAAGACTACTGCAGAACTCATGAGTCTGCAACAGGGGGAAACCGAAAGCCTCCGAGACTATCTGACCCGTTTTAGTAACGAGTCATCCAGCGTCTCTCAGCTGGACCAGGGGCTAGCCGTTTTTTGCAATGCAGAATGGCCTTCAGCCCGGGAAGTTCCTAGACTTCATGGTCATGCATACCCCGCAGACCTTGGAGGAAGCTCTGAATGCCTCGGATAAGTTCATCCGAGCCGAAGAATGGAACAAAGCGAAAACCCAACCTCAATTCGGGGGAGGGAAATAAAGACAAATACCCTTGTCTGAAGGCCAAGGCCATAAGGCAAAGGGAAAGTCAAAGGCCTCGGAGCAATCTTCGGCCAGCGACCCAAAGAAGGAAAAATCTGCCTCATACACAGGCAGATACGAGTCCTACACACCGCTCTCTCTTCCACGCGCCAAAATTTACAGCGTGACGATGGAGGAGCAGAGTTACCGAAAGCCGAGACCACTCCCAGAGTGGTATCAGCGAAAAAATAAAAATCAGTGGTGCGAGTTCCACGAATCTCCGGGACACAACACTGAGGAGTGTATCCAACTGAAGGACCAGATAGAGGACATGGTCCGGAAGGGATACTTGAAAAAATACATCGCGGATCACCGCGAGAAAAAAGAGTCCGAGAAGTCAGCAAAGGACTCTCGGCAAGACCTCGACTTCCCCCGGAAGAACAGTAAAAAGCCGGAGGGGAAATTCTCTCCGATCAATGTTATCTCGGGAGGAATATGCTCTCGGAGGGAGCACAAGCGACACCTTAGGGCTTTGACTCACCAGGTGAACAACGCTGACATTCAGTCTCCCCAATCGTCAGTGCTGAACATGACGTTCACAGCCGCCGACTGCCGAGGGATAACGTTCCCTCACGAGGATCCGTTGGTGATCATCGCCACGGTGGCCAACCACGACGTCAGTAAGGTCCTTGTTGACGGTGGCAGCGGAGCAAACATTATGTTCCGAAAGGCCTACAATCAAATCAAGCTGAAGCCCAAGCACCTTACGCCGGTACCCTACCCGGTATCCGGGTTCAACGGGGCTTCAACTTATCCAGATGGGAAGGTGACACTTCCTATCACCATCGGCTGCGATGAGGCAGCCAGGAACGTCATGATTGAATTTTTGGTCATTGACGCTCCTTCAGTGTACAACGTGATTTTGGGGAGACCCATAATTCATGAGATCCAAGGGGTCGTCTCAACTTATCATCAGCTGATGATTTACGTCTCAGACGCTGGCTTCCCCGAAAGGATACAGGGCAACCAAAAGGACGCCCGAAGGTACAACTACCTCAAGCCATCCAGTAGTCGCCCAGATGACGACAAGGATGAGGAGGAGAAAGAAAAAGAAAGAGAGCCAAGCACAAAAAAGCCGAAAGGCCTAAGTGCTTCGGCCCAAGGATCTGTACCCAGAGGTAAAGGGCCCGAAAGGGAAAAGGCTAGCTCTTCAGCTGAACAGCAAGACTCAGAGAGCCAGCCGAAGAACAAAAAGACTGGGACACCTGCTGACATAGGCAGCAGGCCAGATTATGAAGAGTCCAGTCCATCAGCAATGGACATGGACCAACAGACTGAAACAGTTGAGTTGGCCGAAGGAGACGTTGAGAAATGTGTAACAATCGGGATGGACCTTGATCCGAACACCCGTTGTGAACTTATTCAGCTCCTTCGGGACAACAGAGATGTGTTTGCTTTCTCGGCAGCTGATATGCCCGGGATAAGTCCAGACCTCATCTCCCATAAGCTTAATGTTGACCCAACGTGTCGACCAATTAAGCAAAAGAAGCGGAATTACTCCGCTAATAAGAACCAAGACATCGCAGCCGAGGTCAAAAAATTGCTGGAGGCAGGCTTCATCGAACCTTGCCAATATCCAGAATGGCTGGCAAATGTGGTGATGGTTCAGAAGGCCAATGGTACCTGGAGGATGTGCGTTGACTTCACGGACCTAAATAAGGCTTGTCCGAAGGATTTCTATCCCTTGCCGAGGATCGATCAGCTAGTCGATTCGACAAGTGGCCATGCCTTGCTTAGTTTCATGGACGCATTCTCGGGGTATCATCAGATCTTCATGCACCCCGACGATCGAGCAAAGACAGCATTTGTCACGAACGCTGAGGTGTACAATTACAAAATGATGCCCTTCGGATTGAAAAATGCGGGGGCAACCTATCAAAGGCTGGTGGATCAAGTTTTTGCCGATCAAAAGGGCCGAAACATGGAAGTCTATGTCGACGATTCGATCGTCAAAAGCAAAAAACCTGAGGACCATGTTAAGGACCTGGCTGAAACTTTCGCCACCTTAAGAAAGCATCAAATAAAGCTGAATCCGAAGAAGTGTGTCTTCGGCGTGAAGTCAGGGAAATTCCTTGGGTTCATAGTCAGCAAAAGGGGGATTGATGCCAATCCCTCCAAAGTCAAAGCAGCGCTCGACCTTCCTGAGCCGAAAACAAAGCGGGATGTTCAGCGGCTCACCGGAAGAATGGGAGCCCTCTCGAGGTTCATTTCCAGAGCTTCGGATAAGGGGTTACCTTTCTTCAAAGCCCTGAAACTCCCGAAAACAAAAGAGCTCGTTTGGGAGGAAGAGAAAAAAGACGCCTTTAAACAGCTTCGGGAGCATCTGGCTCAACTCCCAACGCTGGCTAGCCCAGCAGAAGGAGAAACTTTGTACCTGTATGTGGCCGTTAGCCCGGCCACCATCAGTGCAGTACTGCTGAAGGAAGAAAGTAAAAGTCAGCAACCGATCTACTTTGTCAGTCATACACTGACGGATGCCGAGACTTGCTACCCTCTACTCGATAAAGTCGCTTTCGCGGTAGTAGTAGCTGCTCGGAAGCTGAGGCCCTATTTTGTTTGCCATCAGATAGTGGTCTTAACTGATCAGCCGTTGGAAAAAGTTCTCGGCAAGGTTGAAAAATCTGGTAGGCTAGCCAAGTGGGCTTTTGAGCTCACCGAATTCAGCATCAGCTACCGTCCGAGGGCTGCCATTAAGGCTCAAGCTCTAGCGGATTTCTTGGCTGAATGCTCATACCAAGAAGCGCTAGACAATGAAAAGAAAGTCTGGACCGTGTTTACGGATGGATCTTCCACCGAAAACGGTTCGGGGGCAGGAGTAGTGATAACTTCTCCCGAAGGCAAATCCTTTGAGTATGCACTAAAATTTTCTTTTAAGGCCTCGAACAACGAAGCCGAATATGAGGCAGCAATCGCCGGCCTAGAATTGTGCATCTGCTTGGAAGCCGATCATGTCTGCCTGAAAACAGACTCTCAGCTAGTTGCATATCAGATTAGCGGCAGCTACGAGGCCAAAGAGCCCTCCATGATAGCTTATCTTGCCAAGACCAAGTCAGTCATTGCAGAGCTGAAAACTTTTGAGGTTCAGCTGATCCCAAGGGGTCAGAATACTCAAGCCGATGCACTCTCCAAACTTGCCAGTTCAACTCTTACCGAGCTGAACAGATCTGTATATGTAGAAGTGCGTCGAGAGAGAAGTGTCGACGAAGCACCTGAAGTGTGCTGCGCTGACCTAGAGCCTAGTTGGATGGACCCCATCCTAGCTTTCAAGCTTCGGGGAGAAACTCCCGAAGATAAAGCTTTGGCCTCCAAGATGAAGAGAACCAGCTCAAGGTTCATTGTCTTCAGGGGGGAACTTTTGAAAAAATCCTTCTCAGCCCCATTGCTGAAATGCGTGGGACCAACAGATGCAGATTATATCCTACGGGAGATTCACCTCGGCATCTGTGGGAACCACATTGGGGGAAGGACCTTAGCCCACAAGGCATTGAGGGCTGGATATTACTGGCCCACCATGATCGCAGATGCTAAGGAGCTGGTCCGGAAATGCGAAAAATGTCAAAAATACGCTCCAGTTATCCACCAGCCAGCAAGGGATCTTCAGCCGATCCTTAATCCACTCCCGTTTGCCCAATGGGGACTGGATATACTAGGACCATTTCCAGAGGCTGTGTACCAAAAAAAATGGATGATAGTTGGTGTTGACTACTTCAGTAAATGGATCGAGGCCTAAGCAGCCTCGAACATTACAGAGCAAACTGTCAGAAAATTTATCTGGCAGAATATCATCACTCGTTTTGGCATCCCGAGAGTATTTGTCTTCGATCATGGGAGGCAATTTGATATCTTACCATTGAAGCGGTATACAGATCAGTTCGGCATCAAACTGGCATATTCAGCGGTATGCCACCCGCAAAGTAACGGACAAGCCGAAGCTGCAAATAAACAGATCCTAAATGCCCTCAAGAAGAGGGTGGAAGATCAAAAGTCCAAGTGGCTGGAGGAGCTCCCTGGAACCCTTTGGTCCCTTCGGACAACTGAAAAGAGGCAACGGGCTATTCACCTTTTGAACTGGTGTATGGTGCCGAAGCCGTTCTTCCAGTGGAAATTGGCTCTGAGAGCCTACGAGTGCACCACTTCTCGGCTGAGAATGAGCGATTGATGAGGGAATCTCTCGATTTCCTCGACGAAGTAAGAGACTCAGCCCGAGACAGAATGGCCGCTTATAAGCAGAGAATCAACAAATTTTATAACCGAAGGGTCCATGCAAGGCCTCTTAAAATTGGAGACCTTGTCCTTCGGAATGCTGCTGCAGTTCAGAAAGGCCGAATCCATGGGAAACTCTCAGCTGCATGGGAAGGGCCTTATGAAATCTGTGATGAGCTTCAGCCAGGGACATACCGACTTCGGCAGTTGGATGGAACTGAGTTGAAAAATCACTGGAACGCTTATGTACTGAAAAAATATCATGTGTAAACCCTTCGGGGCAGAACAATCTTTGTAAGTACATTTTGAACTAATGAAAGGCCTTGGAGCCGCCATTTATATAAATATTTGCAACTTTTTATCCTTTCAAAGTTTTCTCGGTTCTATCTACTCTTTAAGGGTTTTTTATTCAGCCTCGTCTGAAACCTTCGCCTTCGGGTAACTGGGTTTCAGATTGCTGACAAAACTCGTCTTTTTAAAGAACACTGGTCTTTCAGCTGAAGTCAAACTTTAGTAAGACTTGTTCTCCAAAGACATGAGTCCATGGACAATTCTGGGATATTGCCTTAACTGAGCCTTGTATCCCAGAAAGCCATTATCCGAAACATTGCCTTCAGTTGGCCCTGTGTTTCGGATATCCATTTTTCAATGATAGACAAAAAATCAAGGATAACAGCAACTGTTGGAAATTTTATTCAGCCTCGTCTGAAACCTTCGCCTTCGGGTAACTGGGTTTCTGATTGCTGGCAAACTCGTCTTTTTAAAGAACTCTAGTCTTTCAGCTGAAGTCAAACTTCAGTAAGATTTGTTCTCCAAAGGCATGAGTCCATGGACAATTCTGGGATATTGCCTATCCCAGAAAGCCATTATCCGAAGCATTGCCTTCAGTTGGCCCTGTGTTTCGAATACCCATTTTTAAGAAATAAAGAAATTGTTTATTCAGCTGAAGCCATACTTCAATTTCTGGGGGGGGGGGCAAGAAGCACTACCAGTGCAAGTTTATGTTCAGCAGAATTGAAGAAACAGTAAAGCACTCAAAAACAAAGCAGCTGAAGAAAAGAACATCAAATTAATAATTTATGCTCAGAAATTGAGCTACAAGTTCAAAAAAGTTAAGAAACTATATCGACAGCCGCCCACAAGCGGAAAATAACAACTGCCGAAATACGTACAGAAGTAAAAAAATAAACTGTTTTGTACGACAAGGCAAGCTGAAGCAAAAAACAAACAAGGCAAAAATTCAGAAAGCGGCAAGTCTAAAGTTGAGCGCATGATGAACCGCAAGATTCTGAAGACGACTGCCCGAGTTCCTATGCTTCAGCCCGAGGATACGACTGGTCAGCATTGTTGGGCTCCATGGTGGTCTCAGCCCCAGCAGCAGAAGAAGCAGGCTTTGCACTCTGCCGAGCCTCCCTTTCCCTCTGTTCAGCCTCCAACTCCATTCTCTCAGCTTCTTCTTCGGCTTCCTCAGCCTTAAGGATTTCAGCTTCGACTGGAGTTGCATACTTCATATGAGGGTCTTCGGGATCCTGGACCCATTCAGCACATTTGGACCAGTCCAACTTCGGCTCAGCATGAAGGCAGACTCTTCGGCACACTCTGAACCCGTTTCTGAAACCCATTTCATATTCTTCCTGGGTATAGACATGGACTTTGAGTAGAGCCTCAGCATCAGCCAACTTCTTCTGGGTCTCCTCCAAGTCTTCCTTGGATTTTCTTCAGCTCATCGGCGAGCTTGAAGGAGGAACCTTTTAGCTCATTCAGCTGCTGCTGAACTTGGGAAGCCTCTGTCTGGGTCTGGGCCACTTCTTCCTTTTTGGCCATCAGCTGATCCTCAGCTTCTTGGAGCTTAGCTCTCTGAGCTTCAGCAGCAGCAGCAACAGCCTTTGAGAGTTGGACATCCCTGGCTTGGAGCATCTCTTCAGCAGCCATTCTGCTAGCTTCAAGAGCTTCTAGCCGTTGCTGCACTTCAGCTTGTGCAACAGCTCCTTCCTGGATTCGGCTCTCAATGGTAGCCTTGAATTTGGAGATGTCCACTCCCATGTGCTCTTGGAGGAATTTTTCCCCTTCCATCAGTGGGGGAAAAACTTCCTTCTCCATAGCATCGCAGAAGGTTTTGAAGGCTTCAGCAGCTTTTTTCTCATATTCTTCACCCTTCTGCTGCTTCTCTTCAGCTGCTGCTTGCTTCAGCTTAGCAAGCTTTAACTCCTCTTCGGCTACCTTTTTGTCGTGCTTGGCAGCGTCTACCCTATCTTGTAGGGTATCTATCAGCTCTACAGTGAGAGTCTGATTGTGCACGAACTGAAAACAGGAGCACAAGTTAAAATAAAAAATAGAGCTGAATTTTAGAGGAGATAAAGGCAAGGAAAATCACCTGCATCATCAGCAGTTGGTTAGACCTGGCTGGGTCAGGAACTGATCTGCTGGATTCGCCCATCCCAGCAGTGGCCTTCAGCGACCAGATTCTTGCCCTATCTATTTCGGACGTGCCAGCAAAATCGCTGAAGTAGGCTGCAGCACCTTCTCGGTTCTGACCCCATATGAGGTCCCAGATGTGATCTGGGATTGGAATTCGGGGGCCGAGAAACCCATTTCTCCAGATTGCAGAGTCTGGAAGGAAGGAAAGGATGACGACGGAGCTTCTTTAACTTTGGATGGCTCAGCATCCTCCTTCTCAGAAGAGTCAATTATTATGACCTCTTCTTCTTCAGGGGTGAGGAAGAAGGCCTCAACCTCTCTTGCAATGTCTGCCGTGAAACCCTCAGCACTGGGCATCACGGCATCCTCATTCTTGTGCTCAACAGCACTCTCTTGAACTTCTTCTTGGACCCCTCCCTTAGGTTCGGGAGTTTTCTGATCCACCTCCATCTCGGGAGGTGGCAGAGGGGTCTTTGGAGGTGATTGAGGTGGTGGCCGGGGAACCCTCGGAGATCCATTGCCTTCCTCGGGTTCCCTTATTTCGACGTTGATGGTCATCGGCCTCCGCTGAAAGTCATGGGGGCCGATGATGGCCATTCTTCGGCGCCTTTTCTGAAGCGGCTGCTCGTCCATGTCTGAGTCTGAGGACTCTTCTTGTATCTGGTCTTCGGGACGAATAGGGGCTTTCCCTTCTCTGTGTCTATTACTCTCTTCAGACTGTAAAAGACAGGGGGGGAGGAAGAATGTGAGTAAAAACAAAACAACAAACAGAAATAGACAAAATTAAGTCTGAAAGCTCACCGAGGTCTTCAGCAAAGCCTCGTCTTCTTGAGCTGCCCTAGCTGCAGCTTCTTCTTCAGCAGCCCTGGAGGACCCTTCTCCTCCTTCACAAACTTCAATAACCCGTGCAACCTCTTCGGCCGTACGGGCAGCTTCAGCTTCTTCGTCCAGCAGCTGAAACCAGGGATCTCTCTTCTTCCACCAAGGCTTCTGCCTTTGATACAGAGCAACAACCTCAATTTGGAAGTGGGAAGAGTCTAGATGAACTTCTCTATGCCGCGGTTCAGTGATAGAGGGGGCCCGATCAGTTACAACTCGTTCTCGGTTGACGCCAAGACGAGCGTAGTTAATGCCGACGTTGGTCTCGTCCCGCTCTGAAAAAGAAAAGGGGAAAGGTCAGTTCAGTTAGGTTGGCATAGCATAAAAAAGCGAAGTGAGAGGAGAAAAAGAGATAATTAAAAAGCCTCGGCCCCAGCCGAAGAAGCTTACCATCCTTAAACTTTCGGCTGAGGCAGACAGCTGCTAGCATGTTCTCTTGGAAAACATAATGCGTATCGGGGAGCCAAGTCTCCGGGATATGCTGCATTCGGCCGCTGCCCCCCCGGTTCGGCAGCTTGCCGAAGATATTCTGTTGATTAAGGTTTGGATCTGGGCCGTTATCTGCGGGGGGACCTAAACTTCCCATGTCGGGATCAGGCTCAACAAGGTACCGGGGAGCGCTGAAGACGCAAGGGTGGCCCGGGTCCGTGGGTGCCCTAACCCAAATCCATTGACCTCTCCAGTCCTTGTCTGAAGAGTCGTTCGGCCACATGGTTAGGTACTGGGGCCGAGACTCAATCCGGTACCACCCAGAACCATGACTTCCGTGCCCACTTTGAATATTTGGCACTAGCCGATGAAGCTTTTTGAAGCAGTGCAGGTTCGGCACATACCTGAAGAACTTGCAGACCCATAAGTATGTCATCACCCTTCGGATGCTAGTAGGAGTTAGCTGACATAGGGAAATATTGTAATGGATCAGCAAGTCTCGGACGAATACGTCCAAAGGGAACCTCAGCCCATACTGAAGTTGTCTTGTGTACACCCCCACATACCCCGGGGGTGGACGATGGATTCTATCGGATGCCACGGGCATTCGGCACCAATACCCATCAGCTTCAAGGATGCCGTAATGCAACTCAATTTGTTCGGCAAACCGATACTGTTCGACATTCTCCACCCACCATGAGTAGGGGCGGTTCTTTATCATGGCCGAAGCTACTTCGGCATCCTCCCACTCTGAAAACCCGGGAAGGATATCCCAAAGGACAGCGGGAACTTCATCGTCCCGCCCAGAAGCGCTCGGCCCCTCCGTTCTCTGAGGAGGAGCCGAGGAAATTGGAGTCGCCCTAATCCCTTCAGCAGGGTCAGACTCTGCTCTTTGTCCATTCCAGGTCCCAATCCTGTTCCTGGGATCGGGAATTGGCCTTGCTCTTCTTGGAGCACGGGCTCTACCCCTAACTCCTCTCGCCATTGATAATTTCGAAGAAGGAAGTCGAAAAAAGGGAAGGAGTTCAAATTCGAAGAAAAATAAACTAAAATCAAAGGAATTTACCTTAATCTGAAGCGAAAGTTGCCGATTTACGAATTGGTAGTGGCGAGTCTCAGTTTCTAAGCTTTATGCTCGGGGAATTTGCGAAGTTTTGATGCGGGTTCTTGGGTTCTCTCGAGAATTATGGGTTTGTGTTGGTGAATAAGTGAGGAGAGATGACGCGCCTCTAATTATATCTCCAGAAATGGGAATACGGGGAGTCCGCGTTTCAATTTCTCTTAAATACCTCACTAAGTAACCGTTAAACACACGACCTTGCGATTAAACTGCCCATTATTCGTCCAACTTCCACAATTATCCGCCTTAACTGTTGTTATCTCATTAATTACGGTTTAATTACGGTTTAAATTCAAATTTTTGGATTAATTAAATCATTCACTTCCCTCCTTTTCTGATTAAATCAAACCCGACCCGTCATCCTTCCAAATCGGGTCTGGGGGGCAAGTTGTTTGGGTCCAATTTAGTCCAATTGGGCTTAGGCATTAAATGATCCAATTAAAAGCCCAAGGTCAAGGTTCATCTCTCCAATTGTGCTAAAGTCAAAGATCAGTCCTCAAGGCAAGCCAATTGGGCTAAGGCCCAACTTCTCCATGTATGCAGAGGTATAAAAGCCATCAATATTACATTTGTACATTCATTCAAGCAAAGCCTCAAGCAATTAATTCTCTTGCACAGTGTTCTCTTTCTACGCACTGTACTGACTTTAGCATCGGAGGGGCCTTCCTCGGCAACACCCCCGAGGCTAGTTTACGTGTGTCTACTGTGCAGGAAACCTTCGGCCCAACATTACTTGGATCGAATCTAGTCTTCTCCACTTCATCGGACCTTCGACAAGGTCCCATTGTTTTCACCCAAAACAAGTAATTTCTTAAATTCCTTAATGATTAAAATTGTTTTTTTTCAATTTTTTAAGAAGGGCAGCAACTAAATTTTTTCACAATTAAAACCCATTATTATTTTGTCTTCAAGAATCAAGAACATGTTACAAACAAAGCACTAATTATCGATAAATCCCAAAATTATTAAATCAAAACCCAAATTTCAACAATATTATCAAAAACAAAAAATGGGATTCAAGATAGCAGAGTAAATAACTGGAATTATCAAAACCCAAATTCCGACAAAATTATCAAAAAGTGGTATTCCATAATCAAGATAGATGATTAAATAATTAAATAAATATAGCTAGAATCATTGAATGAATAATAAATAATAAACCCAAAATTCAACATCATTAAGAACACAAACTCATAAATGTTACTCTATATTCAAGATAACAATTGAAAGCAATTAATTGCAAAATCTACTGAATATGATCTTTAAATAAAAGAGCAATAAAGTTACCAAAAATAGTATTGGAAGGATTAATATGAACTTGATACTTGGCAGCTTCTCCAATAAGGCGTCCAGTCGGTGTAAAGGCAACACAAGACGGCGTCATTTGATTACTAAGATCGTTTGGAACAATCTCGACTCTTCCATTTTGCCGAACTGCAACACGTGAATACGTCGTTTTGAGATCAACTCCGACTGCCGGCAACGCAATTTCATCGGGAAACTCCATGTGAACTATGAAGAAAGCAGTTTATTGAAGAATTAAATTCAAAGTCGTCGTAATTTTTGTACAAGCTTAAGAGAGCAATGGAAGTTTAAGGTCAGCTGCACTTTGTTCAATGTATTTATATTTTCAAAAACTTTTGCATGCCCCCAGTTTACAATAATTTTATTGTAGATCGAACATTTTTCGAAAAGTAACCCTTTTTACTTGTAAAAGTGACCCTTTTTTTTTACAAAAGTGACCCATATTTTCACAAAAGTGACCATTTTTTTTCCATAAAAGTGACCCTTTTTTCTTATAAAAGTGACCCTTTTTTTATACAAAAGTGACTTATGTTTTTACAAAAGTGATTTTTTTTTCACAAAAGTGACCGTTTTTTCCACAAAAGTGACCTTTTTTTTTCCACAAAAGTGACCCTTTTTTCCGCAAAAGTGTTATTTTTTTTCCACAAAAGTGACCCCTTTTTTTCCGCAACAGTGTTCTTTTTTTTTCCACAAAAGTGACCCTTTTTTTTCACAAAAGTGACTTTTTTTCCCCAAAAATAGAGTTTTAAAATCAATAAAAATAAACACAAACGCATGCAAAAGTATACTTGATTGATGTCGTATGCTTAACGAAATAATGACAATTAACTTAGCTTGTTTCTGAAATTGGGGCTTGAATTAAGAGCTTCTCCTTCTTTAGCTTGTTTCTGAAACAGAGTACCGACGCGAAATCGGGCAGAACAATTCCTTATTGAATTCTTTTACAGTTTATTCCTGCTTCAATAGAACATGAGGGGATTTTAAAATCAAGAGTTTATAATTTCTTTGGATGGATAACTATTAACTAAGGTCCTTTCTAGGCAAAAATTTGAGATGACAATCTACAAGGAACAATAGATCGGAGTTCGGCCGGATTATTGGGAGATGCTAAGGGAGTTCGACGGTGGCGCGGCAGCTGGGAGTGGTGACAGGGTTCGTGGTTTGGCGGTGGGTGTTTTTCTCGACGGTGGTCCGGCTGACTTCGGCGGTGACTCCATGACTTAGAGTTGATGAAGTTACATGTCCAGCCCGATTTACACTAATTTAGTGTAAACCAGATGTTATTAAATATTTGTGTTATATTTTAGGGGTGGAACGGTATATAAAGTTGATTTTGTTGTGTAATAAAAGGTAAATAAATTTAGTGTTATATTTATTTAAAAAAAATTAAAAATTATCTAGAGATAAGAATAAATTATATTGGTTGAAATGGTATTAAGTTAGGAATTCATGACAAAATCACGCGTCGTTCGGTGTAATTAATGTTAATTTTACTCTAATATTTGCATTTTAATTCTCTTATCTAACGCCACAGGGGCGCTCATTAGCTTTTGCCTTATCTAAAACAATTGTGAGTATTATGTAAAAGAGTTGTTTAGTCTAATCAATCTATCTATATCTATCATTAACCTATACTAAAAGCGAACCTAAATGACACTTGTCAGGATGTCATTAAAAAAATTTCCCGTCTTTTTTTTTCTTTCTTTATATTTTTTATTTTTTGCCAAATTTGAATGACTTCCAATTTTTAACCTACAATAATACTTATTTCTATTTTGACAACACATTTAATCCAATCATACTCAATTAATTTTTTTTTATTATTTTTTTTAACATATATTTTATATACAAGGAATATTTTAGTTAAAAATATAGTAACATAGATTAAAATTAAGGTATTGAAATATATCATTATCCAAGATTATTATAATATTATCAATTTTTTTCCTCCAACATAAAATTTATTTTAATTAAAAATAGAAAAAAAATATTTTGGTACCATACTTTGTATAAATCTTAAAATTATACATAATATTTATAAGAACAACCAAACAAAATTATTTTATTATATTATACTCCATTTTTTTATAAGTTATAGTTGGATTTGCACATTTGTCAAGACACAACTTTAACCATCAATATCCTTAATTAAAGACGAATACAAAGTATTATTTTGTTACAAATATTTTTTTTGGTAAATTATTGTTAAATTAACACCATTCTTTATAAATTTTGTTGTAAAGTTTAATTATTACCGTGCATGGTACGGGACTTAATCTAGTATATTATACTAAAGTAATTACCAGAAATATTCTTAGATTACACATGTCAAAACTACATTAAACAATTTCCCGCCAAAACATTGTTTGTTTATTTTTTTTTCTTTAAAAATAAATAATTTCAAGTTAGTTATAAAGCTTGAAATTTAAAAGCAATCAATAACTAGAACTTAATTCTATTAGGGTAAAAGATAACCTAGAAAAATCAATTTTAACCTACATAGTCCTATGTTCAATTTGACCGAATAAAAAATAAATAAAAAAAACCCAAGTAAATCAACATACAAAATGTATTTACCATATTATGCATAAAAATAATCCAACTATGTATTTTGAAAAATCCGAGCATGGCTCGGGCATTAACTAGTAACTTAATAGTAAAACAAACACCGGGAATGACACGTGTCACATCATGGTGTTGTTTTTTCCCTCCAAACCCCTTCCCTAATTAATTTTTTTTTGTTTTTTTTTGTTTTTTTTGTTGTTGTTTTTTTTTAGTTGTTGTTAATATTTGATTTTTATAATAATATATATTCCTTTTTACTTGGTCAACATAATTTTTCTATACACATTATATACCTAAATAATTATTCCAAATAGATGTTAAGGAGTGATTTCCCTAAATAATGCTAAAATACAAATTTATTCCTTAAATAAGTCGGTTTAAAAACTATTTCCCACAATACTATCCACGTAGGATCAGTTATTAGGTTTGGAATATGGGAGTATAAAACCGCTAGTACCATTAGAGTATATCTATATATAAAACCGCTAGTACCATTAGAGTATATCTATATATAGAACCGCTAATACCATTAGAGGTTATGTATAAAAAACCACTAATACCATTACAAGTTCTATTATAGAACCGCTAATACCATTAGAGGTTCTATATATAAAACCGCTAATACCATTACAAGTTCCATTATAGAATCGCTAATACCATAAGAGGTTCTATATGTGCATAGAACCTCTACTTTAGCTTTTACTAGCGACTCTTTATATAGAACCGCTAAAGGTATTAGAGGTTGTATGTAAAGAACCGCTAATACCAATAGAAGTTCTATGCATAGAACCACTAATACCAATAGAAGTTCTATATTAGTTAATACCGCCAACAATGTTAGCAGTTTTATACTTGCAAATACCGAACCTTGAAACCAAGCCTGCGTGGACGGTATTGTGGGAAATAGTTTTTAAACCAATGTATATAAGGAATTAGTTTATATTATTACATTATTTTGGGAAATCACTCGATGTTAAGGAAATTACTTTAAAACATCGCTTAATTTTTTTTTTCAAATATCTCTAGCTAATATTTTATTTCAATTCCAATATAACTATATATTGTAATTAATTAATTACAGTTTTGTTTATGAAATTTTATTACTACGTATATATTATCAAAATTTAAGGATTTATAGAGTATGGTATAACTATAAAATAAATGTTGTGTTTGATAATTATATCATATATCGAATTCTAGAGCAAGCAAAAATATCAGTTAAGCTTTAAGACAATAACCAAAAAGGATTAAACTACAATTATTAGATAGATTCAAACACATTTTTAAAAAAAAATAAAGAATGATGATATATTATATGTAGAGCATGATGATATATTATATGTAGAGCATCAATCCATAAACATAAATTGTAATGATATAGATTAATGTTGCCCAATTATTGATTGTTCTTGCCTTTAGTGATTAGAGTAATACGGAGTATTTTTTTCCCATTAAAATGATTTGTTAGATACAAAAAGGTGATACATTCTTTGTAATTAATATATATCATGTGTATGTTGTGCAGTTTTGCTAATGGTTTTAGTGGAGATTTTAGTTTGTTGTTTGATTAATTTTTGATTTTTAATAAAAATTTAATTTGGTACTTATACTAATATGGCCACTAGACCTGATCAAACCAAGCCTCACCTAAAAAAATTCTCGGTTTGGGCAGCCCAAAAAATCCATTTTTGTTTAATTTTTTTGCTTTGCCTATTAATGTATAATATGACATTATAATTTATATAAATTTGATGTGTATGCTTAATAAAATTTTATGTTGAATATTATTAATTTTCTTTAACAAAACTAAAATTGACGTGCATGTCACGGGCATTAAGCTAGTAAGTATTTTAAAATTATGTCGTTGATCATAGGGATAATTTTGATATTTCAAAGACAAATTGATGTATTGTTTACTTACTATATATAAATCAAAGGAGCAATTTAAAGTTAAATATATAATTGTAAGCAGAGGCGGAGCTAGGGAGTAAAAGGGGGGCCCACTTAGGAATAAAAAATCTGCTATAAATATTTTTGTTGGTACTAATTTGTTTTAAGAAGTAAGATTGTGCAGTGGTTTTGTTATACTTATAGAGTTTTATGCATACCCATGTAACACAGGATCAAACCCAAAGAGCTTCATTTTTTTACCTCATTAAATAACAACTTTAATAGTAAGAATTTGCTTGGTGAGTGGAATGAGGGATTGTTTAGAAGACCTGTTCTTTTTTAGCATATTATAATATATATATAAATTATTATTATGAGTAAGACAATGTATATATCCTTCCATTTTTTCTTAATAATTATATCATCTTTTTAAATGATTTTATTATTTTGCATGAACGAACCCCTCAAATTATGGTGGTAAAAGAGAAAATACATTTGATAACCTATATTATCTTATGTTTGAAAACATAAAAAAATTCTAAACTCATAAGCAAATATTTTTGAAGGAAGATTTGGTATATGATAGATGATTTTTTTTATACTAATTATTTTGGATGTTTTTGGTGGTATAACTTTAACTCTTTAATACGGAGTAACTATTTGTGTCATCTATACGTTTGAGTATTTATTTTCCCTAACATATTTTGCAAACTATGCGATATCTATTTGTCCCCCCGGTTTGGAATTTCTGGCTCCGCCACTAATTGTAAGAGAGTAAGACTTTTATAGAATTGAACTTTGGTATTAATAAATAACCCCTTTTTCTTGAGATCAAGATCGTTTAGGGTTGTTATGTTGTTTACTCACTAACCATGTATCTAATCACAACCAAGTGCAATGTGATCTAAATAGTTTTTCACAATAACAAATCCTATGTTATTCATTGATTAATGTCTTTGATTTTTTTTCTTTGTAAATATTCAGTATTTAAAGTTAATTGTTTTTAATTTTTCTTTAAATTTTATATTGTTTTGTTTTGTAAATTCCAATTCGGATGTTTTATCCTACAGTAAATTATGTTGGGCAACATTTATTTTTGAAAAAGTCATATTAAGATTGAATATTTTCTTTGTTTGGGATCTTCCCTCATTATATATATATATAATCATTGCGATTAAATTTTCATTTTTTTTTTGTTTTTTTTCAAAAAGAATTGCGTGGACCTGGTCCACAATAATGTTATTGTGGACCCGAGGTTTAGACACACGCAACTTGTTGATTAGTTTTGAGAATTTAGACAAATCCATGTTAATTAATTATATTACTTAGGCAAAGGTATTGTAATTTAATTAATAAAGAATATTAAAGCAATTAATCTTGTTTAAAAGATTGATGAAGGAGAACTCAAACATTTTGATAGAAAACCTCTGTTTTAGAAGTGAAGGTACGTTGCCCCTATACTCCGCCCGGTCAGGGTGGTGCTCGCCCGATCGGGCGCGAGGGTGACCAGAATATCGTCTTCTACGCCGCCCGATCGGGCAGCCACCGCCAGATCGGGCGCGAGAAGGGAACGAAATTGATGGAAATTGCAATCTGGAATTTTGGGTTCACGGCCCGATCGGGCCCGAGTGGTGGCAAAGATTGACGCTCATTATCGCCCGGTCGGGCGGTGGCCGGCCCGATCGGGCTCGTGGTGTTCAGTTTGAAAACTTGAAGTTTCGTCAGTTTTTGTACGGTTTTGGTAGTTTTTCTTCGTGACTTTCGGTGGAAGTTGAGACTTTAATATATATATGTTCTTGAAACATATGATGGGTATTAAGTGAGAAAAATAATCAGTTTTTATTTTTCTTGTAAACCTTATGCAATTTTTCTAATTATCATCATCATAAATCCAAAGGCTTATTTACATTGTTTTGTAATCATCCTACTTGTGATTGCAATTGTTTCTTCGTTGTATCTTCTAAGTAAATTTCCGTGAAAACCCGGTTGTATTATAGGGTCGGAATTATACTTTTGGGAAAGTGATTCCGTTCACGCCTCGATGTTTTTCCGTTCTAACTTGTTTGCTATTTTTGTGACCCTTGTTTATACACAAATTCCCCAACAATCCAAAAGTATAATTGACAAAGATGGCAAATGTTAAGGAATTGATGGCCAACATTCAAAAGTTGGACAAACTCGAAGGTGTTGATTTCCGAAGGTGGCAGAGGAAGATGCATTTCTTCTTGACTACAGTTGGGCAGCTTATGTTCTTGCTACTCCGAAACCCGAGGAAAAGGAGGAGGAAACTATGGATGAAGTGAGGAAACGCAACAAGTGGGAGAATGACAATTACATTTGTTGTGGCCATATACTCAATGGTATGTCTGATGAACTCTTTGATACCTATCAGTTTATTGATTCTGCTAAGTCTCTATGGGATGATTTAGAGGCTAAATATATGGCTGGAGATGCTTCTAGCAAAAATTTTCTTGTTAGTAAATATAATAATTATAAAATTATTGATAGTAGGCCTATTATGGAACAATTTCATGAGATACAAAGAATATTAGGAAGTCTTAGACAGCATAACATAGTTCTTGATGAGACCTTTGTAGTGTCATCAATAATAGACAAGTTACCTTTTTCTTGGAAAGACTTTAAAAGTAGTTTAAAGCATAGGAAGGATGATGTTAACCTTGAAAGTTTGGCTTCTCACATCCGGATTGAGGAAGAAATCCGGGTGCAAGACGGAAATAAGGATGGAAATCCTAGTTCTACTACGGTAAATGTAGTGGAGGATTCCAAACAAAATGTGAGAAAAAGGGGTAATGACTCAAACAAAAATAAAGGCAAGAAGACTAAGTTAAGCAGTGATGGTTCAAAGTCACGTGCTTGTTGGGTTTGTGGAAAACCCGGTCACTTCAAGAAAGATTGCACAATCTGGAAGAAAAGGATGAGCAAGAAGAAGGCTCAAGATGGGAATGGAAATGATAGCCAATCCTAAGACAAACAAGGTAAATCTTGTGCACAAATTTCATTTAATTCATTTATGAATTATATGTGTATGATTTCTGAAATCAATTGTGTACAGGCTGATTGTTCGTGGTATATCGATTCGGGAGCATCGAGGCACGTGTGCGAGGATAGATCATTGTTCAAGACCTTCTTGGAGGTTGATGATGGAGAAATTATCTATATGGGCAATGACCCTACAGCTAAGGTGCTTGGCAAAGGACAAGTGGAGCTAGTCTTTAGTTCGGGAAAATCTCTTATTTTAAGAGATGTGTTGTATTCTCCCGAACTTAGGAGGAATCTTGTATCCGGTGCGATCTTGAATCGATTAGGTTTTAAGAGGGTGTTTGAGTCAGATAAATTTATTTTGTCTAAAGGAGGTCAATTTGTAGGACTTGGTTATTTGTGTAATGGTATGTTTAAATTAAGTATTTCAAATACTTTGAATGATGTTGCGTATGTTGTTAATGATAACTCTTCTTTATGGCATTTGCGACTTGGTCATGTTAATTATAAAAAGTTATATTTTATGTTAAAGCATGATATGATACCTGTGTTTGATCCAAGAATAGAGAAGTGTAGAACATGCATGTTAACCAAAATCATAAGGAAACCACTTCCTCAATTTGTTGAGAAAAATAATTCATTGCTTGAATTAGTGCATAGTGACTTGTGTGATTTTCACAACACACCTTCTTTAGGGAATAAGAAATATTTGGTAACTTTTATTGATGATTATTCAAGGTTTTGTTACATTTATTTGTTATTCTCTAAAGATGAAGCCCTTGATAAATTTAAAATTTACAAAAGTGAAGTAGAATTGCAAACCAATGAAAAGATTAAAAAGTTAAGAACTGATAAAGGAGGTGAATACTATGACCCAAGTTATTTCCAATCATTAGGTTTAGTACATGAAACTACCGCAGCATATACTCCACAACAAAATGGTGTAGCGGAAAGGAAGAATAGGACACTAGAAGAAATGGTAAATTCTATGTTGTCATATTCAGGTTTAAGTGATGGATTTTGGGGTGAAGCCGTTTTAATGGCTTGTTACGTGTTAAATCGTGTTCCCATGAAAGGGAAAGATGTAACCCCATATGAGCTATGGTATAAAAGGAAACCAAACTTGAGTCATCTCAAAGTTTGGGGTTGTACGACAATTGTAAAAGTGCCGGAACCTAAACGTAAAAAGTTAGGTGAAAGAGGAGTTGAATGCATTTTTATAGGATATGCGGATCATAGCAAATCCTATAGGTTCTATGTAATAGAACAAAATGACTATTGGTCGGTTCACACCACCATTGAGTCAAGGAATGCATTGTTTGATGAAAATCGATTTTCTTCAATTCCTAGACCAAAGGATATAACTCCAAGTGCCAATGCTCAAAGTATTGATCAAATTGTCATTGATCAAGAGGCGGATGACCAAGCTCATTTAGAGGAGGCATCTACATCATCATCACAACCTAGGAGAAGTAAGAGGGCAAGGAAAGAAAAATCTTTTGGCCCGGACTTTCATGTGTACTTAGTTGAAGGAACAAGGGAATCTGTTTCGACACAATTTCCATACATTTTTAATGTGGAAGATGATCCTTTGACCTATGACGAGGCTATGAAGTCTCGTGATGCTCCATTTTGGAAGGAAGCTATTAATGATGAGATAAAATCCATCATGGGAAACAATACTTGGGTTTTAGCTACTTTACCACCAAAATGTAAACCAATTGGGTGCTGTAGACACCCATTTGTGTCTCCCCAAAACCAAACCCAATGATGAGTACCTTTCGCGTCGAATCATAATCGAATGAAACGAAAGTGTGGAAAGGTCTAGTGTTGCGGAAAGTTTTTATTTCTTTTCTCTTCTCTCTGTTTTTGAAAACTTATTTTAAGAAAACAGCCAATCCATTTTGGTTGGTCCATGATATGGGTCCAATAGTAGTTTAGTTGGATGGAGCTTGCAAAGACCTTTCCAACGATATATTATAAGCCCAATTCCGATGAATATTGAGGAAGTTATGACCAATTTACCAAACTAGGCCCGGTTTGAGCTTTATGTGCGGCCCAATGATCTAGGGGAGGGCCTAATATGATTTATCATTCCTAATGCAATTAGGAATGGTTTTAGTCTTCTAGATTCTTCTAGAAGGTTATTTTCATTCCTAATTCAATTAGCATTGATAAATTGACTTTTGTTGACTTTTAAGAGTTTTATTCAAAATCAAATAGCATTTTCGAAGAAATTATATTATTTTATCCTCCAGTACGGTAAACTTATCGGATTTTCGAAAACGCGTTAAATTTGAGCTTGGCATCTGACCCCAGGCCTTGGCATCGGATTTTCCCTTCCCCAATAAGTCTAGCATAGGCACCTTTCTTTTTCAATTTATAGGATTTTTTCCTTTTAAATAAAATAAGCATTTATTTCCTTTCATATGATCATTGCAAAAAAAATAAAAACAAAAAATAAAATAAAAATAAAAATAAAAATAAATAAAAAAAATCCATGTCGAATTAAGCACAAGTAGGGATGGCAATTTAATCCGAGTTCGATTTGAATCCGATCCGATCCGAAGGAAAAAATCCGATTCGAATCCGTTTAATATTAGTCCGAATCCGAATCCGATAAAATAGATCTGAATCCGAATAGGAGGTGGATCGGACTTGGACCCTACGCAAAGTCCGACGGAGTCCGATCCGAGTCCGAATCCAAAAGTATAAGCATATGCTCTATAACTTAGGATAATTATTTGCTTGTTTTGTAGCAAAATTTTGTTATGTAACTTTGTTTATAATTTAAATATGTTATGTTTATATTTTAATTGGTATGACAATACAAGAAATTATAGGTATATGACATTACAAAAAATTAAAAAAAAAAATATTCGGATCATTTCGGAGGTCCGAATAAACGGACCGGATTTGGATCCAAAAATTATGAGTCGGATCAGATTCGGACTTGGATTTTTCAGATTCAGACTCGGATTCGGATCCGAGTCCAAGGTCCGTTTACTAAACGGATCGGATTCGGATTTAGCCACATCCGACCCGAATCCGATCCGTTGCCATTCCTAAGCACAAGGTATACCAATGATTTAAGGCAACCCTTGTAGCCACATCATATCTCATTTCACCCTTCAATTATACATCCTTTCTTCATAAACCACTTTGAGCCTCGTCTAACGATAGACCCTTCATTTTTTCAATCCATATCTTCCTAACCTTGGGATGGGACGACAGTGTGCAGCTTATGCAATCTCAAAGGGCTTGAGTGACTTCAAAAAATTAAAATGGAAAAATAAGCAAAAAATAAATAAACAAAAGTGTACAAAAGGGCAAGTGTTCCAATGTCTTTGATATGAAAATATCTTTGATATGAACACGTCTCAGATTGCGTCTCTTGTCGAGTGCTCGGTACCGTGCCTGAGAAACATGAATGCCAAGTGAGTGGTAGACCACATGATCGGGATTGCCCACACTTATAAAAATAAAATAGATGCTAAAGCAAAAAAAAAAAAGAGCTAAACAAGAGTAGAAACTCAAGCATAAATATAAAGATTCAAAAGCAAGGTTGCACACCTTGGGGGCTTATCTAGGGTCTTGAGCCTTTATCCCCTTCTTCTTCAAACCTTTAGCCTAACCACGTTACAACCCTTAAAAAGACCTTTTTGAGGTATGCATACTTGTGCGAGGTTCGGCTAGAGCTACGTTCGGCCTGATTCCTAACGGATACGTAGGCAACCTCACATCGAGGTGCGGCCGTAATAAACATGCATTCATATTCACATTCACACACTTACACCATGATCGTATCAAGGGATATCCTATGCTCATCCCTATTCACCTAGAGCTAGACTTGGGGGCTTGATCCCTATATCATTAGCTTACCTAGCCTAAGAGTCACCCCCATTTGACTCTTTTAACAAATAATATCTTTCCACACACTTAGCCCTTGCGTCCTAACTTTAGTGTCACTATCATACACATCACAGATACATGACCAAATATACTTCCCTTAGGAACCCTTTGTCATGGAATCTTAACACAACGCTGAAGCATGCCTTGTCACATCACTCATCAATCATAATTGTCATTGCATCAAGAAGTATGAAGTGCTTAGCCTCCGTGACTAAGTTACCCAAATACTTTCATCATTGAGTCAACCATTGAGATAGCCTAGGATAAATTAATCCTTGCACCTTGAGAGATAGTATCAAATGACATTTGATTAAGCTCATTCAACATGCACCTTCAAAACTTCAATTCTTTTTCGCGTCTTTCGTTTTCGGGAGAAAGTCGGTACCCTCCACAAAAATGACGGAAATTTTTTGCTTTTTTGAGTCAACACTATGCACACATGGGTCGTGAGTCACACGTGTCATTTCACTTTGATTTGAGTCTAACACATGTGTCAAACAGTTTGAGTCGAGTCAACCTCGAGTCAGCCAATCATAGAGAGTCAAGTTTATACCTTGAGTCGTGTCAAGTCGATGAGTCAAGCAATGCTAAACCTTAGGTCAACCCTAAGATAATTGAAAAGATTGGCAAAGTTCTATGGTCAAAATAAATACAGGTGCAGCAGAATAGGGAGGACCCTACTCCAATTCTTGGCGCCAGAGATATTTCAACAGCGACAGAGCTCGAAGCCTCTCAGAAAGGTGATTTCGACTTCATACAACAATTTCGGGTTCCTTGGTACGCCAGTTAGCCCCTATAAGCAATTTGACATGATTAAGTAGTCGGTTTGATTACAATTGCAATAAGTGATCGACCTGACGAAAGATCGTCTCATTTAGCTTAAGCGCCTAAAACATTGGCTCATTACAATCGGTTCAAAAGAAAGCACTCAAACGACAATGTTTCCAAATATGGATTGTCGGGCATTCTTATTAAACGACAAAGTTTTCCAAAAATTGGATTGTCATCCCTAACTGACAATATTTCCAAAAATGGATTGTCATGCATCTTCTGCAACGACAATTTTTCTAAGATTGGATTGTCATCACTGGCAAGTTTTCCAAGCGTGGATTGTCGTGCTCCTTCTTTGTTAGGCAAGTTTTTCCAAGTTCGGATTGTCATACATTCGTCGACTCGTTGGCAAGTTTTCCGAGATTGGATTGTCATATACCTAGTTCCCTATGGAAAAATTTCCCAAAGGATTGTTGTAGGTCTCTATTCATCATAAATTTCGGCAAAGGTTCCTCAACGTGGATTGTCATTCATTTCAATAAGTGGCAAATTTTCCCGAAGTGGATTGTCGGTCAACTCTTTTTTGCAAATGTTCCAAGACGCGAATTGTCAATAGTGGCAATATTTTCCCAAAAGGATTGTCGCATAGCGTTGGCAAATTTCCAAGGTGGATTGCTTTCAAGAGTTATATTCCAAGATGTGGATTGTCGATCGTAGCAAAGTTCTTATGAAACATTGTTACGAAACATTGGCAACTTTTCCAAAGATTGGATTTTGGCAAATTTTCCGAGATACAGATTGTCGCTTCATCGTGGCAACATTTCCAAGGATGGATTGTTACGAAGCATTGACAACTTTCCCTAAATCGGAGTGTCATACATCATACAAGAGTTATGTTGGCAACTATTCCCAAAGAAAATAGGATTGTCATCACAGCAAAAGCACCGACGTACAGGTTCAAAGCAACGGAAGCGCCGACGTACAGGCATAGCGGAAGCAAAGTTCAAGCGAACTTTTAAGGATCGACAGATGGAGGTCTTCGGTAATTTCCTTTGAAAAATTATCGCATCAAATGAGGATGACTTCAAGTAAAGTTATTTTCGACGGCATTCGCTAAGATTGTGGAGGTTGTCACCCAAGATTTGAGAAGATAGCACGAGATGGGCGGTCTTCGACGGCATTCTCTAAGATTGTGGAGGTTGTCACCCGAGATTTGAGAAGATAGCACGAGATGGGCGGTCTTCGATGGCGTTCGCTAAGATTGTGGAGGTTGTCACCAAGATATGAGAAGAACGGTTCATGATGAGGCGGTCTTCGATGACTTTTGCTATGATTGGAAAGGTTGTCACTATGACTCAAGAAAAGGCTCAAGATGTAGCAACATTTATCGACGGGGTTCCCTAGATTGCGGAAGATCGTCAAAACAAACAGAAAGATGACGTTCCGTAGATGGTGGGAAGTTATCAAAAAGCAACTGAAGGTGATTTCAAGAGAAATAATCTTCGATAGTATTCCCTTGGATGCGGAATATTATCAATGCGGATGAAGGTTGTTTCAAGAGAAATAATCTTCGATAGTATTCCCTTGGACGCGGAATATTATCAATGCGGATGGAGATTGTTTCAAGAGAAATAATCTTCGATAGTGTTCTCTAGGATGTGGAATATTATCAATGCAGATGAAGATTGTTTCAAGAGAAATAATCTTCGATAGTATTCCCTAGGATGTGGAATATTATCAAAGCGGAGGAGGATCGTTTCAGGCGAAGCAATCTTCCAATTTGAAAGCAGTTACAGGCGTAGCGGTTTTCAAGCGGGATGACACTCTCTAGCTTGTAAAGGTCATCAAAATAATCGGTTACTTTTACAGACGTGTGCTCAACGGTGCAAGATACACGTTTCTGAACTCTTTTATGTGTTTAACTAATGCTAGTTTTGTAGGTATCGGCGTTGCAAGATTGATTTAGGATCGCAGAACGTTCTAAATCATTCTCCGTCCCTATACTTTGACTTTTGTTTTCGAAACTTGCGTTTCTCCAAACTCAGTCAAAGTGGGGGCTTCTGTAGACACCCATTTGTGTCTCCTCAAAACCAAACCCAGTGATGAGTACCTTTCGCGTCGAATCATAATCGAATGAAACGAAAGTGTGGAAAGGTCTAGTGTTGCGGAAAGTTTTTATTTCTTTTCTCTTCTCTTTGTTTTTAAAAACTTATTTTAAGAAAACAGCCAATCCAGTTTGGTTGGTCCATGATATGGGTCCAATAGTAGTGTAGTTGGATGGGGCTTGCAAAGACCTTTCCAACGATATATTATAAGCCCAATTCTGATGAATATTGAGGAAGTTATGGCCAATTTACCAAACTAGGCCCGGTTTGAGCTTTATGTGCGGCCCAATGATCTAGGGGAGGGCCTAATATGATTTGTCATTCCTAATGCAATTAGGAATGGTTTTAATCTTCTAGATTCTTCTAGAAGGTTCTTTTCATTCCTAATTCAATTAGCATTGATAAATTGACTTTTGTTGACTTTTCATAGTTTTATTCAAAATCAAATAGCATTTTCGAAGAAATTATATTATTTTATCCTCCAGTACGGAAAACTTATCGGATTTTTGAAAACGCGTTATATTTGAGCTTGGCGCCTGGAACCAGACCTGACGCCTGGTGCTAGCCATTGGCGCCTAACGCTAGTGCTGGTGCCTGGCGCCAGCTTGCCAGGGTTGGCGCCAGCCCTGTTTTTTGAGCGTCAGACTCTATTTTGTTAAATTATCTTTTTTGGATGATTTTCTCTATAAATATCGTATTAAAAACTCCGTTTTCATGGACCTATTCTCTCTAATCATTCACCAATTCTCACGATCATTCATCTACAATCAGTTTTCTAATTCTTTCTCTCTTTTCTTAATTCTAACTTTGCTTTCACATACAAAATTCCGCATTCACAAGATCTAGAAACACCTAGCCATATTCGAAGTTGCCTTCGCCCTAGACGTGAAAGGTTTAATTTCTGAGGGTTTGGTCCCAAATCTCTCTTTCAATTATTTAATTTAATTGTTGTTTATTATTTTCCTTGAAGTTACTAACGTGTGAATTTTGTTATTAGAAAGAGGTACGAAGCATCAAACTAAGTACTTTAATGGTTTTTATTGATGTTATGATGTAGAAATCATGTTTACATTGTTATTATGATATTTCTAGTATCATGTCTAGGGTAACTTTAATATTAAATATGATTCATGCGATGCTTCCTATGTTCTTCCTAATATTTATGATTGTTAGTATCATGTTAGGGTCAAAGATTTGATTTTTATTGCTTAGTGACATGTTAGGGTTTGTTATTAATCTTGTTAGTATCATGCCTGGGATCTTGCTATTTTTATTATTCTTTAACATGATTCATGATTATTTTTATAATTGTTTTGATTATGATTATAATTTTATAATTATTATTATTATGACTAACATGATTATTATTATGGTTAATATGATTGTTATTATGATGATTATTTCATTGTTATAATTTTATAATTATTAATTATTATTATTTATTATGTTGCTTGATATTTATTATTTATTGCTTGATCACACCTTTTATGCATGTTTAAAGGGAATTCGTATTTGTAATCACGCTTAATAAGATAATTAATAATCTTGTTTAGGGTTAATACGATTATAATTCAAGTGATCGCCAATAATAGATTTATTTGTGCATTAATATTCACCAACATAGATTAAACAGGTTTAGGTTAATCCTATTGATTGTATGTTAATTAAAAAGCGCACATGAATACGATCAGAATAAAGTAGAGGCCTATTATTAGGGCATGTTCAATCTCTTTTAGGTTGGATTTGTACCTTCATCCCTGATGAGTGACATTTATGTCACTCTTAGGGGTAGTATTTAGGTCTTTTTCCTCTTATTTTTCTTAGGTTTTTCCACCTCATTATCCTCTTATGGCTTCTTTTTGTGTTGATGAAAAGTAATGCTTATTTTGATAATCTTTATGCATTATTTTATCATCCCCATGCTCTCGTGAACTTTGGTATCTTCTGCAGGTTCCGTGACGGTCCTATGCACGGTGGGAGGCCCCTTGGCCAAGCATGGAAGCCATGGTCAAAGGCAAGAGGAGCAAAAGGGAAGGAGAGGAAGCAAGAAAAGGAAGTGCAAGAGGAGGTGTGGTCGAACCTCTGAAAGGTCCGGTCGAACCTTGGTGTGGTCAAACTTTTCAAAAGTTCGACCGAACCTCCAGGGTGCAATGAAGGCAGTGTCAAACCTGTTTTCAGCAATTTTGCAGGAGAGGTCGAACCTCAAAAGTTCGACCAAACAAGGATCAGGGAGGTTCGACCGAACCTACACAGGGTTCGACCGAACCTACCCTGAGTCCGACCGAACTTACCCAGAGTTCGGTCGGACCTTTTCCCGATCTCAGCCAATTTTGTACGGACTATTTAAGGTCCTTTTGTGATCGTTTAAAAAGGGAGGAGGGGGGACAGTAGCCTAGTTTTTTCAGAAATCTCCCTTAGTTTGAAACATTCCTTAGGATTAATATAGCTTAGTTTTCATCAAATCAAATCATTGTATTAGTGAAATTCAAGAATTATTCTCAAAGTTTGGCAATTTGTATTCAACATTTGAAGCTTCAATTAGTAATTTCTCCAACCTTCTCCCTTTTAATTTCAGATTTTATTTGGTATTTGCATGTTATTTAAATCTTCCTAGTTCTTGGTAATTTGTTATTGGATGATAGTTATTTCAATTGTTAACCACTTTTCTCCAATTATTGAAGTATTTAGAACCCTAATCCTTGATTGCATGTTGATAAACATGAGTTGTGAGTAGTCTTCTTGCTAGGGGTTGGGTGAAGCTCGACCTTTTGGGTTAACTATGCAAATGTGGGAGAAGCATTGATGTTTGAATTGCAATTAAATTGATTATATGAGATTGCTTGTTAGTTCCTCATGATAGGTTTAGCTACCCTTGACTAAGGAGCTTGATAGTATGATATGCCTAATTTGACATGGAAGTGTAAATTGAGTACGTCATTACTTATTGTAATTTGATTATGTATCATCTATTGCTAAACTAATGAGGAATCTAAGTTTAGTAGTGTGAGTTGTTTTCTAATTGCATGAGGTTGATTTTACATATAGTCCTTGCTATATCTAGTCTATTTTACTCCCCGTTTGCCTATTTGCCTTGGTTGAGTGGATCTCATTCCCTAGTATCTTTAATTCATTGATTTAGAACCATAGTTTGTTTGTCTTCTAGACGAACCCCAATTCACCAATTGACTTCGAGTTAGCTTAAGTGTAAAGATCTTTGGCAATCATATCCCGTTCCTTGTGGACCGAACTCTTACTTGTCATTATGCTTGGTTTGTAAGGTGTTTGTTAATAAATGTGTTTGATTGAGTGTGGAATGTGCGACCGTTCTAACGCCCAACCAAAATGGCGCCGTTGCCGGGGAACGGTGTTGTTGATAGCTAATTGATCACTTGAGTCTAGTTCACCATAAAAAATTTCAAAAAGATTGTTTCTTTTTGGCTACACTTGTAGCCTTGGTACTAATTGCGTTTGTTGAGAGTGTATGCGCAGAACTCATAACAGGATCTTGGT
The DNA here is from genome assembly GCF_001683475.1 of Chenopodium quinoa. NCBI lineage: Eukaryota > Viridiplantae > Streptophyta > Magnoliopsida > Caryophyllales > Amaranthaceae > Chenopodium > Chenopodium quinoa. The sequence continues at coordinate 2,274,481 of NW_018742815.1, read as the reverse complement.
ACCTTACGATCCCGAGATTGAGCAAACTTATAGAAGGAGAAAAAGAGCCGGTTCTAGGCCGTTTACTACTCCCCCAGCTAGAGAGACCAATTTCGAGGAGGATCGAGATCAAATGGGTGACGCGGAACCACCACCTCAAAGACCTTTAAAGGAGTTGGGAACTCCGGGAGCTTATAGAGCTTCAAGCGGCATTGCTCCACCCGTTACTCAAGCCAATGACTTCGAGATTCGGCCCGCAATGATTAATTTGATTGAAAGGAGGCAATATAGTGGAGCAAAACATGAGAGCCCTCTTGCACACTTGAACGAGTTCGAAAAATATTGTAACACGATCAAGGTAAATGGGGTAACTCAAGAGTTTGTGAGACTAAAGTTGTTCCCTTTTTCTTTGATAGGAAGAGCTCTAGAATGGCTTGAGAAGGAGGTGAGGCCTAACTCCTTGAGAACTTGGGACGAGGTCACCACGGCTTTCTTAGGAAGATTCTATTCCCAAAAGAAGACGGCCGAGGCAAGAGCTTTGATCCAAGGTTTCCGTCAAAAAGCTAGTGAAACCATTTATGAAGCATGGGAACGATACAAGGAATATCAAAGGGAGTGCCCTCATCATGGCATCCCGTCATATCAAGTGCTTCAAATTTTCTATGGGGGCTTGAGCCCACAAGGAAAGACTAGCTTGGATGCAGGAGCGGGTGGCCCGATTATGAACAAGACGGAGGAGCAAGTCATAGAGATAATTGAGGATGTGGTGAGGCACCACATGGATTGGCAAGAAGGAGAGAGAGATTCTCTAAACAAGGGAGGAAATGCGGTTTACTCCGTTGATCACCTTAATGCCATCAACAATTTGACCTCCCAAATCGCCAACCTTGGAAAGGAGATGACGTCCATTAAGGCAAAACTAGAGACCTCTAGTTCAACACAAGAGCATCCCTCCCAATCTAAGGGGAGAGGTATGAATTCTAACTCTTCTCCCTCTACTTCTAATAACATGCCTCATGGATGTTTGTTTTGTGAAAATTGTGGGTCTTATGACCATGATACCTCTTCTTGTAATTATGATTTCCAACCCCAACCCCAATACGAAGATGGTAATGAAAATGAAAATGAACAAGTCAATGCCTTGTCTTATGATAATAGACATAGGAATGATAATCAAAGATACTTACCACCAAATAGAAGAGAACAAGGGGGGAATTCCTATAACCAAAGAGGAAATGATTACGATTACCATAATCAAAATCAATATGGAAATAGGAACCAAAGGGACCAAAATCCCCAAGGTAACTACAACCAACAAGGTGGTTATGGTAACCATAATCATAATAATCAAGGAAACTATGGGAATCAAGGGCAATTTCACCAAGGAGGAAACTCTAATAATCGGAACAATTGGAACAACAATAATAATAGAGGTTCTTCAAATCAAAATGCGTCCAATTCGAATGTTAAAGGTAATAGGGCTTCCCAAGACAACCACTATGCACAAGCACCACATAGTAGGTCTAGCTTGGAGGAAATGATGGAAAATCAAACTAAAATGTTCAATTCTTTCATGGCCTCTAGTGAAAAGAAATTTAGTGAAGTGATGACCCATAATAAAATGCTAGAGACACAAATTTCACAATTGGCCAATGCTTTGAAGGAAGGGACTAGCACTTCTAAACTACCACCCCAAGGACTAGATCCTAAGAGGCCTGTAAATGTTATATCAACAAGGAGTGGTAAAGTTTTGGAAGAAAGTGTTCCTAAAAAAGGCAATGAGAGAATGAACATAAGTGAGCCTCCCTTTAAAAGTGATTCTAAACAGGAGAGAGAGCAAAACCATGAGAATGAAAAGGAGAAAGAATGTGAGAAAGAAAAAGAATTTGAGAAAGAGAAAGATTTTGAAAAAGAGAGTGAAGAGAGAAGAGAAAAAGAGAGAGAAACAAAACAATTGCAAAAACTACCATATCCTCACAAATTTGTTAGAAACAAATTAGATGTGCAATTTGGAAAATTTCTTGAAACATTGAAACAAATTCACCTTTCAATTCCTTTTACCGATGCTATTAAGCAAATGCCTAACTATGCTAGGTTTTTGAAAGATATTTTGAGTGGAAGGAGAAAGTGTGAATTGGTTGAAACGGTGAGTCTCACCGAGAATTGTAGTGCAATTATCATGAACAAGATGCCACCCAAATTAAAAGACCCCGGTAACTTTTCTATCCCATGTGCAATATACAAGATGCAAATTGATAATGCTTTGTGTGACCTAGGGGCTAGTGTTAGCCTAATGCCATACTCGGTATACCAAAGACTTGAGATAGGGGAACTTCTACCCACCAACATCACCCTTCAATTGGCCGATCGCTCTATTAAATTCCCAAAGGGTAAGGTAGAGGATGTTCCTCTAAGGGTGGGGAAGTTTGTAATCCCGGTGGATTTTGTTGTGTTAGAGATGGATGAAGATGTTAACATTCCAATAATTCTAGGAAGACCTTTTCTTGCTACTTCGGGTGCTTTAATAGATGTTCAAAGTGCTAAAATTTCACTGAAAGTAGGAGATGAGGTGATAGAATTTGATTTGAATGAGAGCATGAAATATCCAAGCTCTAGTCTTGATAATTGCATGATGATTGATACTATTGATTCTATTGTAACTTCTATGCATGAGCACTTGCTCACTACTAACGATGCCCTTGAGAATGTCCTTTTGAACAAGGAAAAGATAGGTGACCAAAGCAAAGAGATGGCATTGTATGAAGAGATGCTTGAAGGAAGTACGGAATCAAGCAATGAGCAAGTGTGCATGGGAATCACAACACATGATGCATTAGAAGTAGCTATCTCAACAGAAGGTAAGGGTGTTCCAATGGTAGAGTTGAAACCTCTACCATCACACCTAAGGTATGAGTTTCTGGGCCCCAATTCAACTTTTCCGGTTATTGTGAATTCTTCTTTGAACGAGTGCCAAACTCAAATGTTATGTGGTGTTTTGAGAGATCACCAAGGTGCTTTAGGCTATACCATAGATAACCTCAAAGGTATTAGCCCCGCTTTATGTATGCACCACATAACACTTGAGGAGGGTGCTAAGCCTTCCATTGAGAGGCAAAGGAAACTCAATCCTCAAATGGGGGAGGTGGTGAAAAAGGAAATCACCAAACTCCTTGATGCCGGCATCATCTTCCCCATTTCGAGTTCTAGATGGGTTTCCCCCGTTCATGTGGTCCCTAAAAAGGGAGGAATGACCGTAGTTGAAAATGAGAATGGTAATCTCATTTCGACTAGAACGGTGACTGGTTGGAGGATGTGCATAGACTATAGACGTCTAAATGCATCCACCAACAAGGATCATTTTCCTCTCCCTTTTATCGACCAAATGCTTGAAAGACTAACCAAGCACAAGTATTATTGCTTTCTTGATGGCTATTCGGGTTTCTTTCAAATCCCTATAAACCCGGATGACCAAGAGAAAACAACTTTTACTTGTCCCTATGGAACCTTTGCATACAGGAGGATGCCCTTCGGGCTTTGCAACGCACCGGCAACCTTCCAAAGATGCATGATGAGTATTTTTGGGGACATGCTTGAAGCCGAAATGGAAGTTTTCATGGATGATTTCTCGGTAGGGGGCCTTTCGTTCGAGGATTGTTTGTCCAACTTGGGCAAGTGCTTGACAAGATGTGAGAAGGTCAATTTGGTTTTGAATTGGGAGAAATGCCACTTTATGGTGGAAGAGGGAATTGTCCTTGGTCACAAGATTTCAAACAAAGGGATTGAGGTTGACAAGGCCAAAGTTGAAGTGATAGAGAAGCTTCCCCCACCAATCAATCTGAGAGGAGTAAGGTCATTTTTGGGGCATGCCGGGTTCTATAGGAGATTCATCAAGGATTTCTCACATATTGCTAGACCCCTAAATGCTCTTCTTCAAAAAGATGCCATCTTTATTTTTGATGAAGAGTGTCTCCAAGCTTTCAACAAATTAAAGGAGGCTTTAATCTCAACTCCAATTGTGCAAGGGCCAAGATGGGAATTGCCATTTGAACTTATGTGCGATGCAAGTGATGTTGCGATTGGAGGAGTATTGGGGCAAAGGATAGAGAAGAGGCTTCACGTGATTTACTACATGTCTAAGACTTTGAATGAAGCTCAACGGAACTACACCACAACGGAGAAAGAGTTTCTTGCCGTGGTTCATGCTTTTGAGAAGTTTTGGAACTACCTCATTGGTTCCAAAACTATTGTTTATACCGATCACGCAGCCATTAGGTACCTTATTGCAAAGAAAGAATCCAAGCCACGTCTTCTTCGGTGGGTCCTATCTCTCCAACAATTTGATGTTGAAATCCGTGATAAAAAGGGGGCCGAGAATGTGGTTGCGGACCATCTTTCCCGGCTAGAGAATGTGCAAGCTAGTGATGATGAAATCCCTATATGTGATGAATTGAGAGATGATATGCTTTACATCTTGAATGAAAAGGAGCTTCCTTGGTTCGCCGACTTGGTAAACTACTTGGCTTGTGGAGAATGCCCACCCAATTTCTCCAAGAATCAAAGGAAGAAGCTAAAAAGGGAAGCAAGACATTATGTATGGGATGATCCCATTCTCTACAAACGAGGAGTAGACGGTTTGCTCCGTAGGTGTGTCCCGGATGAACAAGTGCAAGGAGTGCTCAAGATGTGCCATTCCGATCCATGTGGAGGGCATATGGGAGCCAACAAAACTGCATTGAAAATCTTGCATAGCGGTTTGTGGTGGCCTCACATCTTCAAGGACGCTTGGGGATTTGTGAAGACTTGTGACAGGTGTCAACGAACCGGCAACATATCCAAGCGCAATGAGATGCCCCAACAACCGATTCTTGAGCTTGAGGTATTTGATGTATGGGGTATGGATTTCATGGGGCCATTCCCAAATTCTCATGGGAATCAATACATCCTTGTGGCGGTCGACTATGTATCAAAATGGGTGGAAGCCATTGCCTCCCCAACTAATGACCACAAGGTTGTCATGAAGATGTTCAAAAAAGTCATATTTCCAAGATTCGGTATTCCAAGGGCGGTGGTGAGTGACAATGGTTCACATTTTGTTCATAGTGCTTTTCAAAAGATGCTAAGAAAGCACGGGGTCCACCAAAGATTCGGCCTTACCTATCATCCACAAACAAGTGGACAAGCGGAAGTGTCTAACCGTCAAATAAAGCTAATCCTCGAGAAGACGGTTGCTAAGAACAGGAAGGATTGGTCAGAAAAGCTTGATGACGCTCTATGGGCATATAGAACGGCGTACAAGACCCCAATAGGCACAACTCCATATCGTCTAGTGTATGGAAAATCTTGTCATCTACCGGTGGAGCTTGAGCACCGGACCCAATGGGCGATCAAGAAGATTAATTTCGACTTGGCTAGCGCGGGAGAGCAAAGATGGCTTGATTTGCATGAGCTTGAAGAGCTAAGGTTGGAAGCCTATGAGTGTGCTAGCAACTATAAGAATCGCACTAAGGATTGCCACGACCGGAACATTGAAAAGAAAGCATTTCTAAAAGGCGATAAGGTACTCCTCTACAATTCTAGGATGAAATTGTTTCCCGGGAAACTTTTATCAAGGTGGAGTGGACCTTTTGTTGTCAAGGAAGTGTTTCCTCATGGAGCCGTGGAAGTTTGGGATATGGACGGCAAGAGATCTTTCAAGGTGAATGGGCATCGCCTCAAGCTTTACTACGAGGGTGCTCATGTGGGTGTTTTAGAATCAACTCAATGTAATCTTACCTCCTGAGTGTGAGATACGTCAAGCTAGTGACGTTAAAGAAGCGCTTCCGGGAGGCAACCCGAGTTTCTAACCCTCCTCTATTCTATTTGCTTGATGTTTTCTTTTCTTCTTTCACAACTTTGGATTGATGGTTTTGCGTGTATTTGGTTTGTGTTGGTATTCTTGATTGTCTTGCCTTAAAAAGGAATGCATTTTCCATATACCTTAGGCATGATTGTGTTGTATTTTAGTGTGTCTTGAAGGGAAGTTTTGTGCAAATTTTCAGATAGAGGGATTTAGGGGAGTTCGACCAAACTGCAACAAGGTTCGGCCGAACTTTGCAAAAGTTTGACCGAACCACCCAAGAGTTCGGCCGCTCCTCCCCTAGAACTCAAAATGGGCTAAAAACTGTCGAATTCTGGAAAATCAAAGAGTTCGACCGAACTTTTCATAAGTTTGGTCGAACCTATGCTGGTCCGACCGAACCTTCAGAAAGTTCGGCCGCTCCTGTTCTGGAAATCAAATTAGGCTGAATTCTGGCAGTTTCTGGAAAATCCAAAAGTTCGACCGAACTTTTAAAAAGTTTGGTCGAACTTATTATGGTCCGACCGAACCTCATAAGGTCCGACCGAACCTTTTTCGAGCTTACCCAGAATTAAAAGGTTTGAGCCGCTGCTTTCTCACTCTTACTTCTTACATTCGGCTCTCCCTCTCCCTTTTCTTCTCCTTCTCACCCTAATACTCCATAGTCACCCCTCCTTCAACCTCAAATCTCCATAAAAATCACTCCTATCTTTTTCCCTCCTCACTTCATTTACATCCACTACTCAATTCCTACAATCTCCCATAAAAATCACTCCTTAAATTTTCCCCAATTTCTAGGGTTTGAGTGACTTGAAACTTCTTGATTTCTACTCACTTCCAATCAATTGTGGTATGGTTATTCTAGCTTTTGCAAGCTCATTTCTTCAATTTCTCTTTGTTTTACCATGTTTTACATGTTCAAGTATGATATGTGGTATAATTGATATTGTTAGTCATGGCTTGTTTGATTTAAATGATTATTGGGATTTCCTTGTTGTAATTGGTTGGTTGTTGTTAGTAGAACTTGTTTCATGATGAATATGCATGTATGACTTGGGTTTTCATGATTTCAATTTGTTTGCTTGAATGTGTTAATCTTTCACTAGGTTGTTCATGCTACATTTTGATTGAGAAATTCTTGAGTTGGATGGAATTTTGTGACTATTACTCATTGTTCTCGGTTTGATTTCGATGAGTTTTGAGTGGATTTCATGAATTTTAGGGGACGTCATGCCCATTTTCACCTAGGTTTTCTTAGGATTTGCATTCGATTGCCATAGGATTTTTAGCTCATGCCTTGGTTTATAAGTGTCCATTAATGCCTTGAATTGTATTGTTGCTACCGTCTACATCTATTTCACAACTCATGGCTTTTACTCTCATTGCACACACTTTTAATCTCGACGAGCTTCTTGTGCCCCCTTTTGGCTTGAATCTTCCTAATGTTAATTCTTGGCGATTTTTGTAGATTCACAATGCATCTTTTTGGCAAAAGCAAGTCCAAGAGGAAGAGGACGGGTGAATCTTCATCGTCAAATTTTCCTCCCCCACCCGGCATCTATGATCATGGCATCATCGCTCCAAACAAACACTTTTGGGATGTCTATAAAACCCTCATAGACCGTCCCATTCGATCTACAAGGTTCTTCTGCGGGAACACCTTAAGAAAGCTTGGCATCATGGATGAAGTAGTCCGGCTCGCACAAAACTTTGGTTGGGGCGAGTTCATTGACCTCCACGCTCACACCTATGAGCGCGTCACATTGGAGTTCCTTGCTTCCCTCCGCAAGGAAGTCATTGAAGAAGATGATGAAGGGAATGAATCTCAAATTATTCTTCACTTTCGTATGTTCAACGAAGACCATTCCCTATCCGAGAGTGAGCTCAATGAGATCTTCCATTGGCAAGCAACCGGGATGCATCGGCCTTCCGATATGACCTCAATGTGTCGCATTCCCTATAATGAACAAGAATGGTGGCAGAGCATCTCCACCAAGCCCATCTTTCGCACTAACACCGCAAAGGTCAACAACATCATCCATATTGCTTTGAGATACTTTGCCCGGCTCCTTCAGTATGCCGTATTCTTCAAGGCAAACCTCGGTTCTATGGTGAAAGATGAGGTAGCTTGCCTTTTCTTGGCCGACAATCCTCAGCGTTTAAAGTTCAAATGCTCCACCACTTTTATCTCGAGATTGTTGGACACTCGAGATGGGCGGCTTGGTGATGAGATACATATGGGGGGCATGATCACCCTCATTGCCCTTTCTTTGAATGGTGGAGCTTACAAGGACCAAATTGATTTGCTCCCCCATGTGCTCCAAAACAAAGAAGAAGAGGCCGTCGGCTACCCTCCTTATGCTCTTTCTATTGTTGCTCTCCGCAACCAACGCTTCATCAACTACTCCACCCAGAATCGCAAATTTATCCTCTTGGTAGATAATGGAGAAGAATGGTGTGTCCTCCCGGATCCTCCTCACACTTCGGTAGACCCTTCCAACCCGCTAAGGTGGAAGATTGCGCGAAAATTCATCCCCGATGAATTAAGGAAAAAACAAGCCCGCGGTGCAATCCCTCACCCTCAACCGGTCTACCAAGTGGAGCATAATTTTCCCCCCCCCTAGTGGGGGAGGTGAGACATCTTCTTCTTCTTCCTCTTCTCCTTTTGATATGAGTGCCCTGCGTAGTACCCTCGATGGTATTCGTTTTGATAATCAGGCTTCTATTGAACAATGGGGGTACTACGCAAGGATGAACTATGATAGTCTTGTGCAAGCGGGCGTTCAAACGCCCTATGTTAACTATCCCTACCACCCGCCTCAAGAGGGTCCAGTTCCACATTGGGACACCTATGACCCTAACAACCCCTCCCCCAACACCTATGCTTATTGGGAAGGTCCTATCGACCCATCCCAACGTGTTGGTACCCCACCATACAACCCTTATCGGCCGGGTGGGTGTGACTACGCCTATGATCCGGCAAGTCCATCAACCCCGAATCCTTTTGATGGTGGTTGGGGTACCCAAGGGTGGCCCTATGAGCACTTTAACCAACCTTTCCATCCATCCATGGATCGCCCGGGGTTTGATTTCATGAACCCCCCTAAGGAACGGGAGGATAGAAACCCCCAATGAGGGTTCTCTCCCTCCATTTTCCCCCCCCCGGTCTTTCATGCCTATTCCTTTTGCTCGAGACGTGCAAAAGACTAGCGTGGGGGAGGATGTTCCTTTTGGTTGAAGTGTACATAGGAGGGTAGTGTGGTAGGATGGTAGCTTGTGCATATGGAGAACCATCACGGATAATGAATTTATTGTAGTTAGAGATGATTTTTGGTTGGTAATATTCTTATGATGATGATGTTATGAAAAAAAAAAAAAAAAAAAAAAAAAAAAAATTGAAGTTGTTTTTCCCTCTTCTCTCTTGATCCCATAATCCAAATCCCAAAATCCAAATCCCAAAATCCAAATCCCTAAATCCAAATTTTGTAGATAGGTTTTTGTCAATCTTTTTCTTTTGTTTATAATTCTAGTCTTTTCCTTTTGTTCACTAACTTTTCTTTGTATAGTTGTAGTGTTTCTTTTCTTTTGGCTCACTTTCCTTGTAGCTTGAAAACGGAAGCACAAAATGATGGGATAAGGAGCAACTCAAGCTCCGGAAACCTTGGTGAGATCGCAATTTTGCCTTGTGTTCTATTTCAAGCAGCATTTGGTGAGATCTTTCCCTACTTTCCTTTATTTTTCCTTGTGTGCATAGTTAGTTTAGACTAGAATGGAGTTGATTGTTCGAGGTTGTTTGCATTTGATTCCTCGGAATCTGGTGATCGTTGGTATTGACGCCGAACGATCTTTGTTTGTCGATTGAGAATTATATGTTTACTAGCCTCTTATCTCTCTTGTACTCCTTGCATTAAAAAAAAAAAAAAAAAAAGGGGTGAAAAAGATTTTCCTTTTTATTCATGGCAAACCACGAAAAGCTTAGTTGTTTCATTTTCATTTCGAGCATGATAATGTTGACTCGTGTGTTTGAATGCTTTGCTTCTTGAGTGTTATAAGTTTGCATGCTTCGGGATTGCCATTGGTTGACTCTGGGACATGTTCATGCTAAGGTAGTTGTTCTAGAACTCGTTAAGCCCATCGAACCCAAATTCACTTGTTTGTGGTAAGAAGGTGTTGCTCTCATTAGGGGATTTGAAGCCCTAGAGATGGTTTTTGTAACCCGATGTGAGCTTTATTGTTCAAGCCTCCAACATTACTTGTATGAGCGGCGTAGGATCCTCACCAAGGCATGCTTAGATCTAGAACTTGGCGTCTGGCTCCCGAGATCGAGACCGAACTAACCTACGAATGACAAAGGCATTCTTCATTCGGTGACTATTTTTGTTTTCTAGTATTAGTTTTTTGTATTTTTGGGTTGCATTTGCCCTTACCATGTTGAATCTTCCCCTCCTTGATTATAGCACATTGCAAGCCCATGGCCCTTTTGTTTTACTTTCACCCTTAGAATCGTGAAGCTCAAGCCATGAGGGCTTATTGTAGTTTTGATTTGAAATTTGGAAGGGAATGGTTCTACTTGGAAAGTGAAGCAGTGTTTTTGTGAATATATGTTCAAGAAAAGCAAATGTAAATCCTAGAAAAAGCCTTTGAAGCTAAAAAAAAAAAAAAAAAAAAAAAAAAAAAAAAAAAAAAAAAAAAAAAAAAACAAACAGAGAGAATGTGACAAACGAAGAGTTGATGAATGAAGATGTAAGAGGAAAGCGAAAGCTCAAAAGTGTTTGGCATTATAGTTCAAGATTGTGGCAACGTAGTTTGAAAATTGGTTGATGATTGATTTTGAAAAAGAGGCTTGATCACCCTTTGCTTCACGGTTAGGCTAAGCACCAATTTCCAAATTTCTCCACACCCTTACCCCCTAGCCATCGTTATAACCCTTTCAATGCCCTGTTGACCTAGGTTGGTTGAGTCACTAATCGGTGGAGGGAGCTGGAACTCAAGCATATGGAGAAGGCATGACTTGGTGAGATGTCGGGTTCCCCTACTTTGCAGTGTTTTATCTTTGTTCCGGCTCCTTCGAGGAGTCACTTGATGCTATCTCCAAGGGCGGATTTGAATCTAGATGAGGGAACGCGGTAAGATTGTATGGAATGCGGGGGGAGTGGTGCATGTTTGAGTTCTCTATGCTTAGCATAACTTATCCTTCAATCAACTTTCGGCATCCCCTTGCATGCTCACTTCTACTACTCAGAAAGTTTGACACTCATTCATGTTTGTTATCTCCAAAAGCTCGTTTTGGCTATGATTTGTGTTGGATTTGTTACTTCTCTTTCCCTTGTTTTTGGTTTGTCTTGAACGCAATTTTGTAAGAGTTGTGGGGTATGCTCTCTGGAAACCCTCACGAGATCACAACTCGTCCTCATCGGCGACCTTGGGGTTTAAATGGCTTGTTGCTTTTGCTAAAAGAAATTTCGGTTTTTCTTTTGTTCCTTGCATGTTTGAATAACTAATTCTTTCTCCCTTGTTCTTTTTCCTTTGCTTTGCTCGAGGGCGAGCAAAGGCTTAGCGTGGGGGAGTTTGATGAGTGACATTTATGTCACTCTTAGGGGTAGTATTTAGGTCTTTTTCCTCTTATTTTTCTTAGGTTTTTCCACCTCATTATCCTCTTATGGCTTCTTTTTGTGTTGATGAAAAGTAATGCTTATTTTGATAATCTTTATGCATTATTTTATCATCCCCATGCTCTCGTGAACTTTGGTATCTTCTGCAGGTTCCGTGACGGTCCTATGCACGGTGGGAGGCCCCTTGGCCAAGCATGGAAGCCATGGTCAAAGGCAAGAGGAGCAAAAGGGAAGGAGAGGAAGCAAGAAAAGGAAGTGCAAGAGGAGGTGTGGTCGAACCTCTGAAAGGTCCGGTCGAACCTTGGTGTGGTCAAACTTTTCAAAAGTTCGACCGAACCTCCAGGGTGCAATGAAGGCAGTGTCAAACCTGTTTTCAGCAATTTTGCAGGAGAGGTCGAACCTCAAAAGTTCGACCAAACAAGGATCAGGGAGGTTCGACCGAACCTACACAGGGTTCGACCGAACCTACCCTGAGTCCGACCGAACTTACCCAGAGTTCGGTCGGACCTTTTCCCGATCTCAGCCAATTTTGTACGGACTATTTAAGGTCCTTTTGTGATCGTTTAAAAAGGGAGGAGGGGGGACAGTAGCCTAGTTTTTTCAGAAATCTCCCTTAGTTTGAAACATTCCTTAGGATTAATATAGCTTAGTTTTCATCAAATCAAATCATTGTATTAGTGAAATTCAAGAATTATTCTCAAAGTTTGGCAATTTGTATTCAACATTTGAAGCTTCAATTAGTAATTTCTCCAACCTTCTCCCTTTTAATTTCAGATTTTATTTGGTATTTGCATGTTATTTAAATCTTCCTAGTTCTTGGTAATTTGTTATTGGATGATAGTTATTTCAATTGTTAACCACTTTTCTCCAATTATTGAAGTATTTAGAACCCTAATCCTTGATTGCATGTTGATAAACATGAGTTGTGAGTAGTCTTCTTGCTAGGGGTTGGGTGAAGCTCGACCTTTTGGGTTAACTATGCAAATGTGGGAGAAGCATTGATGTTTGAATTGCAATTAAATTGATTATATGAGATTGCTTGTTAGTTCCTCATGATAGGTTTAGCTACCCTTGACTAAGGAGCTTGATAGTATGATATGCCTAATTTGACATGGAAGTGTAAATTGAGTACGTCATTACTTATTGTAATTTGATTATGTATCATCTATTGCTAAACTAATGAGGAATCTAAGTTTAGTAGTGTGAGTTGTTTTCTAATTGCATGAGGTTGATTTTACATATAGTCCTTGCTATATCTAGTCTATTTTACTCCCCGTTTGCCTATTTGCCTTGGTTGAGTGGATCTCATTCCCTAGTATCTTTAATTCATTGATTTAGAACCATAGTTTGTTTGTCTTCTAGACGAACCCCAATTCACCAATTGACTTCGAGTTAGCTTAAGTGTAAAGATCTTTGGCAATCATATCCCGTTCCTTGTGGACCGAACTCTTACTTGTCATCATGCTTGGTTTGTAAGGTGTTTGTTAATAAATGTGTTTGATTGAGTGTGGAATGTGCGACCGTTCTAACGCCCAACCAATCCCCGAACCCTTATTTGGTTCTAGATCTTATGGAGTTGACGATCTCTTGGATCGTTAAGGGGTGTAACCTTCACCTCGTGAACGGTTTACAAGTTCCTAAAACTTGTTGGCGACTCTTTTGCTCTATCTTCTTCCCTTTTGGACGCCACCGTACTTTAGTGTATGATCACAGTGGGGTTCAAGCTAGTGGGATTAAAGCTTGAAATTATTCCCTACAGGTGCAAATGGATCTTTAAAAGGAAACTGAGGATTGATGGAACGATTGAAAAGTTCAAAGCCCGGTTAGTGGCACAAGGTTTTACACAAAACCTAGTATCGATTATTTCGATACATATGCACTTGTTGCTAGAATCTCAACTATAAGATTGTTGATAGCACTTGCGGCTATCCACAATCTTGTGATCCATCAAATGGATGTCAAGACAACATTCTTGAATGGAGATTTAGAGGAAGAAGTTTACATGCGACAACCGGAAGGGTTTGTTGTGGAAGGTCAGGAAGAAAAGGTTTGCAAGTTAATTAAATCTTTGTATGGGCTTAATCAAGCACCTAAGCAATGTCATCAAAAATTTGATGAGGTTGTGGTTTCTAATGGTTTTAAGTTGAACAATTCAGACAAGTGTATTTATGGCAAATTTGATGACAATGGTCAAGGTGTCATAATTTGTCTATTTGTAGATGATATGTTGATCTTTGGAACTGATTTGTCACAAGTTGAAAATACAAAGTCATTCCTTAGTTCAAAGTTTTCCATGAAAGACATGGGGGAAGCGGATGTCATCTTGGGCATAAGGATAAAGAGGGAAAAAGAAAAGTTGATCTTGTCACAATCTCATTACATTGAGAAAGTGCTCAAGAAATTCAATGTGAGTGAAGACACTACTTCTCTTTATTCAACACCTATGGATCCTAGCATCAAGTTGATACCTAATGAAGGTTATGCGGTTTCAAAACTTGAATATGCTAGAGTAATAGGTTGTTTGATGTATGCCATGACAAGTACTAGACCAGATATATATTGCTTATGCAGTTGGTCAACTGAGCAGGTTCACTAGCAAGCCTAGTATGCTACATTGGCAAGCGGTTCGACGCTTGTTGAAGTACTTGAAGAAAACCAAGGAATTTGGTTTGTCTTATAGTGGATATCCTTCGGTTGTAGAAGGGTATTCGGATGCAAGTTGGATCTCTAACAAAGATCATTCCTCCACAAGTGGATGGGTTTTTCGATATGGGGGAGGTGCCATTTCATGGGCTTCAAAGAAATAAACTTGCATTGCGGACTCCACAATGACATCGGAGTTCATTGCTTTGCATTCGGCTGGTAAAGAAGCCGAATGGTTGAAGGATTTCATGTTTGAAATTCCTTTGTTGCCAAAACCGATATCACCAATAGTGATACATTGTGATAACAATGCTACCTTGGCAAGGGCTTATAGCCAAGTTTATAATGGTAAGTCAAGGCACATTGGAGTACGGCATAGTTACATCCAAGGACTTATCAAGGATAGTGTGATCACTATTGATTATGTTCAAACGGATCTAAATCTCGCCGACTGTTTTACAAAGGCATTGGCTAGAGATGTTAACAGTAGGATGGTAATCAGTTTAGGATTGGAACCCTAAATAATCACAATTAGGAGAATCTGAACTTAACGCCCAATAAGACGTTGGGTCTTATGTTCAATGAGATTAATTCTCTTAATTGATGATTGGGAACTTGTTTATTCATCCAAGGTAAAGTTCCGGTTTTTCTGTGATGAAAAGAGGTTGTTTTAAACTTAATAGAATTCCTGATAAAAGTGCTTTGGTCACATGAGCATGTTGGAACTCTACCTATATAAGTACGAGGTTTAGCCGCTTCAAGAAGCTATTAGGGGTGTAGCTTTGATGTACTTATGAATAGATATGGACACATGACTTATAGTGTCAAGCTAATATGTATTTAAGTAATTAATCTTGTGTGTGTAATATCTTCAAGTTTCCAAATGTGTTACTTTTGGTTCAAACGTTTTACGATACCAAATCGATACAGATTCTTGAATTGTATATTTCACTAAGTGGGAGTTCAAGTCTATGTACACTTTCATTTATGCATAAGATTGTTTTGTGATGATGATGTTTTTTTGCAATGTGTCTAGTTTAATTCTCAAAATGGGGGAGGATTGTTGATTAATTATGAGAATTTAGACAAATCCATGTTAATTAATTATATTGCTTAGGCAAAGGTGTTGTAATTTAATTAATAAATAATATTAAATCAATTAATCTTGTCCAAAATATTGATGAAGGAGAACTCAAACATTTTGACAGAAAACCTCTGTTTTAGAGGTGAAGGTACGTGAGCGCGGGGAAATTATGTCGTTGACTAACCTCCTCACGGCCAAACAAAATTTATTATAATTATAATCCTAAACTAACCCCTAAACAAGTCTAGTGGTAAGTTCGGAGTCGAACCACAAGGAACGGTAATGTTGGATTGTTCTCGATCTAATGCTTAAGCTACGCCGAAGTCGGTTTATGGATAGTGGACACTACAACTACACTAACACACATATAAAGATCAAGATATTACAAAGTCTACTAGGGGCAAAGATCCACTTTGAACAATTAACAAGTTAATGGGAATCGATTTGATAATCAATCATGCAAAGAAAGAATTAAAATGGGAATTAATTACCATCAAGAGCAATCTCTCAAATTCCTAGCCTAGATCCCTCATTGACTTGGTGCATAGAAGAAATTTACCCAAAATGCAATCAAATATATAAATTCTAATTCACAATCCCTTGTCAAACTAGAAGTAACATGCAATTAAGTTTGCTATCTTGGGAGATCAATCCAATCTAAAACAAACAACATGCCATCATCAATTCAATCAATTTAATCACACAATTATCATCAAATTTATCTCAAATAACTCAATTAACCATAACAAAGCTTCACTCAACACCTAGTAGAAGGAAATCTACTCAAACATGATTAACAAAGCAATTAATAAAGCATAAAGAGAGAAGAGAGTAAGAAATGCTCATTGATATAAAATGGAGATCTTCAAATCATCAAATTCCTCCTTTGATTATCCCAAATCCATGAAAACCATTGTTTCTATCACTTTCTCTCTCCAAAATTTGAGAGTTTCTCTCTCTAAAAACCTAAAACTACTGAAAATATGAATTCTCCCTTCTAAAATGAGCAAAGAATCTATTTATAGCCCTTACTAAATTGCCTAGGAAGCTCCGCAAAAAGTCGAGCAGCGCGTAGAGGAGCGGGCGTGCACCCCTCAGGAGCGGGCGCTCCAAACCTTCTGCCAAACTTCAAAATTGCACACCCTGTGAGGAGCGGGCGTGCGGCCTTGAGGAGCGGGCGCTCCTGGCTGCGGACTGGGCAAACTGCTCAGCTTCAAATGAGCATATCTCCCACGTTTTACATCGGAATTGAGCATATGACCTGTCGTTGGAAAGCTCTCAAGATAAGATTTCATCTCCGATTAGAATCGTCCCAAAATGTTTTGTAGATCAAAAGATATAGGCGTTTGAAGTATGATCTTTGCAAATCAAGTGCACATTTCTTCATTACTTGTTCTTTTGTGCTTTATATTTCTTCAATCTTGAGCAATGAACTTATCCAAGTGTTCCTAAACATAAGAGTAAACCAATAAAGTTTAATCTAATGTCATAAGCCACCAAAATATGCAAGAAAAGCCAAAATTGAGCAATAACGACATTTCACACATAAACATGACAAATGTAGTAAAACGTTATTAAAACCAAGTAAAAAGATAGAAAAACTATGAAAAACTAACTAGAAAACTCCTAAAAATAGCGACATAAATGACACTTATCAAATTCCACCAAGCTTAACTTTTGCTCGCCCTCGAGCAAAACAAAAGAAACACAAGGGAATGTGATGCATTTTATACAAAGAAAACTAGAAGGGAAAGAATATACACTAACTCACTTTCGTAGGAATCACGAATACATTTAGCGTATGCATCAAGAACTTTAAACCCTTAGATTGCTCTAGAGGACGAGTAAGCTCTCGTAAGGGTGTCCTAAGAGTTTCACCCATAACTCTTGACAAAAATCAAGGCAAGGCAATAAATAAATAAAATAAAATAAATCGAAGTAAGAGAAAAGTTACAAGCGTTCTAGAGTGGACTTTTATGATGGAATAAACACTAATGAATGTCAATCTTTCTAAAATAATAAAGGTATGCACGTTCTAAGATGTCCAAGGTTGATTGAAACATAACATATGCTAAGCATAGAGAACTAAAGGAAACACATTCCACCTTTTGTTTCAACCAATCAAACCATGTTCTCTCTACTAGTTTCAAATCCACTTTCAAGTTAGCTTCTCATGATTCCACGAAGAAACCGAAAAATAAATAAGAAATTAAAAACATTGAGAAGGTTACCCGACATCTTGGCTATGCAAACTCGCTCTATAGGCTTGATTCCTATTTCCCGCCATCATTGAATGACTTAACCCTCTAGGATCAAAAGGACTTTCAAGGTATTAACATATAAGCTAGGAGAGTAAAGGTGTGGAGAACTCTTGAAATTGGTGGTAAACCTATGTGAAGCACGGGTGGAACTTCTTCCACAAGATCCAAACGATTCCAAAACAAAAGTGCCAAGTATGCTTATTAAATATCTTTCCCCCAAGCTTATTTAACACAAAATAACAAAAACAGGGAGAACAACAATAACAAAACCCTTTTTTTTTGTGCTTTACATTCTTCTTTACTTTTTTTTTTCAATAATTCCTTTTTCCAAGCTTTTTTTTTTTTTTTTTTTTTTTTTTTTTTTTTTTTTTTAAATGTCCTTGCCTCTTTTAACTTTGGACGGATTTTTCTCAAAATGTATTTGGTTTTATGCAAAAAATTATATACAACACATACTTGCTTTGCAAATGAACTTATAATTCTAAACTTGCACCATAAACAATAAAACAAGCTCCAAAACAAAATTGCTTCACAAACTAAAGGTAGGATTTAAAGTGAAACCAAGGCTGGAAGGCTTGTATTAAGGTTAGAGAAAAGAATGTATATGGCTCAAATGGGCTAGTAATAGGGGCAATTGCAAACCAAATCCAAAATTGAAAATTAATCCTATAAAAAGAGAAATGTCTTTGTCATCTCCTAAAGTGGCTCAGTCGCGATCTTGGGAGCTAAAAGTCAAGTTCTAGATATGAGAATGCAATAGCCAAGGATCCAAATATGCCGCTCAACAAAGTATGATGAAGGCTAGAACAATTATACATCAATAGAGATAGCAATAACTAACTCTTGATTTCATATCCACTATAGAGAGCAACTCCATCTTACCACAAGCAAGTGAACTAGAGCTTCATGGTCCCAAAGTTCTTAGCCAACTACCTTAGCATACCATATCCTAGAGTCAACCTAACACATTCTCAAACCGTGCACACCTCTAAAATTTAGGAAGAAAGACATTCAAGAATACAAGTCCAAAAGTATTATGTCCAAAGCAAGAACAAAAGAAAATACATTGCAAATTTGCCTTGATAGAAACAAAAATCTTTTTGTGATTTTCAAGACATAGAAAATGGAAAAGCATATACAAATGTGCATGGAATATATATGATTCAAAATATAACAAATATGATAGAATACCCTCCCCCAAGCTTGAATGAGACAACATGCTCAAACATAAATCAAATAATCCATGGGAGGGGAAAACAAGGAGATCAATCCAACAACCCAACATATCTCCTGTTTCAAAGCCACTTTAGGTATCAACCAATGGAGAAAGAGCAAGGAAAGATATTACCGGATTTTAGGTGGGTGTATATACCCGCAAATGACCCAATTAAAATTTTCAAAGCCACTCTTCTCAAGAATTGAATCTTGTTTTCCATATGATAGCAATTGTGGTGCCAAACTTCCTTGATTCTTGATCCAAATCAATGCACCAAAGTATATCAAGTTATGTACCTAGAAAAAGGCACACAAACATTTCCATGACAGAAAATCTATTCTAAAAAGAAAAGAAAATGAAAGCAATAAAACACGGGTTACTTCCCGAGAAAGGCTTGCTTAAGGTCCAAGCTTGACCGCTCTAGTAAATAATATTGCAACGATCGCAAGAGCTTGTCAAATGCACTACAACACATCTCATAAGATAACAAGTAAGCAAATGATATAAGAAGGGCATGCACCAAGATTAGTGCACGCAAAAGAAGGTGAAGAGGGAGTTTCCAAGAAGAAGAAGAATCAAAAGAAAATTCAAGAAAATCAGAAAAAGAATAGAAAGGCAAACTCTCTTCACAAAAATCTTTTTGGGTGGCAAAATCACCCTTTTCCTCAATTGAAGACGAATGAGGGACATAAAAATCTTCATAGGCAAGGGGGTCCCCAATAGGCTCATTAACAAAGGAAGGAAGGGATATAGGAGTGTAGGGGATATGGTTGAAATTCCTTGAAAAAGGGACATGAGAGAAGGGGATAGGAGCAATGGTCTTACAAATGGTCTCTTCTTCACCACCATTCCTCAAATCACCAATTTGAGCATGAAAATCAATCATAGAATCCTCAAAAGAAGAACACTCATGATCATGATCTCCCTCAAACATCCAACTTCCAAGAGGAACTACATAATCCCCTTCACTACAATCATGAACAACAACTCCCTCAACTTCCTTAAAGCCTAAAATCTCAAAGCCATGCATGAATGGATGCAAATTAATTTCAAAATCATCTCTCTCCCATAAAGAATTCTTAATGAACTCACTCAAAAGGCTATGGATTTTCATTTGACACTCAATAAACACATTAAAAATAACCTTAAATGAATCCAAATACTCATGGATAAAAGGATCACAATCATGCACTTGAGACTCATCAAGATGGGAAAAAGGGTTAGGATTTTCAAAATCAACACTCTCTTCATTCTCAACTCCTTCACCATCACTCATATGCTCACCAATGGGATCCTCACACTCTCTTGGTTGCTCAAAATCATCATCATCATCCTCAACACACACATTAAATTGGGATTTTTCACAAACAAGCATCAAGGGTGACAATTGGCTTTCTAACTCTTCTTTTCTTCTCCTTCCCTCCTCAAGACGCTCCTCATTCTTTTTCATTATCTCTAATTGACCTCTCATAGAATTAAGAATCATTTCATTACTAGGCCCAAGCTCATTATCAAGCTCAATGCACCTAATTTGAGATTCAAAAGTAGCAATAAGGGATTCAAAAGGTGTTGAAGGTTGAGGCTCAACAAGAGAAGAAGAAGTACAACCAAGATTGGAAAAATCAACATTAAGATCATGAGCATATACATCACATTGGGGAGTGGGGGCACAATCAAACACATGAGATTCATCATTAAGGGAACGAAGCACATCACAAGAAGGCATGGTAAATAATGAAGAATATTGAAACACACCATTAGCATCAACTTGAGCATGTACCTCATCATCATGAACAAAAGAGGAAATAGAGTTGAAATCATGTGTTTTAGGTTCACTTAAGGGATCATGTAACAAATCATGGGAATTCATGCTAATATTAGAAGTATCAACACATTGCATATCAATAATAGAATCATGATTACCCTTATTATAGACATCCCAAGCAAACCAAACATAAAAATCCCAAGCATCATCAATTGATAATGCTCTAAATTCACCATTATGCATGCATTCAACTTCATCCCTAGTTTGCTCATTCAAACCAAAATAACAAATCACACAAGCCTCCCAAAGACTACAACAATCAAAATCCAAATATCCCTCAAGTCTATTGAAATATTCACAAAAAGGCTCATTTTCATATTGAGGAAACGAGTTACTTGCCATTTTTTTTTACAAAAACAAGCAAAAATTAAAAAAATAAAATAAAAAGAAAAGTATACACAAAGACCTAGACTCAAGCAATCAAAAACAATCAAGCATTGACACCGTTCCCCGGCAACGGCGCCATTTTGAGCGCGGGGAAATTATGTCGTTGACTAACCTCCTCACGGCCAAACAAAATTTATTATAATCCTAAACTAACCCCTAAACAAGTCTAGTGGTAAGTTCGGAGTCGAACCACAAGGAACGGTAATGTTGGATTGTTCTCGATCTAATGCTTAAGCTACGCCGAAGTCGGTTTATGGATAGTGGACACTACAACTACACTAACACACATATAAAGATCAAGATATTACAAAGTCTACTAGGGGCAAAGATCCACTTTGAACAATTAACAAGTTAATGGGAATCGATTTGATAATCAATCATGCAAAGAAAGAATTAAAATGGGAATTAATTACCATCAAGAGCAATCTCTCAAATTCCTAGCCTAGATCCCTCATTGACTTGGTGCATAGAAGAAATTTACCCAAAATGCAATCAAATATATAAATTCTAATTCACAATCCCTTGTCAAACTAGAAGTAACATGCAATTAAGTTTGCTATCTTGGGAGATCAATCCAATCTAAAACAAACAACATGCCATCATCAATTCAATCAATTTAATCACACAATTATCATCAAATTTATCTCAAATAACTCAATTAACCATAACAAAGCTTCACTCAACACCTAGTAGAAGGAAATCTACTCAAACATGATTAACAAAGCAATTAATAAAGCATAAAGAGAGAAGAGAGTAAGAAATGCTCATTGATATAAAATGGAGATCTTCAAATCATCAAATTCCTCCTTTGATTATCCCAAATCCATGAAAACCATTGTTTCTATCACTTTCTCTCTCCAAAATTTGAGAGTTTCTCTCTCTAAAAACCTAAAACTACTGAAAATATGAATTCTCCCTTCTAAAATGAGCAAAGAATCTATTTATAGCCCTTACTAAATTGCCTAGGAAGCTCCGCAAAAAGTCGAGCAGCGCGTAGAGGAGCGGGCGTGCACCCCTCAGGAGCGGGCGCTCCAAACCTTCTGCCAAACTTCAAAATTGCACACCCTGTGAGGAGCGGGCGTGCGGCCTTGAGGAGCGGGCGCTCCTGGCTGCGGACTGGGCAAACTGCTCAGCTTCAAATGAGCATATCTCCCACGTTTTACATCGGAATTGAGCATATGACCTGTCGTTGGAAAGCTCTCAAGATAAGCTTTCATCTCCGATTAGGATCGTCCCAAAATGTTTTGTAGATCAAAAGATATAGGCGTTTGAAGTATGATCTTTGCAAATCAAGTGCACATTTCTTCATTACTTGTTCTTTTGTGCTTTATATTTCTTCAATCTTGAGAAATGAACTTATCCAAGTGTTCCTAAACATAAGAGTAAACCAATAAAGTTTAATCTAATGTCATAAGCCACCAAAATATGCAAGAAAAGCCAAATTTGAGCAATAACGACATTTCACACATAAACATGACAAATGTAGTAAAACGTTATTAAAACCAAGTAAAAAGATAGAAAAACTATGAAAAACTAACTAGAAAACTCCTAAAAATAGCGACATAAATGACACTTATCAGTACGCTGCCCCTATACTCCGCCCGGTCAGCCGCTGATATGTCTATTTTATATAGTATTTTACCCCCGTCCCAAGGTCATTATTAGTAGTGTTTTTGGCTCTTTCAGGCCACTTTTATTACTAATATGTGTTTTCTAGTGTTTTCGTAGTTTTGGTTGAGTTTTGCAGGGAATTGCACCTTTGGAGCATTTTCCCGGGATTTTTATGAAGCAACTACGAGCATTGGAGGAACGCGACCACTTTTGGAGCCCAAGGTCGGCTAGAGTCATCGAGTCGGTGATTAAGGGCTCGGTTATTTGGATCAGGAGGCAATTGGACCATGTATTTGAGACCCGAGAGGAAATATGGATTAGGCCGAGAAATCTAGCCCAACGAAGTCCAAGCCTCGAAGAAGAAGACCGGACCCGATCGGGCAAGCATATGCCCGATCGGGCGAGATGCATGCTGGTGCGTAGCCCAAGGCGCGCCTGATCGTGCGAGGCTTAGCACGATCGGGCGGGGCTATGAGAAGACCTGAGCGAGCAAAGAGGCGCGCCCGATCGGGTGGTCTCTAGCTCGATCGGGCGCGTTTCTGGAGAACCATTTTTGACGAGCAATTAGTTTCTAATTAGGAGTTGTTTTAGTTTTGTTTTAAATACGTTTTGTGCGGAATAATTAGGGGTCTCTTCTCTTAGACCTCTTCTTCTTCTCTTAATTCTTCTTCCTTAGACTTCCTCTCTCTACTTAGACTTCTCTCTATAAACTCTCTCTCTCTAAACCTTTGTTTTTATTTCTTTGATTAATTCCAGATTATTTTGGTAATGATTTCTCTTCCAATAATCTTAGTTATTTATTTTATTTCTTTCATCATGATTTATTTTATTATTTTGATTAGTTTAGTTTTTAATATGTGTGAGTAGTTTAATTTCTAGGGTTCATGGGGATCTAATAAATAATATGAAGGGGTAAATTATTATTTGTTGATTATCAATGCTAGATTAATTTCCTATTGATTGATTAAATGCTCTGTGACTAGATTAGGCCTATCTTTTATGCATGAGTTTGACAATATTGATTCAAGAATCGAGAGATGAGAATTAATGTTTAGGTCTAGTTTCAATAGGCAAGTTAATTTATAAATGGTTAAGTCAAGATTCGAGAGATGAGATTTAATATCGATAAATTAATTGTGTGATTGTAATAAGTAGCGTGAGCCCTTTACAATCTGGTTAATTGATGCATTGATGATTGTCTATTATTGATTATTGGTATTGCATGATAATTTCTTATTGGATTGTTTTAATGTTTTACAATTGCGGGTTGTAAAAGTATAGCAATATTAAATTGATGAATCGAGTAGATGTTAATTTGATATTAAAGGCTATTTTCAATAAGAACTTAGATCTAGTAAATTGCGAGAGCCTGTTAGATCTATGTTGATTAATAAATTGCGAGAGCCTGTTAATCATGTTATTTATGAAATGTCAATGATTGATTACTATGTTTTACCCTGGAGTATTATTTATTGGTGAACCTATGCCCTAGATCCTTTTATATATTATTTTCTCCCTATTCCTACTCTTTTTAGTTTAGTTTCTTATTCAACTATAAATATTGGTTACTTAAATAGTTTAGATTATATTAATCAATTAGGAGTAAAAAGACTAGTTTCCCTGTGGAGATCGACCCTACTTCCCTGTCTACCTTAGTTAGTGATTTAGGTAATTATTTTTGATAAGGGGATACGACTTTACCCTGTCAGCCGCCCAATCAGGGTGATGCTTGCCCGATCGGGCGCGAGGGTGACCAGAATATCGTCTTCTATGCCGCCCGATCGGGCAGCCACCGCCAGATCGGGCGCGAGAAGGGAACGAAATTGATGGAAATTACAATCTGGAATTTTGGGTTCACCGCCCGATCGAGCAACCACCGCTCGATCGGGCCCGAGAGGTGGCAGAAATTGACGCTCATTATCGCCCGGTCGGGCGGTGGCCGGCCCGATCGGGCGCGTGGAGTTCAGTTTGAAAACTGGAAGTTTTGTCAGTTTTTGTACAGTTTTGGTAGTTTTTCTTCGTGACTTTTTGTGGAAGTTGAGACTTTAATGTATATATGTTCTTGAAACATATGATGGGTATTAAGTGAGAAAAATAATCAGTTTTTATTTTTCTTGTAAACCTTTTGCAATTTTTATAATTATCATCATCATAAATTCAAAGGCTTACTTACATTGTTTTGTAATCATCCTACTTGTGATTGCAATTGTTTCTTCGTTGTATCTCCTAAGTAAATTTCCGTGAAAACCCAGGTGTAGTATAGGGTCGAAATTATACTTTTGGGAAAGTGATTCCGTTCACGCCTCGATGTTTTTCCGTTCTAACTTGTTTGCTATTTTTGTGACCCTTGTTCATACACAAATTCCCCAACACAACTGACATTATATTGAACATAGTAACCTTTAATTTTTACATAGTAACCCTATTTTTAACATAATAACCTATATTAAAACTAGTACAAAGTATAACGTTTAATATTATTGTGAACTTAAAGTATAACATTATGACCCTAATTTTAACATAGTAACTTTTATTATTCATATTAACCGGTATATAAAATATTTTATTAAAAAAATAACCTCTTATAGTCTATATATTACCAAAATGACTTTTATTTATATTGACTCTTTTTTTAACTAATAAAACAACAATAGTTTTCTTGATGTTAGTGGTCCACAATGAATTAGTGTGAACCAGGTCCATTTAAGAATTTATATGATTTTTGTATGTAAAGTTTCCTTTATTTGTTGTATAGTAAATACATAGTAGAAGAAGTGTAAATACATAGTAGAAGAAGTTTCCTAAAAAAAAAAAAGTAAATAAGATTGTTTGTGTGTGATTCTTATAAGTATATCAAGATTATATTCTTAAAAAAATAAAATAAAGATTAAAGTAATTTTATGTTTCCAAAAGTCCCAAAACATATACTTCGTATTTTAGATAGGCATATCCATCTATAGAATGTAAAATATCATTACTCCGTACTTATTTTATTCGGTTGATTAAGGTAAATATTATGTAATGATTTCCTAAAATAAAAGTTCAAACAATAAGATATTATATTTTTCTCCAAAATACATCGGATATTAGATATTTTTAGGATTGGACTCTCTTTCCTAATATATGGCTTTGATAAATCCTAGCTCATATGGAATATCGCCTATTTGATTATATATTTGATTGTGGGGTGGATTTCAATTTGTATAAAAGTTCTGTAAATCTTTGATTTTGATAATCTCTAATATATTTTTTCGAGTGAAAGAAGTTAAAAGGTTGGTAGAATTAAGATGGGTGATTATTCGATTTCCCTCAAAAAAAGAAAAGAAAAAGAGAGATGGCTGATTGGTCTATGTTGCCTAATGATCTTCTCGATGCAATTGCTCTGAAATTAGATTCAATTGAGGATTTAATATGTTTCTCCGCGGTATGTCGTTCATGGAATGATGTTTTCATCATGGTTAAGCGAAAGTGGATGCCAACCACACCTTGGTTACTACTAGCCGAGCAAGAGCATGAGCACGAGCACGATCACGATCACGATCACAATCACAATCACGAGCACGAACACAAGGTTTGTTCGGGTTGTAGGAAAATCTTTGACATTCGCAAAAATAAGTGTTTAGAATTGAATATATCACAAGCCTCTAGGAGGCGGTGTTGGGGTTCGAGGTATGGATGGATTGTGATGATAGGCGGCTACGACGACAAGCAAGTCTCGTTATTTAATCCAATCACTAAAGGTCAACTTAGCCTACCATCCCTTGAATCAGGACTCGGTGAATGTGCTACTAAAGTGCGCAAGGCATTTGTAATAAAAATTGACGAAGATGACTTTGTTGTAATGGTGACCAATAATCATCACCAATTATCATTGGCTCGACCTGGAGATAAAACATGGACAAAGGTTATAACAATCAGCGGCGAAAAAGCTCATGTTCTTGATGTGTTGTCCTGGAAGGGATTAGTGTTGATCATGCACAGTTATAGATATCTCACTTGTTGTGATGTTAGCACAATTCGTAACTTTAGCCCATCTCAACCTGTTTATGCCAATAAGCCTTATGGTCTCATTACTTTCCCTTTGGACATCGACGGTAGTTCGAGTATTTGTCAAGACTGCTATATGGTTGAGTTAGCCGGTGATTTTTTATTAGTAGTACGAAATAAGTTTACAATTTGGTACCGCAATTTTGGTCTGGGTCATGACGAACATGAAGCAACACCTTGTTTCACTCGTGATTTTAAGGTCTATAAGTTGAGTTATTTGGGAGAAATCAGGCCTAAGACTAGATCTGATTATAGACACGTGAGGATTTTGTCCAATGTTAAAGATTTAGGTGATTATATGGTATTCGTTAGTAATAACTCTGCCATGAGTGTTCATAAATCAAAGCTCCCTAATTGTCAACATAATGTTATTTACTTTACCGGTGATGAAGAACAACACATGAGTATGTTTGACATGGCGTCCAGAAAGATCAAGCGGTTTTACCCAGGCAACGATACCATGTCTAGGGTTTTTGCTCCTACATTGTTTATGCCCAAATTTTAAGCTAGATGCCTTTGCTGTATTTCTTTTTGTTTGTGAAGACATGCTGTAATTCGATTTTAAAGAATATATATATATATTAAATTTATTAATATAATAGTACTTTAAACTCATTGTTTTTGTTGATCCTGTCTTATATTTATCACTTATGTTCTGATCATAATTACTAGTTACCAATAATGCTTTTTACCAATGCATTAGCACAAACACCCTTATTAGACAAAACGTATAAAGTTGAATTATCTCGTTATGTTGTTGCTTAAAGACAGATCAAAGTACCATAAACAGAAATTGAATTAGCCATTGACTTCATCACCATGTTCACTTGCTGAGGCAGCATAAATTGTGCGTTCATATTCAATGGCAGCCTATCATTCTTCACCGCGTGCTCACGTGCTTCTTATGATAACTTATGATACTTCATGGCTCTGCATACCCCTTCCCTCTCTTCCTCGGACAAGTTTGGGTGTGCCTGCATTTCAAACATAATCGACTCAAATCAACATACCATTGCAAATTAAACAGAGGCAGTACTCCATACTTAACCATAAAGTGTAAAAAAAGGCCTTTGAATCAACTGAGTAAAAGATCTTATTGAGAGCATACCTTGAGGTATCTATCTATAGCTCTGTAGAGATTGTCGTCAGAGTATCGAACATTCTTTGGGAACAATTCAGCAAGCATTCGAAAACCATCAACTGGAAGAGTCCTGTCCCTTGCTATAAGTGCCAGAAAGCCATCCACTAGCCTCACAACTACGTACAAAGATCTTCGATTTATCCTCAACATGTATTATCCTAATCAAGCTCTCAACAATCACCCTTCTTACTTGATGGTTTATGCTTTTGTGGGTTGGTATCCGAACCCCAAATGAGATTCTGGATAGCCATTTAGCAGTCCAGTAGGCTATGCAGGACCCCAAAACCAACCTCGGGTTTAACTCCTTTCTTCCTAATCAAAGTAATACTTCAATAAAATGATCAGTTCTAAGCAATGAAGCAACTATTGGGTTTGTTCATCCCAAGTCCCACATGGAAGGCATAAGGAGGTGAAGAGCAAACTCCATTACTAGTATGAGGCCTTTGGGAAGGTGCCCAAAAACAAATTGATGCGGAATAGTCCCAAAGTGGACAATATTATACTAATTTGGAGTGCAGTGTGCGTACGACCTGTCAAGGTGGGTGACCCCCGGGGCAACATCTTCAAACCACCAATTCTAGCTCTACCTTCCAGCCATAACAGAACTTCACTATCAGCTCGAATACCTTTGGGACAACAAAGAGCAAGAAGCATGGGATGCAGCCTTACTTGTCAAGAATTTAACCTAAAAAATTCTCTAGGTTTTCCCCAAACGCACCCTCCATAAGTTCCCAAAAACTTAATAACACCCTTCATTAACCTCTTTTATTTTGCTGAACTAAACTTTTGACACAAGGAACATGAAGTTACACAGTTGAAAGGTTTAGAAATTACATAGTACATACTTTATATGAAATGTCTGAATTTCAATATTGGGTAGTATCCTCTATACCAATTGGTTTCAAATAAGAAGGTTAGAGAACCATGGACCCATGGTAATTGAGTACGAACCACAAATACTGTCAATATCTGTATCTCTTATTAGCATAATCAGCAATTAGCCCCTAGACTCCCAGCTGCGCTAGTACATTGCTGTAGGAGGAGCTAGCTCAGTTAGGCATATGAGATCGAGTAAAGAATGTATATGAACACAATCTGCAGTACACGAGCCAGGATGAAAATGAGATCAAGCAAGGACATAATTTGACACTTCGACGTGCCTGCAGGACTTGCAGCTGAAAACATTCAAGTTGAATCGCGTTCATAACTTATGAATCTTGAGAGAGTTATCCTATATGCTTAAAACTATAAAAAGATGTAGCTTCCTTTGAGGGGCTATGAGATCCATCATAATTAAATTTATATGTTTGACATTTAAGCCTGTTTTTGTTTAAGGGGTATAAAATTGTAGAGCAGTATTAGACAAAAGCGTCATAATAAACCATTAAAAAGCATCTTGACAATATTATGTCCAAAGAGAAAATGTGATAAATTAGAGTTCCAACAAAACAAAACAACATTTGTCTATTAATTATAGACCAAGGATATATATGTGTTTTTTACTTTTCCTCAAAAAAAAAAAAAAAAAAAAAAAAAAAAAAGAAAAAAAAAGAGAAACAGGAAATAATATAGAGGAGATTTGGGGGAAGGTCGGATTTGTTCTCATATCAATTCCCTTATATTTGACACTAACCCAGGTCACCTAAACTTATGGGAGAGACTGAATCTACATGATCTTATATCTTATGGAAGAATAACACGTGTTGCAATGCACCAATGACAAAAAAAAAAAAAAAAAAAAAAAAAAAAATCCAACCAATCAATTAAGGACGCCCTCTCAAGCAACACTGATGTTGATGGACTGATATCCATTTTTGACATTGCCTTGAAAAGTGGAAAGTGCACTTTAGATAAAGGAAAGTAAATGCACATTTACAAGCAGTCACCAGATCAGATATTACCTCAAATTCAGGAACTTCTCATGATAACAATGGTAGCAATTTCTTCTCGATCTATTAATCCTTTCGCAAGCATCTTGTCATTAAAGAATGAATCATGGTTAGTCTAATCCTTTTGCAAGCACCTTGACAATAATAAGATCGAATACCAAATCATAAGCATCTAAATCTTCCCTTTTTTAGTCCAACTGTTTCAAGTTCAGTTTGAGGAAGGCAAAATAGCTATGCTTTTAATTTACTCTAAAGATGCACATACCAAATTCACATAATTTGGAGATCTTCCCCAGAACAAGATTAATGGGCATAAGGCCATAATGAATTACTCGTATATTGGATTGAATTCTACTCCTTTAAAAATACTCCTAATAAGATGAAGACTCTGATCTATGAAAGATTACCATATTCGGCTTTCTTACTACGTGCCCATGGATATTAAAACACAATACCTGGCCATTGTCCAGTACCGAGATTTCACTTGCATAGAAACGTTAAAAACCTCTGTAAACAAATTAGCACTTACTTTTGGGTTTCCCCCTAAAAAAATGTCTGTGCCTCTGCAAGCCATATTTGTAGAAATGGTAATAGCATGTTTCCTCCTTGCCTGGGCAATGATTTCAGCTTCCCTAGCAGCATACTGGAAGATAAATCAACAAGAAGAAAACAAACTTGAGAAAAATAAACAAATAAGATAAAATGAGCCATCCACAACACAAAGCTCTAATGCATTATCAACTTATGCCATGCATACAGAACAGCTAGGATATGGAAATCACCCACACATTATGAACAAGATCTCCTTTCTAGCAAAGAAATCAAAATATCTGCAGTCATCACTAGCTTGTGTTTCACATCATCATTACTTCACTTGTCACCAAGTACCAACTTTTTCACAAAGTCATTGCCAACCTAAAGGTCCTAAATCCTCAAATCTAAAATATTCAGAGGTGGTACTATTCAAGATATGGAATAAAATCTCGTTTACATCATTTGCTTTGTATAACTAGCACAGTAGCACATTTAGTGAGAAGAAAAACTAGACAGCTCATGAACCCACAAACCATAAAAAGAGGCTGTCATGGAAAGGTTTATGATGTTAAGTTATTCTCGTGAACTTTACCCCTTCTTCATATAAGAGACCTACCTATCAAAGTTGGAAGGCCAAAAGGATAGTGTAAAAACTAAAAACTATATATATATGTCTCAGAGAACTTAGTCATTCAATTAAAATACTAGAACACACAATGCTATAAAAGTGCTACTCTGTTAATTAACAGCAGCAACATTGCAAATTAAGCAATATTAAGGTCAATCTACTCTTCCAAGCCGAGGTCTTTGCCATCTACCTGACACTTACTTGGATTAAAGGAAAAGACTGGATATCAAGCAAACTAGTTTCAGACTCCAAGAGAGCAATCGTGAGCACAATACAGCTAAACTAACTTCCTCAGTCCAAAAATGCAGGGAACTACTACAGGAGATGGAAAACATGGAACTGGTCTTTGAAGGAAGAATTCAGAATGCAGTAGCTGATATTTTTGCTATGGAAGCTAGATGTAACATACAAAGCTTGTATCAACCATGTATTTCATTAATTCCACGCAAATATGTACTACTGCATTAGCAAATGATGTAAAGGACTAAGTAGGAACTCTCTTGATGTACGAAAAAGTGATGCACCATATAATATAAAAACTCTACTACTCTGCTATGACCTTAATCTAAGCATCCTTCTCTTAGAAAAAAAAAAATAAATACTGAAGAGAGTATGATTTATTCCTTCAAAATTCAATAACCAATTTACCATAGAAACATCTTGAAATCAACTTTTAGCATAACATTCAATCAAAATTAAGCACCAAAAAACTTGAAAAATCCAGATACCCTTGTCGCACCAATTTTTTTCTAGTTAGACTCACTGTTGAAGTTCTTGCAGGACTATTTAGAGAATGAGAATATGGAGAGGTTACAGGAATAATGGACTCACAGATGACTTGAAGCTCATTCATCTTTTCTTCGAACTTGGAAGCTTCAGCTAGCTGATTATTTCAACCTAGCCACTGGATTGTTCCCCATCAAAAACAGTAGAATTCTTTAGAGCTCATAAGTTCTTCTAAGGTAACAAATTTAACAAAAATATGGCAAAATTGGCAAACAATTGATAGCATTCAAGCATAGTTCTTTTGGTGAGATAGGAACTTGAAGATTAATCAAGCCTTGAAAACAAAGAAAAGGGAGTCACAAAGATTAGGGATTTATTGAGCAATTCTTTGCATTTTGAAGATATCTCAAAAGCACCTCAACATTGCAAAAATCATCACTAAAATAAGTAATTAAAATTCTAAGAAAGCTATACTTGCCGTTGGCAACTAGGCCATTGCAGCAATTACCACCACAACCGAAAAAATAAAAAAATAAAATAAAAAAAAACCCCTTCCGGTAAGAAAAGCCTTCAAAACATACTCAATCACCTTCCATCTAACCCAAACCAAAAAACTTTAGAAACCTTGAGACTCCAGTCCTTCCAACAAATTTCTTTCTGGCAACAGTCCTCTCAGATTTATCAGAACAAGCAGTGTTATCTTCAGGTTTAGATGCTTTAGCAATTATGGGGTCACAGATGACTTGAAGCTCATGCAGCTTTTCTTCAAACTTGGAAGCTTCAGGTAGCTGAGAATTACAATCTAGCCACTGAATTGACTTCACAATGGCATTTTTCATCCTCATATTATCCTCGAAACTAATCTTTTTTGCGTAGTCTCCAAATGTCTCCCACATTTTGTTAGCATATTTCTCCAAATCATTCTTAGCCTTCACCTTCCTTAAGTATTTCTCATCCTCAGCCCTGTACTTGTCAGCCTCTTTCAACATTTTATTAACCTCCTCCTCAGATAATCTACTCCGATTATTAATGGTGATCTGGTTCTTGTTCCCGGTATTAATGTCCTCTGCGGAAGCAGTAAGAATCCCATCAGCATCGATCTCAAACCAGATGTTAAATTTTGGAACATATTTTGGTGCAGGAGGAATGTCAGAAAGCAAGAATTTGCCCAGAAAGTTGTTCTTTTTAGCAATTGGTCTCTCACCTTCATATATTGAAATTAACACATCAGTAAGATTGTCTTCATGAGTAGTAGCCCCGACAACCTTCTTTGTTGGGAGAATAGTGTTACGTGGGACAACTACTTTCATACCCCCACCATAGAACTCAACACCAAGCGATAAAGGTGCAACATCGACAAGCACCATATCTTTCTTAGTATTCACACCAGCCAAGACAGAAGCATGGACAGCGGCCCCATAGGCAACTGCTTCATCTGGGTTAATGCTTCTACAAAGCTCCTTCCCATTGAGAAACTCTTGCAAAAGCTGCTGGATCTTAGGAATTCGAGTTGATCCTCCGACAAGGACTACATCGTGAACATCACTCTTCTCCATCTTTGCATCTTTCAAGCACTGATCAACTGGATCAATACACTTCCTAAACAAATCAATATTCAACTTTTCAAATCGAGCACGAGTGATAGTTGATGTAAAATCAATGCCCTCATAGAGGCAATCGATATCAACAGTAGTTTCATGAGCAGATGAAAGAATTCTTTTGGCTCTCTCTGCAGCTGCTCTCAACCTACCAAGAGCCCTTGAGTTGTTACCAATGTCCACATTGTGTTGCCTTTTGAAGTCCTCCACAAAGTAACTGACCATGTTATTGTCGAAGTCTCCACCGCCAAGATGGGTGTCACCACATACTGCTTTAACTTCAAATACTCCCTTTTTCAAACATACTAAAGATACATCAAATGTCCCACCACCAAGATCAAATACTAGTATATGCTTTTTGCGTATGCAACTTTCATTAAGCTTGTTGTCAAGACCATACGCAATAGCAGCTGCAGTTGGCTCATTGATTATACGCATAACATTTAGTCCAGCAATGACTCCTGCATCTTTCGTAGCCTTACGCTGAGAATCATTGAAGTAGGCCGGTACAGTGATAACTGCATTTTTCACTGTTGTATTAAGATAGGCCTCTGCTATCTCTTTCATCTTCACTAGGACCATTGATGATATCTCCTCAGGAGCGAAGTGCTTCTCCTCACCCTTATAGGTCACTACCATCCTAGGCTCCTTGTCTTCACATGAATTAGGAGGGGCAATAACCTTAAATGGCCAAAGCTTAATATCATTCTGCACTGTTTCGTCGCTGAATCTCCTGCCTATAAGTCTCTTGGAATCTACGCAATATCAATATGCAAAAGTATTAAAAGCAGGGGAAAATTTGCACAAAATTTTGATCTTTGACCAAGGGTTCTCAGTACAAGGATCTCTTTAATTTCTCTAAAAATAAGTTTATAATTTTTTAGTAATGAGTATACTGTTACACAAACAGCTTTGGATTAGGTATAGTTACAAAGTTTATTTTTACTTTGAGCAATAAATTTGAGTAGTGAGTACACACTACATAGTAACACAAACAACTATTTCCTTATTTTCCTCATTTTACAGGTAATAATTTCTGTAAATTTCCAGATAGTTGTAGGTGACTTTTAAACAAAAGATTAGCTTAAACTGATAATTTTCAAGTTAAGGATAATTTAACTTCTTTGAGGCCTACAAAGAAAAGGTCCTTAATTAAGAAGTAAATGTTAAGGTTTGGCAAATGCAAGGTCAGAGTTGCCAGTGCAGTAAAGCAAACCGCGCGTTACAAATGACAGTTTGATGGAAGGATTGATATGAAAGCAGGAAGCATTTACAGACAAGATGTATTTAAGACTGCAGAACATCTCCATAGTTGACTGCAGACATACTTAAACTACATTTTCTTAAAGTATTTCAATTTTTTCACACCATCTCACAGCAAATTTGTCATAGAGCTGGTTAATCCTCAAGCTCTACGTAGACAACATAGCCAGGATGGTACTCAGCCGCAGACTCAATTAACATTTGGATTAGAGAGGATTGCCTGTTCCATGAATCCATGATCATTTACTTATTCTATAAAATAAATTAATTAATAGTATCAATATATTTCTTTAGGCCTCCCCTTTGTTTCCTCATCTCTTGCAATGAGTATTATCTTCCATGCCTAACATATCTTACCCCCCAGACCTCCAAGCATAGGTTCTTTTATATTCGATTCACATCGACAGTGGTTGACACTATGTATCCGAATTCTACACGTACTACATCCTCCCCTCGCCCTCCTTTTCCCAGGGTCCGTCTCCCATTAAAGGCCATAATACGATTCAATCTCATGTATAAAGCAGAAATTGTCTAATACAAATAAATGTACATTATTTGCACATATTTGAATCTTTTCTGTTTCATTACTTATTTGAATCTTTTCCGTTTCATTTACTATGTTTATACCAAACACCCCCTTAATGTAGAAGGAATAAATTCTTTTAAACTCCAATTTGTTTCAGCTACACAATTCTAATTGTATTA
Organism: Chenopodium quinoa; assembly: GCF_001683475.1. Classification (NCBI taxonomy): domain Eukaryota; kingdom Viridiplantae; phylum Streptophyta; class Magnoliopsida; order Caryophyllales; family Amaranthaceae; genus Chenopodium; species Chenopodium quinoa. The sequence continues at coordinate 2,239,496 of NW_018742815.1, read as the reverse complement.
TACTCAAATTGGTACTCTTCATCTATAGATCAATTGGTCCAAAATTAATCATAATATTACTCAATCAATACCAAATTTCATAACTCAGAACAGAGAAATAATTACAATATAAGATATTGAGAATATTAATTGATGATAAATTAATTTGATAAGCTATCTTTATTCAATGCCGCATCAAATTAAAGGGTTCGAAGAACACACCAAAGATAGTATTAGTGGGGTTGGAACTTGGAAGTGAGTTGGTTTTTGGCAGCTTCTCCGATTAGTCGTTGAGTAGGAGTGAAGGCAACCCAAGACGGCGTCGTTCTGTTACCTTGATCATTTGTGACGATCTCAACACGGCCGTGCTGCCAAACTCCGACGCAAGAGTAGGTGGTTCCGAGATCGATTCCTATTGCCGGCCAAAGTCCGTCCTCCTTTTTACTGGTTCTTCCCATCTATGTATAACTGGGTGTTAATTGGAGACGGAAAAAGAACAAGGGGAGTATATGATATTATTGGGATAGTGTAGATAAGTTTTATCAAAAATAATTGGCGATAGGTTCATACAAATGTTTTAAATTGAGAATTTAGACCTTGTAATTCAATTTGGGGAGCAAATTTGGTGCTCAATCAAAAATTTTGCAACCGTACCCGGGGTTGGGATCGATTTTTAATATTCGGAATCGGTTTAATCAGTTTCTAAAATTTTGGAATTGGAAATGAAACAATTGAATATTGGTTCCGATTCCATTTACATGTTTTTATAAAATAGCCTTCTGGCCCGTGCAATGCACAGGTTATTTATATAAAATTGTATTGAGAGATAAGCGAGGAAATATTATTTAGTCATTATAGGGTATAATATGTAATCGGAAAAATTGTATTGAGAGATAAGTGAGGAAATATCAGTAAGTCATTATAGAGTATAATATGTAATCGGAAACATGACTAAAGAAATTAAAATTTTGGAACTTTAATCGAAAAAGAGGCTTAAATAAAAGGTGGAAGGACTAAAATTAATGTGAGAATAGGAAAAGGTTGAATTAAAGGGGAGAGATGAAGTGTGTATGAAAGATGAAGTATAAGTTTAATGAAAGAATTAAAAAAAATGGTGTAATAAAAAATTAATAGGGTAAGACGACATGTGACACTATGGTTAGAGAAGTATAATAGAATGGATGGGGACATGTGGCTTTCTTAATTTCTTGGTTATACTTTTTAAATACTAAAGTATAGATAGATATAGATATAGATAATTGTTGAAAACTAATACGAGAACAAAGTGTATATATATGTATATACTATGACACTCTGTATATTTTAAAAAAGAAAAACAAAGTATATTACTTTAGTTTGGTCTATTTCATTTATAAGCTTGTAATACATACTTATATTTTTATCAGCATTATTAAGCTACTTTATTTTATTAAGGTTATTCATAATAATTTTTTACCCATATTATTAATATGATACATAATATATATTTGTGGGTGATGATAAAAACGGGTTCCCTCTAGGTTTTCCTTGGGAGGGTTTGTTCTAGTTCTCGTCTAGGGTTTTCCTTTTCTAGGGAATTTTCTCGAATTTTCGAGTTCTCTTCTCGAATTTTTACTCTTATTTCAATTCTGGTGTGTATTTGTGATGGCGGAGACTGAAGAATTAATCCTGTTGTCGTTATCATCTGCAGAAAAGGTTAGTAATGATAAAGTGCCAAAGGAGGGAAACCTTGATGAGGCAATTGATTGGGATGATAATGGAGAGGAAGATGAGGATGCTAGGCTTGAATTGGCTCTTGTAGGGAAAATATGGACGAATAGGAACGTGAACAACAATGCTTTTATCACGACTATGTGTAGACACCCATTTGTGTCTCCCCAAAACCAAACCCAGTGATGAGTACCTTTCACGTCGAATCATAATCGAATGAAACGAAAGTGTGGAAAGGTCTAGTGTTGCGGAAAGTTTTATTTCTTTTCTCTTCTTTCTGTTTTTGAAAACTTTATTTTAAGAAAACAGCCAATCCAGTTTGGTTGGTCCATGATATGGGTCCAATAGTGGTGTAGTTGGATGGGGTTTGCAAAGACCTTTCCAACGATATATTATAAGCCCAATTCCGATGAATATTGAGGAAGTTATGGCCAATTTACTAAACTGGGCCTGGTTTGAGCTTTAAGTACGGCCCAATGATCTAGGGGAGGGCCTAATATGATTTATCATTCCTAATGTAATTAGGAATGGTTTTAGTCTTTTAGAACATTCTAGAAGGTTTTTATCATTCTTAATTCAATTAGGATTCTTCAGAGTTTTAATTAGATCAAATAGCATTTTCGATTGAAATTATATTATTTTATCTTCCAGTACGGAATTTTTATCAGATTTTCGAAAATGCGTTGAAATCCAAATTGGCGTCCAACCCCAGGCCTTGGCGCCTGGAACTAGGATTGGCGCCAAACGCCAGCCATTGGCGTCTGGCGCTAGCCACTGGTCCTAGTGCCAATGAGCCAGGGCTGGCGCCAAGTTAGTTTTGTGGTCTTCAGACTCTGTTTTGATAAATTATCTTTTTTGGATGATTTTCTCTATAAATATCGTATCAAAAACTCCGGTTTCATTAATCAACAATCACTTTTTCAATTACCAATGATCAATATTCATTGACCAATAATCAACTCTTTTCATTCACAAAATTATTCATCAACTCTCTTCATTCATCTACATCATTCATTCATTCTTCCTTTAACTTTGTTTTTCACACAAAATTTCGCATTCACAAGATCTTGATACGCCTAGCCATATTCGAAGTTGCCTTCGTCCTAGACGTGAAAGGTTTTAATTTCTGAGGGTTTGGTCCCAAATCTTTCTTTCAATTATTTAATTTAATTGTTTTGATTATTATTTTCCTTGAAGTTACTAACGCGTGTATTTTGTTATTAGAAAGAGGTACGAGGCATCCAAGTAAGTACTTTAATTGATTAATTGATATTATGATGTAGAAATCATGTTTATATTGTTATTATGTTATTCCTAGTATCATGTCTAGGGTATTTTTAATATTAAATATGATTGTTATGATACTTCCTATGTTCTTCCTAATATAAATTCATGTTAGTATCATGTTAGGGCTAAAGATTTGATTTTTATTGTTTAGTGACATGCTAGGGTTTGTTATTAATCTTGTTAGTATCATGCCTAGGATCTTGCTATGTTTATTATGCCTTAATATTAACATGAACATGATTATGATTATAATTGTTATAATAATTTATGAATATTATTATCATTATTTTGATAATGATTATTTTTATTCATGATTACTATTATTATTATTATTCATAATTATTATTGATTATGTTGCTTGATACATTATTTATTCTTTATTGCTTGATCACCTTTATTGCATGTTTAAAGGGAATTGGTATTTGCAACCACGCTTAATAAGATAATTTAATAATCTTGTTAGGTTAATTGTGATTATAATTCAAGTGATCGCCAATAATAGTTTATTTGTGCATTAATATTCAACCAACATAGATTAAACAGGTTTAGGGTTAATCCTATTAATTGTATGTTAATCAGAAAGCGCACATGAATACGATCAGAATAAAGTAGAGGCCTATTATTAGGGCAGGTTCAATCTCTTTTAGGTTGGATTTGTACCATCATCCCCGAACCCTTATTTGGTTCATGACCTTATGGAGTTGACGATCTCTTGGATCGTTAGTGGGTGTAACCTTCACCTCGTGAACGGTTTACAAGTTCCTTAAAAACTTGTTGGCGACTCTTTTGCTCTATCTTCTTCCCTTTTGGACGCCACCGTACTTTAGTGTATGATCACAGTGGGGTTCAAGCTAGTGGCATTTTTAAGGCTTGAAACTATTCCCTACACTATGCAAGGAGTTTGGCAGCCAAGGCATGGTGTTGAAATTACAAATATTGGAAAGAACATGTTCATGTTCCAATTTCATCATTGGAAAAATAAATATAGGGTTATCGAGGAACAACCGTGGCATTTCGATAGACACGCTCTACTTCTTGGGGATATAACTGACTCGATTAAACCTTCTGACACTCAACTTCATCACCTTCCAATGTGGATTAGGGTTTATAACCTTCCTCTCAAGGGAAGATTGAACCTAAGTAATGTAGAGAAAATTGGTAACAAGCTGGGAATTTTTGTGAAGATGGATAACGCTGCACAAGTAGGGATTGATAAATCAATTCGGCTTCGTGTTCTTATTGATGTGCGAAGACCTCTTGTGAAGTTAGTCAAACTGAAGATGTGTGGAGGTGTCGAGGAAAACTTTGAGGTAAAGTATGAGAAACCCCCTATTTTTTGCTTCTTTTGCGGTAGGATAAGACATGGAGTTAAAGATTGTGAAGATTGTAGAGATATTGAGGATCCTGCAGTTCCTTATGGAAATTGGTTGAAGGCGTCTCCATGGAAGTACAATACTAATTGTAGGAGGGCAGATGAGGGAAGTGAAGGAGGGAGTTGTGCTAGACCCCTTTTTGTTACGAAGCCAAAAGGTGTTCCTGCTAAAAAAAATCCGAGTGCTTAAGTGAGGGAGGTTGTTAATAAATTGGGGGATGTTGATTTAAGCAGGATCGAGGGTGACACTAACTCAACTGGTGGGCTGTTTGTGTTTAATAGTGGTGAAAATAATGCTGGAAAAATTGTTGTAAACTTGGCAGAGAGTGAAGGAGAAGTGAGTAAGGGGAGTGGTGGAAAGGAAGGAACGAGTAAGCAATGGAAGAGGTTTAATAGGGATGGGGATCACAATATGGTAAATAATATAAACATTGCTGGAGAAAAAAGAAGAGTGAGAGAAGGAGGGATAGGGGCAGACTTATTGGGCATAAGCGGTGAAGAAACGAGCAACAAACGTAGAACCATCGAAGCTGAAACTGATAAAGTGGCGAGCCCCACGCAATGGGCTCTCGGTGAAAAATGAGTTACATTCTTTCATGGAACTGTAGAGGGTTGGGGAGCATCTCTGCAGTTAGTGCTTTGAAGCGCATTGTGTGCCTTGAAAATCCCTAGTTAGTTGGTGTTCCTTTCGAAAACGAGACTGAAAAAACATGAAGTAGAAAAAATAAAAAATAAAATAAATTTTAGCAATGTGTTCATTGTTGAATGTACAGGGGAGGGTAGGCGTAGAAGTGGTGGTTTGGCGATGTTGTGGAAGGGTAGTATGGATGTGACTGTGATGTCTTTTTCCCTCAATCATATTGATGTGTGGGTTAAGGAAGATGGGCAGGATGCTTGGAGGTTTACTGGCTTCTATGGACACCTGGAAGACGAAAATAAACACTTGACAGGCGCATTGATGAAGTCTTTGACGGGTGTACATGGGCAGCCTTGGTTATGTGGAGGGGATTTTAACCTTATGTTAACATCAAACGAGAAGAAAGGGGGACGTGATTTTGATAATGTGGAAGCAGAAATCTTGCGTGAGGCTGTGAATTTTTGTGAGTTGGTCGACATGGGCTTTATTGGTCACGATTTTACTTGGACTAATAATCGTGGAGGAAAGGAGAATGTCCAAGAAAGGCTAGATAAATACTTTGCTAATATAGCTTGGAAAGATTGTTTCCCGGGTTCCTTTGTCACACATTTATCTAAAAGAAGATCTGACCATCTCCCTATTTTGCTGTGCATTAAGAATGCATTAAATTTCCCTAAGAAGAAGAAGAAGAAGGTTAAGCTCTATCGCTTTGAAGAAATGTGGTTGAGAGATGAGATGTGTGCTGATATTGTCTCTGAGGCGTGGGACTATGGTGGTGACTTGTGTTCAAAAATTGCTTGTACCTAATATAAAAAACCTTAGCCTCCTCTCTCTCTTCTCTCTCCTAAACTCTAGCCTCCATTATCAATTTTGAAGGGGCTTCCATCGGATTTTACCAGTGGAAAGCCCCAATCTTTATTTTCTTTTAAGCTTTTTGTTTCTTAGGTTACAATAATAATGTCTCCCTCGAAAGAAAGGGTTTATCTCCTTCAAAAGACAAGGTTTTTTCGATCTCCTTCGAAAGATAAAGGTTTTTTGGACTCCTTCGAAAGACAAGGTTTTATTTGTGTTTAATTTGGTCTCCGGTTGTGCGGGGCTACGATTGATTATGGCTCGATTTCGGGTTACGGAATCAGCATAAGAATTAACTTTCTCACAAAATTGCGAAGCGACGACGGATCCACTCAAAAAGTTGTATGAGACAACGAATCGAGAATAATGTGCCGAATTGTTATATTTATGTATTTGGATTCTTAGCCCTTCCCCGATTAATTCTTGTTTGATTTTGTTAAATTCGTTTTCATTATTGTTGATTGCCAATTGTAGATGTTGTATGACTTTATTTAATGAAATTTAATGTCCTTTAGGACTTATTTCAAAAAAATTGCTTGTACCTCTTCAAAGTTGAGTGCTTGGAGTAGGGACAAATTCGGGGACTTTATCAAGCAAATGAAGGACTGTAGAGCAAGAATGGATAGCCTTATGCAGGAAACTCAATCGGATGAAGTGATCGCGCAAATGAGGGCCCTTGATGATCGTATGGATGAGTTGGAGCGTAGAGAAGAGATGTATTGGAAGCAACGAAGCCGTCAAGAGTGGTTAAAAAATGGCGACAAAAATTCTACCTTTTTCCATATGAAGGCAAAGCAGCGATCAGAAAGAAATAATATCAAAAAAATAAAAAATGCGGCTGGTGACATTTTTGAAGATGAAGATCAGATTTCTGAAATCTTTGTTGACTATTTTGATAGTCTCTTTGCTTCGAACAGTCAAGTGGAGGTCGAGCCGGTTATTGACAAGGTTGAGGAGATTGTAACTGATAGACAAAGGAGTACGATTGCTAGCCCTTTTACCGCAGACAAAGTACGTACCACTCTTTTCCAAATGCATCCCACTAAAGCTCCCAGTCTGGATGGTATGTCAGCTATTTTCTTTCAAACATTCTGGGAAATAGTTGGTATTGATGTTGTTGCAAAAGTGCTTGATATTCTGAATAATAATGGTGACATAGGTGCTATTAATCAGACTCACATTGTGCTAATCCCGAAAAAAAAAATTTGTGAGTCTCCTGTTGATTATAGACCTATTAGTTTGTGTAATGTGTTATATAAAATTGTCACCAAAGTGCTTGCTAATCGATTGAAAGTAGTTCTTCCCTATAGGATTCATGAGTCGCAGAGTGGTTTTGTTCCGGGTAGATTGATCACGGATAATGTATTAGTTGCATATGAATGTTTTCATTACCTCCGGAAAAAGAAGAAGGGAAAAAAGGGCTACTTGGGACTTAAATTGGATATGAGCAAAGCATATGACCGTGTGGAGTGGTGTTTTTTTGGAAAAAATGATGTTAAAATTGGGTTTGCCGGAAATATTTGTAGATTTGGTGATGAAGTGTGTAAGTTCGGCCTCTTTTGATGTACTTGTAAATGGGCAGCCATCTCGTATTTTTAAGCCTAACCGAGGGCTCAGACAAGGTGATCCTCTCTCTCCTTTCCTTTTTATCATGTGTGCTGAAGGTTTGTCTGCGTTGCTCAGAGATGCTGAAAATAGACGTCTCATCCATGGAATTAAAATTGGTCGAAATGTGAGCCCGATTTCTCACTTATTATTTGCGGATGATAGTCTATTGTTTGTGAGGGCTAATGAAGATGAGTTCGACAATGTGCTTAGTATTCTTTCTACTTATGAAGTTGCCTCCGGACATAAACTGAACATGGATAAATCTGAGGTGTCCTTTAGCCGAAACAGAGAACAAGAACGGAAAAACACTCTTCAGATGAAGTTATCTTTTAAGGCTGTCGAAGGACATGAAAAATATTTAGGGCTCCCAACGTACATTGGTAGCTCTAAGAAACAGGTTTTCCAGAATATTCAGGATAGAGTTTGGAAAAAACTAAAGGGGTGGAAAGAAAAATATTTGTCTCAAGCGGGACGGGAAGTGTTGATCAAGTCAATAGCTCAAGCAATCCTGACGTATGCAATGCAATGTTTCTCAATTCCGGTAAGCATTCTTAATGAAGTTGAGCAGTTGTGTCGAAATTTCTTTTGGGGACAAAATGGTGACAAAAGAAAGATGAATTGGGTGGCTTGGGAAAAAATGTACATCCCGAAGATAAATGGTGGCTTTGGATTTCGAAATATGAGAAACTTCAATAGAGCCTTATTAGCAAAACAAGTTTGGCGGGTTGTTACAAATGAAGACTCTTTGATGGCTCGTGTGCTTAAAGGGAAGTATTTCCCAAAGTCGTCGTTCTTGGAGGCCACGGTTGCTTCGAATTCTAGCTACACTTGGAGGTCAATTCTTGGTGCAAGGGATGTTCTTTTAAAGGGACTCCGAAAGATTGTTGGGAACGGTGCGTCAATTGACATATGGAAGGACCCTTGGCTCCCAAATGTTCCCGATTTTTGTATTGTAGATTTGGGGTTCAGAATGTGATGGATGCTAAGGTGGTCCGTGATTTGTGGGATGGAAGAAGCTGGGATATGTCGTTGCTTAATACACTCTTCTCACCATTTGAAGTGCAAGAAATTTGCAATATACCAATTCCTCATTTTGACAGCCCCGATCTGTGGACTTGGCAGCACACTAAGGATGGGCACTTCACTGTTAAAAGTGCCTACAACTTGATCACTATGCAACAGGCTCATGATAAGGCTACTACGTCCCTGACTTCATCTGATTTTGATTGGAATTTAATTTGGAAAGCTGAGGTGCCTCCTAAGATCAAGAATTTTTGTTGGAGAGCGGTGAAAGGTGTTGTTGCAGCTCGTGTTGCGCTTGTTAACAGAGGTATGAGTGTTGATCCGGTCTGCCCGATGTGTGGTGAGCTTCAAGAGGCTATACTCCATATGCTTGTGTATTGTGGTGAGGCCAGAATTATATGGTATTTATCCCCTTTAAGAGTGCAAGTAGAGAACTATGGAGGGAACAACTTTAGGGAGTGGTGCTGCGAGGTGAAGGCTGCTCATAAATATCACGCTTGGTGGAATATTTTTTGGAGTATTGTTTGGGGTTTATGGTTGCGTAGAAACTGCTGGATTTATGATCATAAAAAGAAGGATGTGCTAGATACCATCCATAAGGCAGTGGGGATAGTTGGAGAATATGAACAAGCTTGTGATCCTGCTCATTCCATCAGCGCTGTTGAACCTCTAACAAACCAATGGTGTGCTCCACCTCCTGCTATCATCAAGGTAAACTCTAATGCTGCTCTGTTTAACACCAATCATGTGGGCTTTGGGGGAGTAATGAGAGATAATGTAGGGGATGTTGTGGCTGCTACTTGTTTGCAAATTGTGGGAAGGTTCGATGTGGACGTGGTTGAGGCTATGGCTATGAGGCACGCTTTGAAGATTGCCATGGAGTCGGGTTTTGTGAGACTTTGCTTAGAGACCGATAATCTCAAGCTGCATTCTCACTTGAAGAAGAGCAAATATGATCAGACGACTTTTGGCATTGTGGTGAAAGACATCTTGACACTTGCTAGCTCCTGCCACTCGTGTGTGTTCGAGTTTGTGAAGCGTGAAGGCAACAAAGTGGCGCATAGCTTAGCTAAACTTAGTAGTACTTTTGATACTCTGAGAGTATGGTTGGAGGAATATCCAAGTGGTATTCATGAACTTGTCATGGCTGATAGCAGCTCTTCTTCTACTTAATAAATGTTGAGAATGCAATGTTTCCCGTCAATGGCTGAGAATATATATATATATATATATATATATATATATATATATATATATATATATATATATATATATATATATATATATATATATAGGGGAGGGATCCGGTGAGAATAGGTTCATATGTGAGAATTCATACTTATATGAGAACTAATTTTAAATTTAGAACATGTGAGTAAAAGTTTAGAACATACGAGTAAAAATTTAGAACATGCGTCTGAAATTAAAATTTAGAACATCTGAGTAATAATTTAGAACATCTAAGTGAGTAATATGTTTAGAACATTTGATTTAAGAATTAGAAAAAGTGATTAAAAATTTATAAAATCTGCTTTATGAAATTTTAAACATATGAGTAAAATTTAGAACATTTGATTTAAGATTATGAACATGTGAATAAAAATTTAGAACAAACAAATATAGAATATAGGAAGTGTGAGTAAAAAATTTAGAGCATACGAGTAAAAATATAGAACATATGCTTTAAAATCTGGAACACATAATTAAAAATCTTAGAACACACATTTTAAAATTTAGAACATATAAGTTAAAATTTTGGAACAAGTTATTTAAAATTTATGAAATTAAACTTAACTAATTTATGGTTTAGAACATGTGAATACTAAATTAGAACATTTGATTTAATTTAGAACACCTAAGGAAAAGTTTAGAACATACAAGTAAAAATTTAGAACATAAAGAGTGTTCTCACATAAGAAAAATTCTCACAAGAGCCTCCCCCTATATATATATATATATATATATATATATATATATATATATATATTTGAGAATTGGAATTGAAACCTATTGCAACCAATTTCAATTCGGTTCCAAAAATTGAAAATTGAGAATTGAAATTGAAACCGTTTGCAACTGATTCCTTAATTTATTACCCTAAATTAGAACCATTAGATCTAACTCCATTTATGGGCCTGTCGGTTCTTTACCGATTCCAATTTCAATGGAGAGTCCCTGTAATTGTACGTCACCCCTAAATCCAATATGTTATCTTGGTTTCATAAAAAAAAAATATGTTATGTGTGAAATTGTGAAGGGTGATTAACAATATACGAATTTTTTTACAAGAATAAATATTTAGTGGATTGCACAAGTATTTTCTTGTAACATAATTAGAGGTCGTTTGGTTGGATCGGTTAGAATGGTCATGGAGTTAGAATCCATTCCATATATTTTTTGGTTTATTGAGTTTTTTTTTTAGTAATGGAATCTCATATATAAGACTACGAATCTATTCAATTTAGTTTAGCTCCAATCAATTCAATTCAATTCAATTCAGTCTAGTCCAGCTCTTAATTTCCTTCTCTTATAAAATATTCATTTAAGCTCTATTCAGTCCAGTTCAATTCAGTTCAGTTCAGTAAATGTGAATAGTACATATATTAAAATCATTTGGTTTCTAAGAGCATCAATGGCAAACTACATGTTCTTGCTTTGCCACATCAATTTTTTAAGATAAACACTTTTCAGCAACAATGTGTTTAAATGGGGTAAACTACAACTAACATCTCCTAGTTTGCAAACAATAATTTTTTTTAAAAAAAAAATAAAATTGTGCACATGTTATGATGTTACAATATGAGTAGATTTTTTTTATTTTTTTTAATCAAAGATGTAGCTTGTTTGAGCTATAGTTGCTTAAATTTTTGTTCTTTGATGATAATCCATTCTATTTTATTCATGAAGTACACAAAATATAATTCTTTCTAACAAAAAACCAAACAACTTTAGACTAGTATGAGATTTAAAAATTCATATATTTTAGTATGAGATTCCAAACCAATTCAATAATATCTGATAAACCAAATAACCCTTTAGTGGATTATACACTACACAATAATCTCTAATCATATACCAATTGAATATTGGTGTAGTAGTGATCGGGGCTACACTTGGTAGGGAAGACCTGTATTTGATCCTCCGCAATAACAATTAAGAGGGGGTGAAAGGGTGAGACGGGTGGAACACAAAAAAAAAAAAAAAAAAAAATCTCTAATCATATAATCCTAGTCCTTTTTAAAAAAAAAATAAAAAAAAATCTAGACCTAGTTTTGGGATAAAATTAGAGATTTCGAAAAGCCCAACTCAATTTTCCATATCAATCTTCCAAATCCCGCACAAATCTAAATTACATTGGGAATTTCAAGAGTCACCAAATTCAAAAATTAAAAAAAAAAAATAGAGTAAAATTTTTACAGATACTACAAACTCTACTTCGGAATTCTCTGCAATTTTCTCTAAATTCATTCAATCTCTCTCTTCATATTTTCCGCTTGTTTGTGGATAATTTCTCAAAAATGGGAGTGAAAGAAGTAGAATGGCCGGCAATTGGAATCGATCTCGGAACCACTTATTCATGCTTAGGAGTTTGGAATCACAACCGTGTCGAAATCATCACGAATGATCAGGGTAACAGAACGACGCCGTCTTGGGTTGCCTTCACCGAAACTGAACGTCTTATTGGTGATACTGCTAAGAATCAAGTTTCAAGAAACCCTACTAGCACTATCTTTGGTTTGTTCTTTTTTTTTTTTTTTTTTTTTGTTGTTTAATTATAATCGCAACAATTAGACTTTTGCATCTGAATGATTATATTTATTGTGTTATCTTGCCTTATTTGCCGGTCTCGAATTAATCAAACTTATGATGTTTTTTTGTATTCAAGGGTTAGGATGACTAAATTTGTTCATTAGTCTACCTTTGTTGTTTAGATGCGTCATATAATACAAGTATAGGTTGTTATGTCAGTTGATTACTTAGTTTTAGGAATATGTTGAGAAGTGTCTGGTTAATTATGTACTTGGTAATTTGGTATTACAAGAGTAGGCAGATTTTTAAAGTTTTTGTTGAGTGTTACGAATTATTTGCTATTGGGACATTCACTTTGAAGCTGAATAATGGAGTACATATATTTGCTTGGTGTTTTAATTATAATGATGATTATATTGAGGTCTTATGTTGAACGCTGTCGAGTTCTGATCTGGACTTGCTTTAAACATGTATATACCCTGCCCTTTTTGGCCTGGCATTATTCTGTTTTCGAGTTTTTTTTTACGAGTTTGCTTATGGTGCATTGGTACTACTATTGAGTGTTAAGACTAGAGGAGGCCTATTGTATGCTGTGCTTTCAGTCTTGTATATAATTGGGTTTTGAAAAACTTCAAAAATATTTAATTGGCCGTTTTAACATTCTATGTTGCATCCTAATTAATTACAGATGCAAAGAGGCTTCTTGGTAGGAGATACAATGATGAAAGTGTTCAGAATGATATGAAGTTATGGCCTTTTAAAGTCGTTGCTGGTCCTGATTGCAATGAAGATCAAAAGCCGTTGATTGCAGTGACATACAAAGGTGAAGAAAAGAAATTTGCTGCAGAGGAGATTTCATCTATGATTCTTAGGAAGATGAAAGAAACTGCAGAGGCCTATCTTAGCACACCTGTACACAATGCTGTTATCACTGTACCTGCCTACTTCAATGATTCTCAGCGCCAAGCAACTAAAGATGCTGGTTTAATTGCTGGGCTCAATGTGTTGCGCATCATCAATGAACCTACAGCTGCTGCCATAGCCTATGGTCTTGACAAGAACTCAAGTAGCTCCACGAAGAATGTGTTGGTTTTCGATCTTGGAGGTGGGACTTTTGATGTGTCGTTAGTCTCAATCGAAAAGGATTTGTTTGAAGTGAGAGCTGTTGGTGGAGATACTCACCTTGGTGGGGGTGATTTTGACAACAGGTTGGTTAGTAACTTGGTGGAGGAGTTCAGGAGGAAGCACAACAAAGACATAAGTGAGAAGCCTAAGTGTCTTGGGAGATTAAGAGCTGCTGTTGAGAGAGCTAAAAGGGAATTGTCCTCAACTACTCAAACAACAATCGAGATCGATTGCCTCCTTGAAGGCATTGATTTTACTTCAACCATAACCCGTGCTCGATTTGAGAAGCTGAACATAGATTTATTTAAGAAGTGTGTGGACCTTGTTGACAAGTGTTTGAAGGATGCTAAGATGGAAAAGAGTGATGTTGATGAGGTTGTGCTTGTTGGGGGATCTACTCGTATCCCCAAAGTCCAGCAGATGCTGCTGGACTTCTTTGATGGTAAGGAGCTTTGTAAAGGCATCAATCCTGATGAAGCTGTCGCATCTGGAGCAGCTATTCATGCAGGAATCCTGTGTAATGTAATTGATATTCCTGCCAAGGATATGGTTCTTGTCGATGTTACTCCTCTATCGCTTGGTGTAGAAGTAGGAGGTGGCTATATGTCTGTTGTTATTCCAAGAAACACAACCATCCCTGTCAAACAACAGCGCGTATATGGAGCTGTATCAACAAAGAATGAAGACCCCTCCCCTGTTTTAGAAATTGCTGTGTACGAGGGTGAGAGACCGAAAGTTGAAAACAACAATTACTTGGGAGTTTTTGAGCTGTCTGGCATCAAAACATCTTCCAAAGGTTCTACATTGATAAATGTTTGCTTTGAGATTGATAAAAATGGAATTCTGAATGTGTCAGCTGAGGACACAACCTCTGGGAGTAGGAACGAAATCACGATCACCAACCATAGCAGGCTGTCAACAGAAGAGGTAGAGAAGATGATGAAGGAGGCTGAAGAGTACAATGCTCAGGATAAGGATCATGAGAAGATGATTAAAGCTAAGAACGCGCTGGAGGACTATGCCAATGAGATGTCAGAAATGTTGAGTGATTGTGGGAAGAATATTGCAGCTGAGGATCAAGAGAAGATGACGGATGCCATTGAGGAAACATTGCAGTGGCTAGACTGGAATTCTAAACACATTTATGAGGCTTCAACATATGTGGACAAACTCGAAGAACTTCAGAGTATTTGCAAGCCTATTGTTTCAAAACTGCGTTAAAGTAATGGATGAACCAGTTCTTGTATATTGCCTAGTAAAGCTATGGTGAAGTCTTTTTTCAGTTAGATTAAGATGTGAATCATGAAGTATCTTCTTTGGTTGTTAAAACTTTTTAAGATTATTTTTAGATTGAGATTCCCAGATTATTAGTATTGCAAAAACAATTCATTTAGTGTTCATGTTTTTTTGGACTTTGGAGTATGGTTGTTGATGATATTATGTTTTTTCCCTAAAGCACACCTGGAAGAGTGAAACAAAAACAAGGAGGAAGATCAGGTTAATCATCATCATTGTAGAGTCTAATTATTTTATTTTATTTCATTTTAAATATTGATTCATTTACATTTTTTATTTTATTTTTAAAAGATAAACTTAGTATTTTCTCACAAACAAGATACGGAGTAATTGATTGCTTGACTTTATCCAAATACAATAAAATATAAAAATCTGTATAATTATGTTAGATAATAATAAATTCACCAAAAATAAATGTTAGATAAGAATAGTACATTATTATCTTATAAAGGTTTAGGTTGTTTACAATGTTTAGGTCTTTTAGAAGTTGTTTTCAAAAAAAAAGTTATGCTGGTAATATAGATTCGATACCATTAGCAATCTTTTAAGTTTTGATTATTTTAAAATATAAAAATAAAAAATAGTCAAGCTGACTTATCTTCTTACTATTTTACCCTCACTTACTTTGCCATCAGCCTTATATTTAACCGGCACAAATTTAAAGCTTGAATTTCATTCATCCTATGTTATTCTGCTGCCTCTCTCTCTCACTGTAATTTTAAGTTTTGATAGACAGGAGAATGAAGGGAAAAGTAGGAGAGCCGGAGTGGCCGGTGATAGGAGTCGATCTCGGTACAACATACTCATGTGTTGCAGTTTGGCGTGATAATCGTGTCGAAGTCATAACAAACGATCAGGGTAACCGTACAACACCGTCTTGGGTTGCTTTCAATGACTCCAAACGCCTTATTGGTGAAGCTGCCAACAACCAATTCTTTATCAACGCTACCAATACTATCTTCGGTTTATCCCTTTCTCTCTTATTTTCTTATCTTACTCAATTTAGCTAATTATTAAGTAATAACTTTGTCATTTAACACTTGATTTAGCACTTGTTATCTAATACTGTAGTATTGAAAGTAATCCCGGCCCTATGTTCACTTTTGTTTGCCACAAATTTGTTTTTAGTTAAAGAAAATACAAATTTAATTTAGTTCATTACCTTACTTTTGCTAATATGGTTTGATTAATCTGAACTAATTTTTTCTAATCTGGTTTGAAATAAGTATAATAATAAGATGTTTGAATAAGATGAATTAAACATAACTTAAATCCCACCAATATTTGCGTATTATTATATGTTTGTATGGTTTACACCTAGTCAATGATATATATATATATATATATATATATATATATATATATATATATATATATATATATATATATATTTTTTTTTTTTTTTTATTTTTTTATTTTTTTATTTTTTTTTTTTGTGGAAAAGATTATGTGAAGCAAAAATTGTGGTATAGACTACAGAGTATGTACTACGAAGTACTTCATATAATTCTTTAGGGATTTTTCCTTGTACGTGGGCAGATTCAAACCTGTCAATATATATGCATCAATTGCCATTTGATAATTTCTATCAAGTCTATTTTAAGTTTGCTACTACTAAATTTTTTGTAAAGATGTTCCTTAAGGGATATGTTCATTAAGTTACATAATTTGATTCTTTCGTTACATCAAAATTTTGTTGACAAAAAAGTTAGAACTGTAATAAGCTCCAAAAACTTAAATACTTGTTAAGATCACTGCAACTAAACTTCTAGCTTGTATCATTATTTTATTGTTATTCCTTGCTTCTGTAAAGGATGAAATATGCCATGTTTAAAAATCTCAAATAAAGAATGAATTATGCCATGTTTGAAAATCTCAAAAGATATCAGCTTCAACAATTAAAATTCAGGCCATCTCAAAGTGCTTAGTGAATCGGAATGAACTGATCTTGCACATGTTCATCATTGTTAGCCAAGTCTTTTGTACCATAAGTTTATTATTTTATTATGAATTGCCTGATTATGTGTTTCATCCTTGAACACCTTCTCTACATGTTGATCAATGACAGATACAAAAAGGCTTATTGGTAGAAGATTCAGTGACGAAACTGTACAAAATGACATGAAGTTATGGCCATTTAAGGTTATAGCTAGTACTGCTTCAGATAAGCCGATGATTGTGGTGACTTACAAGAATGAAGAGAAGAGATTTACTCCTGAGGAAGTGTCTTCAATGGTTCTGACGAAGATGAAGGATATTGCTGAGGTTTTCCTGGGCATTTCAGTGAAAAATGCTGTTGTCACAGTTCCTGCATACTTCAATGATTCCCAACGTCAGGCAACTAAAGATGCAGGAACCATTGCAGGGCTCAATGTGGTTCGTATCATCAACGAGCCAACAGCTGCTGCCATGGCTTATGGGCTTGACACAAAAGCTACTAGAAGCAATGCTGCTTCGAAAAATGTTCTAATTTTTGACTTGGGTGGTGGGACATTTGATGTTTCCTTGGTGACCATTGTAAAGGGTGAATTTAAAGTCAGGGCTATAAATGGAGATACTCACCTTGGCGGTGTGGATTTTGACAACCGGCTAATAAATAGTCTCATACAGGAGTTTAAGAGGAAGCACAAAAAAGATATCAGTAAGAATGTTAAGGCTATTGGAAGATTGAGGGCAGCTACAGAGAGAGCCAAAAGAACACTTTCATCGGTTGCTCAAACTAGTATTGTAATAGACTGCCTTTTTGAAGGAATTGATTTTACATCAACCTTAAGTCGTGCACGTTTTGAGAAGCTGAACTTGGATTTGTTTAAGAAATGTGTGGACATTGTCGAAAAGTGCTTACATGATGCCAAGATGGAAAAGCATGAAGTTGATGATATTGTCCTTGTAGGAGGTTCTACCAGAATTCCGAAAGTTGAGCAATTGTTGCAAGGCTTCTTCGATGGGAAGAAATTAAATAAAGGTATTAATCCAGACGAGGCTGTTGCCTATGGTGCTGCTATCCATGCTGCCAATTTGAGTGGTGTCATTAGTAGCAACAACGATTTGGTTCTTGTGGACGTTACACCTTTATCGCTTGGTCTTGAGAATATTGATGATAGCATGTCTGTTGTGATCCCGAGGAATACACCCGTTCCAGTAAACATTACCGTAGGGCGTGAAACTATATTTGATAATCAGACCAATGTGATTTTTCGTGTGTTTGAGGGTGAAAGACTCATCGCAAAAGAAAATAATTTTTTAGGCGAGTTTAGCATTAATGGATTCCCTCCGAAACCAAAAACAGAGACCAAATTTGATGTCACATTTAATGTTGACGTTAATGGCATTCTTAACTTGTATGCGAGGGAAAAAGAGACTGGAATGAGCAACCGCCTCACCATTCTCAATAACAAAGGGCGGCTTTCAAGCATTGAGATAGAGACGATGTTAAAAGAGGCTGAAAAATACAAGGCGCAAGATGAAGAGCATAAGAAGGCAGTGCAAGCTAAGAATGCACTAGAGAGCTACATGAACAATGTGTGGGATGCGTTAGACAATGATGTGAAGATCGAAAATCGGTCCGAGGAGGAGGAAAAGATCATGAAGAAAGCCCTTGAGGAGACGTCACAATGGCTGGAATGTAGTCCTGTTCATGCTAAGGCTTCCGAATATGAGCAAAAACTAAAGGAGCTGGAGAGCATTTGCATGACAGTTGGTAATTAAAGCTTGGACACAACAGCAAATTAAAACGAGAACTCATAGTGAGAAACGAAATTTGTTTCTCATGGGGGCATTTTCGTGAATAAATCAACAACATTTTCATTATTGTGGGCTCCACACTTGAATAAAGTTGTTGGTTTATTTATGAAAATGCTATATGAGAAACAAACACCATGAGAAACTGAGGCATCCTTAATTAAAACTTTCAATTTCATGAATTGCTACTTGAAATTTGAAGTATGCTATATGGATTAGAGCTTTTTTTGTTAGTTCGTTTTAGCTAGAAAATCGAACATTTTCCATGTTTTCAGAAGTTGTTTAATATGAAAAATTTGTCACCTATGGAGCTTGATAATCTTTGGAACTGTCCTGTTGTGATCTCAATATAATTTTGTTTGATTCTTCTGGTTTCTTTTTGTTCTTGCTAGCAACATTTTGGATTGTTGGTAGTAAACATGATGATTCCCGATCTTAATGCTAAGAACGTGTTGGAATACTGTGCTAATGAGATATCGAAAATGTTATGCAATTGTGGGAAGAATATTGCAGCTAAGTAATGCTTAATTTTTTTTAAGGTGTAAAACACATATGTAATGTTGTTAAGAGTTATTCTTTGATTTGAAAGAATTTTGCAATGTGTAGTAAAAAAGGTGAAGGGCTAAAGGCTAGGTTAAAGGAAGTCTTGCTTATGCACTTTGATATAGAAGCGTACCGTGTACATTGTTTGCCAGAAAATTCATGTTTAGGTTTATTTTTAGGGTCTGTTATGTTCACTTTATTTTCACTTATTTCAGGTTTAATAAGTTCAGATAAGTTCAGGGTTAATAAGTTCTAAATTAACGTTCTCCTCACCTTATTTCCACTTATTATATTTATATAGAGTTATTACTAATCAAGATTGCTTTTCACTTTTTTTTTTTTTTTTTTTTTTTTTTTTTTTTTTTTTGTAAAATTTTATGTGTTTTATTATCATGATTTCATATAAGAATAAAGTAACATTTGCATAAAAAAATAAAATTAAAGTAACGTTATACCCATAAGTTATGGTAAGACTAGATAAATTTTGCTTATATAAAAGTTAGGATATTTTGTGAAAAACTACCTTTTAAACTTTGACTTTTGCGAGAAACTACCCTAAAAACAAAATGTTGTAATTAACTACCTTATAAAGTATAAATGTTGTAATTAACTACCTTATAAAGTATAAAATGTTGTAGTTGACTACCTCCCACCGAATAACACATTTGATTATTATTTTCTGGTGTTGACCATGTCATGTGAGGGTCACATGACCCTTTAATGACGTAATTCCCCCCTTTCTCCCAAAATTTCCCGCTTTATACCAACTATTTTCCATAACAATACGATTATTCATATTTTATATTGTTTTTTGCAACCCCTTTGATAATTATTTGGGCTGAATTGGTGTAAAGCGGGAAATTTTGGGGAAAAGAGGGGAATTAAGTCATTAAAGGGTCACGTGACCCTCGCGTGACATGGTCAACGTCGAGAAATAAAAGTCAAATGTGTCATTCCGGTAGAAGGTAGTCAATTACAACGTTTTATATTTTATAAGGTAGTTAATTACAACATTTTGTTTTTAGGGTAGTTTTTCGAAAAATTAGGAGTTTAAAATGTAGTTTTTCAAAAAAAAATCTAAAAGTTAAGCAAATCAACAAGTTTAATATATTCAAAAATGCTAATATTTTCATATTTTATTGCTTTTATTTTAATATATTGTTATAGATATACTCATATTACCAATATGTTACACAATATGTTTCAAGAATGACAAATAATGTCTAATAAAGTCTTATAAGTGTTAATAAGGTTTAATAAGTGAAAATAAGTGTTAATAAGGTGTAATAAGTTCAAATAAGTTCAAATAAGGGTTGGTAAGTTCAGATAAGTAAAAATCAGGTGAATAGAACACACCCTTAGTGTTTTAATTTTAGGTCAATATATGATGTACAATTGGTTGAATTTTGTATATGATCCAACAAAAGATACAGAGTATTTGACATGTGCAAATACATTGTGTGCAAATGGGGTTTTTTATTATTATTTTTATTTTTGGAAAAATATCACATGAAAAATAAAAAAAAGTACTAACCATATCAATGTCGGACAACCCAATAAATGAATTTTTAACTTTTTTTTTCTTCTTAATATGAAGCTTGCTATGCCACATAAGATTAGCTACTTAGCAAATTATAGGACCACTCCAATAATGAACTAATTAGCAAATTAAACTCCAATGATAAGTTTATTAGCAAAAAAAAATAAAAAAAAAATAACTTAAGGAATAGTTATGCTTAATTAGGTATTTTATTGTAAAAAAGTTTCACTGAAGGAATAGTTATGTTTAATTAGGTAAATGGTATAATAAAGAAAATCACATTTCATGTTCTTGTTAATAAAAATTCTGAGTATTTATCGACTGTAAGACTATAATACGGTTTTGATTTTTTTTATTATACTCCCTCTATTTTTTTAAATACATCAGTTTGACCGGCATATTTACACAAAAACAACTATATTTAATTTTGTATTAGTAAAAATTGTAACAAAATTATATTATGAAATTAGATATTATGACTAATTTAATAATATATTATATAATAATATTTATTTATTTTTTATAGGTGTAAATAGTGCAATTGTCAAAGTGATGCATTTTGTTAAAAAAAAAGAGTAGTTTTAAACCATGACTTAGTAATGTAACGGCTGTGTGAGCAAAAACCAATTAATGGGGTTCAAAGGAGAAAAAAAAAAAAAATCTTATAATTGAAGGTTGTTTTCTGAAGATCTGATAAATTGAAATAAATTCATGTGTTGATAATTCTCAATCTACTCGCTATTATTTTCCTATAAATCGTAGACTCGTAGTTGGTTTAGGACTTTTTAACCCTATCCTTATCCTAATAGAGTCTTAGATTTATTTTATTTTATTTTTATTTATTTTTTATTTTACTTTTTTTTTTTTTTTTTTTTTTTTTTTGAGAAAAAGAGTCTTAGATCTAAATTGTGAATTTAAAACCCTTGTTTGGTGTATGAAACCCTTTTTTACTGTTTTTTTTTTTCCTCTCGCTAGAATTCTTGTTCCTATAGTTTCAGTATCACCAGAGATAATGGGACTAGGAAAACCTGAATGGCCGGTGATCGGAATCGATCTCGGTACAACTTACTCTTGTGTTGCTGTTTGGCGTCACAATCGCGTCGAAATCATAACAAACGATCAGGGCAATCGTACTACACCGTCTTGGGTCACCTTCACTGATTCCGGCCGCCTTATTGGTGAAGCTTCCAAGAATCAAGCCTTCATGAACCCCACCAATACTATCTATGGTATGTTTAAATTTCCACTCTTTGTTATGTTATATTTCAATTGCAATCATACATAGTCTTTGAACTTAATTTTTTTATATGTTGATCATTGATAGATGCAAAAAGGCTTATTGGTAAGAAATTCAAAGATGAAACAGTTCAAAACGACATGAAATTGTGGCCGTTTAAGGTTATAGCTTCGGATAATAAAGATAATAAGCCAATGATTGTAACTACCTACAAGGGTGAGGAGAAGAGATTCACACCCGAGGAGATATCTTCGATGGTCCTTTCGAAGATGAAAGATACCGCTGAGTCTTTCCTTGGTATGCCTGTCAAGAATGCTGTTGTTACTGTTCCTGCGTACTTCAATAATTCCCAACGCGAGGCAACAATAGATGCCGGTACCATTGCAGGGCTTAATGTGGTTCGTATCATCAACGAGCCAACAGCTGCTGCCATGGCCTATGGTCTTGACACAAAGGCGGCTGTTGGTAGAATTGGGCGTGCAATCAATGTTCTAGTATTCGACCTTGGTGGTGGGACATTTGATGTTTCCTTGGTAACTATTAAAAAGGGTGAATGTGAAGTTAAAGCTGTAAGAGGCGACACCCACCTTGGCGGAGGGGACTTTGATAACAGAATGGTGAGTTACTTGGCCGAGGAGTTCAAGAGGAAGCACAAATTGGACATCAGTAACGATCCTAAGGCTCTTGGAAGATTAAGGGCTGCTTCTGAGAGAGCCAAAAGGGTACTTTCCTCGACTAGTGAAACTATTGTTACAATTGATAGTCTTTTTAAGGGGATTGATTTTACATCAACTATCACTCGTGCACGTTTTGAGAAGCTAAACTTGGATTTGTTTAGGAATTGTGTGGACACTGTTAAAGAGTGCTTAAGTGATGCCAAGGTAGAAAAACATGAAATCCACGACGTGGTACTTGTCGGTGGATCAACTCGAATCCCAAAGGTTCAGCAGTTGTTGAAGACCTTCTTTGATGGAAAGGAGGTTTGTAAAAGCATGAACCCAGACGAGGCTGTTGCTTATTGAAGGTTCAATGGGCACTCAAGAGGGGGGGGGTGAATTGAGTGTTAAGTAATCGTTGGCTAATTTTGCTTCTTTTCGGATTATGTGTGAGGAACCAGTTGTGCTGGTTCCCGTACGCAGCGGAATATAAATAAGCAATAAAGAAGACAACAAATTTAACGAGGTTCAGCCAACTCAGGCCTACGTCCTCCTATCCTAAGTTCTTTATTAATCTACTCCGAAAAACAAAGACAAAGAACACTCTGCTGTTTCCCTACTCCGGGAACCAGCAAACCCCACACTCTACTCCGAGTGTGCTCTCGACTTACACTCGTAAGCCCAATGTGTTTGAACTCACAAACACTCACCCAGCCTTTAACCCCTTTGTTAAAGACTCAATACAAGAATCAAGAACTCTCCTTTGATCTCACTTCTACGAAGCTAATTAAGAGAAAATGTTTTTGTACTAGAATGCTCTTGTATATGACTTGATGAATGGGATTAGTGCTTAAGTATATGCTCTCAAATAATTGCTCTTTTTAATTTCTGGAGAGGCACACGAAATATGTGAAATAAGATGAGTTTATATAAGCTTAGATTCCTAAAACCTAGTTTCCTTAAATCACACAATCTTAGAGAATAAGATATATTGTAATTTTAGGAAAGTATTTATCTTATTTGATTTAATCACAAAGATAGAATCAATTAAGATAAATACTCCTAGTTTTTAGGTAACCAAGAATATTTCATCTTATTTCCAGCTGCACAAAATATTTTCAAAATAATCTTTTCGAAAAAATCTTTTTGTAAAATCTTTTTCCAAAACGGCAGCTCGAATATTTTGTACAGTGAACCTGGTTCCCCGACCTGGTTCCCTGAATTGAAACATGTTATGAAACCTGTTCCAACTTTGTACCAGATTTCATATCATACTTCAATATACTTTTAAGCACTTATATAACCCAAACATGCAAGCATACTACGGAGCATATTACATGAAAACCTAGATAACATATTAAAGCATAAATCGTCTTTTCTTCATGTAATCTTCAAGACTTGAATCTTCCTTGAATACTTCTATTATGAGCAAACAATCTTTCTTCGAAATATCTTCGAAAGGCTTCTATGCTCCAAGTCTTGGAATCAACTCAACTACTGCACGTGTAACATGGTTAATGCACAATAAAGAGTATGTGACTGCTTTTCCGCATAGCAGTCAAGGAAACGGTTCATACTGGTTCCCCACCAGTACATAGCACATTTATCATCTAACTGTTTCCTGTATATAGATAAGTTAGTTCAATAGATAACTCATATAATCAATAACTTATCTAGGAAAACAGTGTTCTATTTTAGTTGGTTCCCCCAACTGTATTGAACACTTTCAAAGACCTGTTTCCCTTAGCTGTTTGTCATCATTCAAAACTATCAATCAAAACCTAAGGGACTCAACAAATTCCCCCTTTTTGATGATGACAAACTCTTGAAGTTCTTGAACCTGTGGACATGCTCAAAAAGAAAACCGTCAAAAACTTCAAGGACTCAAAACTCTTTGGAACAAGTCAGTTAGGCTAACTGGTCCCCTAAACAGAAAATAGAAAATACGAAATAAAAAGACTCAAACTGACTCAATCTAAACTAGCTAAACCTCAAACTGACTCAATCTAAACTAGCTAAACCTTAGGCTTCAACTTTAGACTACTTCCCCCTTTTGGCATCATTAAAAAGTATCCCAAAGTAAAAGCAATGTGCACAAGTTAATGTGCTTATCCATACAATGGCATCAACCACCATTCAAGCATTATGCTGCAAAAAGAGATTAGTCAAACAGTTCATACCATAGCAGAGTTAGTAGTTCATACAAGCCAACAAAGTTCAACCAAAGAAGCCCAAATCCATCCAAAAAGAAAGTACATGGAATGGAGAGAAGTAGACAGACCAACAAAATCAGTTATTTTAGAATAAACATGAGGGTGAGGAAACAAGAACAGAAACAGCATCACTCCTCATCATCATTCTCGTTCCCTTCCTCCTCCTCGAACTTTGCAACATCTTCTGTATTATCATCTGATTCCTCTTCATCCTTGTCACCATGCTCTGCTTAAACCAAAATCATTATATTACTAAGCATATTCTTGTGATTCCCCAATCTGTTTCAAAACCACTTCCTGACCTGCTGGTTCCTCTATTTTTTTTTTTTTTTTTTTTTTTTTTTTATAAATCATGAGAGATCCGCACTTATTCATAAAGTTCTCCTTGTTGCATAACGAGTACAAGACTAGCATCACATCAATCAAGCAAAGACCTCCACCCTTTTGTGGTGTGAAAGGTTCTTGCTGGTACCCTTTTTCTCTTGGTTTCCGGAAGAGAATTAATGGACTGTTCCTCCTACACCTTCTCAGTGAACTTCTTTAATGAAGATTGAGTTACTCTACTTCGTACCATGGTCTTAACAATGAGTGTCTCCTCATTGTAACCAACAATCTCTATTTCATCCTCTTCACTCTGACTTTTCCGAATTTCCTCCAACTTCGGGCTTAAGGACATTTGAGCTTCCTTCTGATGTTCCCCCTGAGACTGAGCTGGTTCCTTGAGTGAACAGTAACCGAATGAACAATGATGAATTTAAAGCATACGAGAGAGAGAAAGAGAATTTCGAGTGATGATGATTGATGATCTGCACAAAGGGTTAGTGTATATTTTTAACAATGAAGCACAAAGAGAGAAGAAGGAAATAAAAGAGTTAGTTGAGCCAATAAAAAGCAACTGTAAAGGATATTTTTAAATTGAAATCAAAAATTTGGTAATTATCTTTTACCATAATTATCTCAACCAACTATAAATAAGGCATGTGATATGTTTGCCTTTTATATGGGATTAAATAACTGAAATAAGATAAATTCCTTCCAAAAGGAAATATCTTATAGTAATCTTCCGAAAATAAAAGATATTATCGGATGACATATCAGAGCTGGTCTGCTGTTTCCCTTTGCTGGTACCTGTATAGAACCATGTCACGCTGTTTCTGGCAATTCAGCCTGATTTCACCTATTTCTTACAACAATGATTCTCAATCCTTTTGAGATTTTGAACCATCTACACAACACTTGAAAGATATCAACATAAGTATGTACACACACTATACAAGAGAATACCATTCTAACCAATCATTGAAGGAAGTAATTGAAGCCAATACCTAAAATCTAACTAGACCTAAAAGGACTCTTAACCTACAAAAAGACTCTCTACACAAAGGCTTTGTGAAGATATCAGCAATTTGATCTTCACTTTTACAAAACAACATCTCCACCAATCCTTTTTCCACATTGTCTCTTAAAAAATGGTGTCTTATTTCAATGTGTTTTGTCTTGGAATGTTGCACAGGATTCTTTGAAATATTGATTGCACTAGTGTTATCACAAAAAATAGGAACACTTTTATAAATAACACCAAAATCTTTCAGCTGGTTCCTTATCCACAGTAGCTGGGAACAGCATGAAGCTGCAGCTATATATTCAGACTCTGCTGTGGATAGGGCCACTGAATTTTGCTTTTTAGAACCCCATGAAATTAGACAAGAGCCAAGAAAGTGTGCCATACCTGATGTGCTCTTTCTATCAACTAAGAAACCAGCATAATCTGCATCTGTGTATCCAATAAGATCAATGGTACTGCCTTTGGGGTACCACAATCCCAGATTTGTTGTTCCTACAAGATACCTAAGTATCCTTCTAACAGCCTTCAAGTGAGATTCCTTTGGATTGCTTTGAAACCTAGCACACAAACCAACAGAAAACACAATGTCAGGTCTACTAGCTGTTAGGTAAAGTAGAGAACCTATCATTCCTCTATAAAGAGAAGCTTCAACATCTTTTCCCTTAAGATCAGCATCTAATTTTGTAGATGGGGGAACAGGTGTATCATAAGCTTTGCTGTTCTCCATGCCGAATTTTTTCAGCAACTCTTTTAAGTACTTTTGTTGATGGATCATTATTCCATCATCCATTTGCTTAATCTGCAGTCCTAGGAAGAATACTAGTTCTCCCATCATGCTCATTTCAAATTCACTCTGCATAAGATTAGCAAATTCATCACATAGAACCTGATTAGTAGCACCAAATAAAATATCATCAACATAAATTTGTACTACAATCAAGTGTTTCCCCCTGGTTCTTATGAACAAGGTCTTGTCTACTGTTCCCCTCTTGTAATCATTTGCCATCAAGAAATTGGACAATCTTTCATACCAAGCCCTCGGAGCTTGTTTCAACCCATATAATGCTTTGTCCAACTTGTACACATGTTGGGGGAACAGTGCATCTTCAAAACCAGGTGGCTGCTCCACATATACTTCTTCCTTTAAATATCCATTGAGGAAGGCAGTCTTTACATCCATCTGAAACAGCTTAAAATTCATGTGAGCAGCATAAGCAATTAAAATCCTAATAGCCTCTAGCCTAGCTACTGGTGCAAACGTCTCATCATAGTCAATTCCTTCTTGTTGATTGTACCCTTGCACCACTAGCCTTGCTTTGTTTCTGACTATAGTACCAAGGTCATCTAACTTGTTTCTAAAGACCCATCTAGTGCCAATGACTGATCTTTTCTTGGGACGGGGAACCAAGTGCCAAACCTGGTTCCTCTGAAACTGATTTAACTCATCTTGCATAGCTAGTACCCAATCAGGATCAGTCAATGCCATTTTATAGTCAGTAGGCTCTACATTAGACAGGAAAGAATAGAAAGCACAAAAGTTTTGAAAAACATTTGTTCTCGTTTGAATCCCCTTATTTATATCACTAATTATTTGATCAGTGGGATGAGAAGATTGATATCTATAACTTTTAAAATTAAGACTGTTTTGTGCTTTCTCATTAAGTTGGGAACCAGCATGTTCATGGATCTCTCCTTCTTCTGAGGAGCCAGGAGGATTCACATTCATGCTGTTTCCTCTATCATTACTTACCTCAAGTTCAGGGGTGGTACCTTCTTCTGTTCCCCCTGAACTCATTACCTGTCTATTATTTGAGGAACCATCAGGACTTGATTCCCCTTCAGAGTCCTCATTATCTTCATTTTCTTCTCTAGGCACTTCATCATTATCATCTGGTGGAGTATTTGGTAGGCCTAGATCTGCTTGCACTTCATCTGTGGGACCAGTATACTGGTTCCCCGTGAAATCCATCAATCCAATCACTTCATCAGGTTGTACTTGCGCAATCTCAGAAGACATGTTAAATTCATCAAAAATGACATGGACACTCTCCTCAACACGAAGAGTCCTTTTATTAAAGACTCTATATGCTTTGCTGTGAGAAGAGTATCCAAGGAAGATTCCCTCATCACTTCTAGGATCAAATTTATCAAGCTGGTCCTTCCCATTATTATGCACATAACATTTACATCCAAAAATGCGAAAGTATGTAATGTTGGGCTTTCGACCTTTAAGCAGTTCATAGGGAGTCTTATTTAACTTTGGTCTAATGAGACCTCTATTCAATATATAGCAAGCAGTGTCAACAGCTTCTCCCCAAAAACTCTTTGGGAGACCACTCTCAATGAGCATCGTCCTCGCCATCTCCTCAAGAGTTCTATTCTTCCTTTCTACAACACCATTTTGTTGAGGTGTTCTAGGGGCTGAGAAGTTGTGATTAACTCCATGTTCCCTACAATAATCAATAAAGTTAGCATTATCAAATTCAGTACCATGGTCTGATCTTACCGAGACCAGCTTGTGGGTGAGCTGGTTCTCCACTTGTTTCACCAATGTTACCCATTCTTCAAACGTTTCATCCTTTGTGTGTAACATCATTACCCAAGTGTACCTAGAATAATCATCAACCATAACACAGACATATCTATGACCTCTTCGACTTTGTACTCTCATGGGACCACACAAATCAATGTGTACAAGTTCGAAGGGTCTGCTGGTACTCAAAACAGTTTTAGACTTAAAAGAAATTTTGACCTGTTTCCCCCTTACACATTCAGAACAAACTTTATCAGCTTCATACTTAATGTTAGGAAGGCCTACAACTAAGTCACGTATTTTAAGTTTGTTTAGAAGTGTTAGGCTAGCATGTCCAAACCTCTTATGCCAAATCCATTGATTATTGTCAGAAACAGCTCTCAAACAGATGGACTTGTCTTGAGGGATTTTATCTAAGAAGGTGATGTAAACATCATGCTTCCTGGTTCCCTCACATACAAGTTCTCCTGTTTGTGAGTTAACTATGTGACATAGGTTGGCTTGAAACTCAACTCTATTACCTTTGTCACATAATTGAGAAATGCTCAAGAGATTATGTTGCAAGCCTTCAACATAATAAACATCATCTATTGCGTTAGAAAGTGTCTTACCAACCTTACCTAAAACAGTGATGGTTCCCTTGCTGTTATCCCCAAAGGTGACACTTCCTCCATCAAAGGCCACTAGTGAAAGGAATTGATCTTTATCCCCGGACATGTGTCTTGAGCAACCACTGTCCAAATACCAATAGGTGTCTCCCTTCACTCTAGCCTGCAAGAGCAAATCAAACATTAGTTTTAGGAACCCAAACATACTTGGGTCCCTTTTCAACAACATTAACATCTTGTTGATCCTTTCTTCTCCACACATATTTTACACCCTTGCTGTTCTTATTAGCACTAATTTTCTTAGCTGGACATTCATGTATCTTATGTCCATTTTTACCACAATGAAAACACACATGCATCTCTTTAGTCATGACATACTTGCCTCGTTGATATTCTTTGATCCAGGTGGTTTCTCTGGGAGACCAGTTAGTCCTGGTTCTCTGTCTAGTATAACCAAGACCAACTTTTCCTCTGTTTCCTCTTGATGAAGTCAGGTAATTTAAGGATTCTTGCGCATTCAATAATTTGTCCACATGTCTATGACTATCATTAAGTTCTTTTTCTCTGGTTTCAAGTGTTTTAGTTAACAATTCGTTTTTCTCTTTAAGAAAATCAAAGTTACTTTTTAAAGCTTCGAATTGTAGATTAAGCTTTGAAACCATAGAGTCAATAGACATGTCAACAACCACTGGTTGCTTGTCCTTTTTCTGTTGATTGATTTCCGCATGCAAATCACAAATATTACTTTCATACTTATCAATCGTATTACTGACATCTACACTGGTACCTGTAGGGGAAACAGTGAACTGTGCAGCTTTAAGTGAAGCAATTTCCTTGTGAGAGTTTTCCAGGTTGTAAGCCAATGTTTCAAAGGCCTTCAACAAGGAAGTTCTAGTACACGAATTTGCTTTACTTATAGCTACTGAAAAATCAAGAGTATCACTAGTGGTTGATAAGTCTCTAGGGAACCAGGAGGTCAGATCCTCTTCACCATCAATTGGTTCAAACGATCTTTCCTTTTCTAGTTCCACTTTACACTTGTCCAATTCAACCTCTAGTTCTGCTACTTGATTTTTTAGTTCATAACAGACTCCTTCTAGATGATCACAACTAGCAATAGCAATATTACATTCACCACGTTTTTCTTTTAATTCTCTTTTGCAAGTTATGTATGTTTCACTTAGTTTATAGCATTCATCTAGTAAGGAATCAATACAAGCAAGCATATTTTCTCTATCATATTCATGCATATCTTCTCTAATTTGCTCTAAGCTTACCTTGCGTTCATGTAGTACATCCTTCTTTGCCATAAAGCATTTGTTGAATGTACTGGTTCCCCCTCTGGTTCCTGGACCAGTGATGTTTTCCTTGATGTTTGTAAAAGCAGTTAGGCAAACATATGAGTTGGGTGATCCTTCTTCTTCATCTGACCCTGAGTCAGAGTCTCCCCACATGGAAGCTATCATGGCATTCTTGTATGCTTGTTTATCTCCGGATTTAGACTGTTTGTCATTCCACTTAGGACAATCTCGAATAAGAAGTCCTTTTTCTCCACACTTGAAACATCCTGTAGAAGAAGAATTAGAGTTAGATTTTTTATAGTTTTTAAAATGCTTACCTTTGAAATTCTTTCTTTGATCTCGAAGAGATCTCTCAAATCTTTTTGCAATCATGCTAATTTCATCTTCATCATCTTCTACTGTTCCCTTAAGCGCCATGCCTCTTGCTGGTTCCTTCTCAGACTTAGAGTCAATCAGCATCTCATGAGTCATAAGGGAACCAATCAGCTGTTCCAGAGACAAGGTAGACAGATCCTTTGCTTCGTATACTGCTGTTACCTTGGCTGTCCATGCATCTGTTAAACTACGCAATAATTTTCTCACAAGATCCTCGTCAGATAAATTTTTACCAAGAGATCTAAGATCATTTACAATAGTCATAAACCTACGAAAGCAATCATTGATTTTTTCATTTTTATTCATGGCAAACAATTCATATTTAGACATGATTAAATCAATTTTAGACCGTTTTACCTCACTGGTTCCCTCAAACGCAAGTTCAAGGGTGTCCCATATCTCCTTAGCACTACTGCAGCCAGATATACGATTTGTTTCGGTCTCACCTATTGCTTGTTGTAGTATTGACATTGCCTTAGCATTCTTCTCCAGCAACTTGTGATCAGCAGTGACCAATTCGCTATCTTTCTTGGGAACCTGGTTCCCCTCAACATCTGTCTTGAGAATGATATTAGGACCATTTTTAACTACGAGCCAGCATTCATAATCAATACCCATGATAACATTCTGGATCCTGTTCTTCCACCAAGCATAATTATTTCCATTAAACTTGGGTGACTTGTTGTCATAACCGATTGCACTTAATTCTTGAGTACTCATTCTTAACTCCTCTAGATGTTACTCTTTCGAGAAGCTTAGGCTCTGATACCAATTGAAGGTTCAATGGGCACTCAAGAGGGGGGGGGTGAATTGAGTGTTAAGTAATCGTTGGCTAATTTTGCTTCTTTTCGGATTATGTGTGAGGAACCAGTTGTGCTGGTTCCCGTACGCAGCGGAATATAAATAAGCAATAAAGAAGACAACAAATTTAACGAGGTTCAGCCAACTCAGGCCTACGTCCTCCTATCCTAAGTTCTTTATTAATCTACTCCGAAAAACAAAGACAAAGAACACTCTGCTGTTTCCCTACTCCGGGAACCAGCAAACCCCACACTCTACTCCGAGTGTGCTCTCGACTTACACTCGTAAGCCCAATGTGTTTGAACTCACAAACACTCACCCAGCCTTTAACCCCTTTGTTAAAGACTCAATACAAGAATCAAGAACTCTCCTTTGATCTCACTTCTACGAAGCTAATTAAGAGAAAATGTTTTTGTACTAGAATGCTCTTGTATATGACTTGATGAATGGGATTAGTGCTTAAGTATATGCTCTCAAATAATTGCTCTTTTTAATTTCTGGAGAGGCACACGAAATATGTGAAATAAGATGAGTTTATATAAGCTTAGATTCCTAAAACCTAGTTTCCTTAAATCACACAATCTTAGAGAATAAGATATATTGTAATTTTAGGAAAGTATTTATCTTATTTGATTTAATCACAAAGATAGAATCAATTAAGATAAATACTCCTAGTTTTTAGGTAACCAAGAATATTTCATCTTATTTCCAGCTGCACAAAATATTTTCAAAATAATCTTTTCGAAAAAATCTTTTTGTAAAATCTTTTTCCAAAACGGCAGCTCGAATATTTTGTACAGTGAACCTGGTTCCCCGACCTGGTTCCCTGAATTGAAACATGTTATGAAACCTGTTCCAACTTTGTACCAGATTTCATATCATACTTCAATATACTTTTAAGCACTTATATAACCCAAACATGCAAGCATACTACGGAGCATATTACATGAAAACCTAGATAACATATTAAAGCATAAATCGTCTTTTCTTCATGTAATCTTCAAGACTTGAATCTTCCTTGAATACTTCTATTATGAGCAAACAATCTTTCTTCGAAATATCTTCGAAAGGCTTCTATGCTCCAAGTCTTGGAATCAACTCAACTACTGCACGTGTAACATGGTTAATGCACAATAAAGAGTATGTGACTGCTTTTCCGCATAGCAGTCAAGGAAACGGTTCATACTGGTTCCCCACCAGTACATAGCACATTTATCATCTAACTGTTTCCTGTATATAGATAAGTTAGTTCAATAGATAACTCATATAATCAATAACTTATCTAGGAAAACAGTGTTCTATTTTAGTTGGTTCCCCCAACTGTATTGAACACTTTCAAAGACCTGTTTCCCTTAGCTGTTTGTCATCATTCAAAACTATCAATCAAAACCTAAGGGACTCAACACTTATGGTGCAGCACTCCATGCTGATGTGCTGAGCGGAGTTGGTAAAAGTAATAAGGATATTGTTCTTGTTGATGTCACACCTTTATCACTTGGCCTTGAAGATTTTTCTGGGGATATGGTTGTTCAGATTCCAAGGAATACAACCATTCCTGCTAAGAAGTTTCCGAGTGGGGAAACCTCAACTGATTATTCAAGATATACAACTTTTAAGGTGTATGAGGGTGAGAGATCCATTGCCAAACACAACAATTTTTTGGGTGAGTTCACAATATCAGGTTATCCTTCTGCACCCAAAGGTGCTATAAAGTTCGAAGTATGCTTTGAAATAGATGTTAATTGTATTGTTAAAGTGTCAGCAAAGGAAACAACTACTGGAAACTCAAACCAAATTACCATTCATAAACACTCGGGGCATCTTCAAAAGGACGAGATAGGTAGGATGATACAAGAGGCTGAGGAATATAGAGCCCAAGACGAGTATAACAGGAAGAGGGCGAAAGCTAAGAATGCTTTAGAGAGCTATGCTAACAGTATGTGGGAAGAAGTGAATTACGGTAACAAGGATATTGGAATTGATTCGGCCAAGATTAAGGATGCTGTTGAGCAGGTATTACAGTGGCTGGAACAGAACTCTGATCTTGCAGAGGCGTCTATGTTTGAGAAGAAGTTAATAGAGCTTCAAAGCCTGTGCGGCCATGTGGACTCAGATCAAGTGGACTCAGGCAGTGGCGGATCCAACATATTTGCTAATTGGATGAAACATATATTTCCAAAACAAAGAAAGTGAAAGTCATTAAACTATTGTTGCTACTTTACTTTAAATTTAAGTGTGGAATAAAACATATATTGAACTCTGATATTCTATTCATGTAATACTTTTTTTAGTGCTTTTTTTTTTTTGGCAAACGCAAAATTTGATCATTAATTTTCAAGTTTTTGATTACCTACCAATTGCATAGTAGGCTACTGAATTATTTAATAAGCTGTAATCAGAACTATATCGATAAGACTAGAGGTTTTATTACAGAATTGTTTTGTTGAATTAGAATTTTGTGGATTTGACTAATGTACTTGGAAGTTTGTCAATAGTTCAGCGTATAACATAAGGTTGGTTGAAGCTGGTTTTTAATGTAGCCAAACCAATTTACTAACATAACCAGTCTGAATTGGATTCACAAGCAAAGCCTTAGCTTACCACTGTCGCGTCTTACTGTCATCTGGTAAGAGTGAATGTCTCTTAAATTGATGGCTATTAGATCAAAAGCAGGAGGGAAGCAAAACCAGAGCGTGAGGTAGTACAAATTTACAATGCATCAATTTTGTTACTAGTAACATATAGAATCATCGAGAGTCAGATCATTCATAGCCTAATCAAAGTATGAGCTGATCGAGGAAATCAAAGAGTAGGACTACTTGGTCAATCAAATTTCTCGTCAGAAAAATACAAAACACAAAATTGAGAGTACGAAAATACATTTGTTTATAATTGATGATTAGTAAAACCACTTATTGTATAAAACCCTCCAATATTATAGCCAATAGCCAATATTACAAATTCACTAACATTAGCATTAACAGGACATAAACATAAGCATATTAAGGCGAAATAAACACCACTAATCTTGCTTACAGATCGAGCTAATGTTGTTCTTGGACGCATACAAACCTCCTTTCTTTCCATATTTGAAAACAGAGGTAACTTTGTGGCCATAACTCAAAAGAAAGTCCGATTATTGTAACTACGTAACAACACTTTCCCATCCTCTTGACAACTCTCACATCCGGTAACTAATTCTTTACCAAAATACAAGAAATGTTCAAACTTAAAACTAATACACACCGTGCTTAACAGAAATTAAAAGGCTATGATAATTCAACACTGCCGTCTTTCTTCTGATTAATGATCATGAAAAGATAATTTAAGTCCGAGTTTAGATAACTAATAGATCGATCTTGTAACAAATTAGAAAACAACTAATATTGGCATCCGAAAGGCTATCGCCCATCAGAGCCAACAAAAGCCCTTACAAGAATTCGCAGAGTTTAATATCACTTACATTAATTATATGTCTTCCTGAAAAGTTACGAACTATGAAGAATTCGCAGGGGCCAAAAGCCAAAAATAAAAACAAAAGCAAAACCAAAAACAAATACAAAGAACAAAATCAATAAACCAAGCGCATGGGCCGCGGGGTTGGGTTACAGGGGCCGCGGCACTGCCAGCCTCCCTTGTAGCTACGCCCCTGCAAATAGGGCAAGTATGGTGCTTACTTAGCCATTCGTCGATACAAGACCCATGAAACTTATGGCCGCATTGCTCCAAAACCTTGAAACCACCACAATCATCCTCTTTTTCGGCGTCAAAGCCTTCAAAACATATGACACAATCAGCGCTATTCTCAGAAATTTCTTGTAATTTCTCCACGTCTATTACAACTGAATTCACATCCTCTAGATTATTTTGATGGTGTGCTATGTTGGGCGCCGACACACAAGCAGGCTGAGGAGCTCTTACACTGACAGCAGCATCGATCGAACTAAGTTCATGTAAACGAAAGAAATCGTCACAGCATGATTTTATGAACATTAAGATGAACAAAAAAAGAGAAACGAGAATGAGGCCATCCAAGGGGATGCGCAGCATATCCACGACGGGGAACATCGAGAGTACTATGTTGATAGATACTAATTATGTGCTATGTATATGATACACGAATATTTAATGACCTGATAATATAACAAGGAATCTGTTAATCTATTATATTATCACTGCTAAATTTTAATGTTGAACTCAATCACGTTTATTAGAGTTTCGATTTGAATTAAGAGTTTCTATCAAATCTTTTATTTCTTAATTCAAAAGGTCACAATTTGTAACATAAAAAAAAAAAAAGGAAAAAAAAGTTGTTACAATAATTGACGGAAATACATTTACACGCAAGTATATATAATAATAATAATAATATTATTATATTATATATGAGTATATCATTCATTAAAAAAAATAATAATTTTAAGTAATTTAAAATTAATACAAATATACAATACGGTTATCAAGCAAGTATATATCTTTTATTTTTTGTAGGATTTTTTTGGTGGATTATCTTTTAAAAGTGATTTTATTTATTTATTTTTATTTTTTTTATTATATCTCAGTATTTCGTTTGAGAGCAAGTTCAACTTCCCAAATTAAGAATGGAGATTGAATTTGAGAAAAAGAATTAAAAATTGTACTAAAAATTCTTTACAAATTTTTGTATGTGGCTGGCCACATGGTGCGGCAAGGGTTATTTGTAGGGTGTTACTGGTTTTGTCAGGGGTTACTTGTAGGTGTTACTTGTATTCTGGAGTTACTTGTATGGGTGTTACTGGTTTTGGTCGGGGTTACTTATAGGGTGCTACTGGTTTTGTCAGGGGTTACTTGTAGGTGTTACTTGTATTCTGGGGTTACTTGTATGGGTGTTACTGGTTTTGTCAGGGGTTACTTGTTTGTGTTACTTGTATTCTGGGGTTACTTGTATGAGTGTTACTGGTTTTGGTCGGGATTATTTGTAGGGTGTTACTGGTTTTGTCAAGAGCTACTTATATGTGTTATTTTTATTCTAGGTTTACTTGTATAAGTGTTATTGGTTTTGATCAGGGTTACTTGTAGAGTATTACTGGTTTGGTATGGGATTTTGGTCTGGAGTTACTTATATGAGTTACTTATAATACAAGTAACACATATAAGTACCTCATAATACAAGTAACCCCACAATACAAGTAACACCTTACAAGTAACCCCACAATACAAGTAACCCTAAAATACAAGTAGCCCGTGCCGCACCATGTGGCTTGCCGCACTGAAAAACCTCTGAAAATTCTTATATACTACCTCTATTTTGTCATAAACCACTCGTTAAAAACACTTTTTTTTTGTCAAAAACCACAAAAAAAAAAAAAAAAAAAAAAATTGTTGTCTAAGACCACCCAATTTTAAAAATTTGTCGTCAAACACCACACGACTCTATTTTCCGGCATTGACCTAGAATTCCAGCGTTGACGACACGTGACTTTTAAAGAACCCCTCCCCATCATCTCGCTTCTTCCTTCTCTCTCCGCTGGAAAAATCCTTTTTAGGAGTTCCATATTCGTCGTCGTTTTGCAGCAAAAATCCACCTCAGGAGCTCAGTAATGGGTACACTTCTGATTTCTTTTCTCCCTCCATTTTTCGATGAATTTAAGCTTTTTTTATGGTTTGTTTGGATAAAGAAAAGGGAAGGAAAAGAAGGGGAGGGAGGAGAAGAGGAGAGGAGGAAAAGGGAGGGGAGGGAAGAAGGATGAGTTTTCCTTCCAAATCTCTCCATTGTTGGAGGGATCAATTTCCTACAATTTAATCCTTCCATTTCTCTCCCCTCTAATTCCCTCCCTTCCTCATTTGCTATCCAAATGAAAGACACTTCATCTCTCCATTTCTCTTCTCTTCCTTTCCCTCCATTTCCTTCAATCCAAACACACCGTTAATGTCTTCAAACTGCTGTTTTGATTCAATTAACCCCCTTTTTTTGTGTGTGAAATTTTGCAGCAAGAATTAAACCACATGAGATGAGGCAAAAGCCTAAGGCTGATTTGCTGTATCAGCTTAAGAATCTTGAGCTCGCTCTTCTCCGTGTTGCTAAGGTTACCGGCGGTGCTCCTAACAAGCTCTCAAAAATGTAATTTTTTTTATTTCAATTTTCAATGGTTTTTAATTTTAGGGTTTATTGTATGATTTGAATGAATTAATTGGGTTTTGTTTTGGGGATTTTGCACTAAGGTGGTGAGATTAGGGATTGTGCAAGTATTGACAGTAATGTCACAGAAGCTGAAGTCGACATTGAGGGAAGCTTACAAGAACAAGTTTCTGCCACCTGATCTTCATCCCAGAAACAGAAAGAGGAGAGAGATAGAACAGAGAGAGGAGAGAGAAGGAAGAGGAGAGAGATAGCTAGAGTTCGGAGACAATGCCAGAAAATAGACTCTTGTGGCATTTCATAAGAAAATTTTTAAATTGGGTGGTCTAAGGCCCCGTTCTCTTCGCCTTAATTTTGCTGAATTGGAATTATTTTTACTGAAGTGAAATTATTTTTGCTGAACTTAAATTTTCTTTTTTGAGGGAAAAACTTAAATTATTTTTACCGAACTTAAATTAATTTTACTGGATTTATTTTTGCGGAACTAAAATTATTTTTACTGATTTTCTATTATAATTTTTCTTTAATAAAACTGAGTTTTGCTGAACTGAACTTATTTTTACTGAATTGAAATTATTTTTACTTAATATTATTTTTTTTAAGGTGAAGAGAACAGGCATAAGACAACAAATTTTTTTTCGGGTGATTTTTGAAAAAAAAAGTGTTTTTAACGGGTGGTTTCTGACAAAATTTCCAAATTTTAATTCATTTATTTTGAATCGAATTAATTTTTTGCAAATTTAGATTTGTGCTTTACAAGTACAAAGAAAAAAGTATTATCAGGCATATTATTATTTTTATCAAATTTTTTCATTTTCTTTTCAATGAACATGATAAAAAAAATATCAACCTTACAAGAACCAAACTATGCACTTGCCTTAAAAGGAGTCCCAAAGGCTTGAATTACTAACAAAGTTGCTTCCCCAGGTTCATATCATTCATTCTTAAATTACAACGAACTATCTCAAAAACATACAGTTTGACAAATTCGTGAAGCTAGTAGGCAAACAAAGCCCAATTTTCTCATCCATAAACAACAGATAATCTCCTCTCCAAGATTACAAGCAAAACCCGAATACGAATATAAACACATATGCTCAATCATACGAATTATACATAATAATCCAACTCTTTGCTTAAACTTCATGCCTTAAGGTAAGCGATACACTAGAACAGACATATGTACGACAAATCGGACACGTCGTACCATACTTCCTTAGCCATTCATCGATACAAAACCCATGAAACTTATGCCCGCATTTCTCCAATACCTTAACACCACCACACTCATCTTCTTTTTCTACGCCAAAACTATCCAAACATATGACACAATCACCGCAATTCTTAGAAATTTCCAACAATTTTTCGATGTTTATAACCACTGATTCCACATCACGGTTAGTCGGCCTCAATTGTGATTCACCTAGATTTCGATGTTGTCTAGGGTTGCCTGGTACAGTTAGAGAAGATCCCGCTACGCCTCGAGGTTGTACTCGGTTGGCCGGTCCACGGGGCAGGCCGGGGAACTGTTATATTGACAGCAGCGTCATGATTCGTACTATTTTCACCGCAGCAACATTTAATGCATGCTTTCACAACGAAAACGACGGACCATAAAATTAAACCGGGGGCAAAATATGCAATTACACTTAAAGATAAATTTGACAAGGCCATTATTTTTGTTGTACTATGTTTAGTTTGGAGTGCTGTGTATGAAATGAAGGTTTAATTTAATGACTAGATTCAATAGGATTAAGGATTATATTGTATGTTAGTGCTTCTAAAAGTTTAGGAATTAGGAGTTAATCACGTTAATCAGAGTTGTACTTGAATGAGAAGTTATATAGACGGTACACTTTGTTATGATAAGTTTTTACTATGATATTAGATTGTAACATAGATAACTTATAGCTAAAAGGAAACAAATTGCGATTTCTTTTAGATTTATATAATTTGAGTACCACAAAAGTAAAATCCAAGGAAATTTTGACAATAACACCTATTATTGTTAGTGTTTTAATGATTACTATAAAAAAAAATTTATTTTTTTTACGACCTACTATTTTTAAAAAATAAAAATTTCCCCCTCTGATTGCCTACATGACGTTATTGTGAGCCTCACAGACAAGATTTTTTTTCAATTTAATTCCTTTTTCTAACCTTGTTCTTCAATTTTTGAATTGCAAATCCAAATTATATCCAAATTATGATACTTTCCCTTGATAATAGTAGGTTTAAGTTAGTTTATTATACAAGTAACATAATACATTCTTAAAAAAAAAAAAATGTATACAAGATAATGCCCAGTTCATTTGAGCTTTGCTTTGATTGTGTGGCTGGTCATGATTGATGGGGATGCAATCAGATAAAGGAGTGATCAGAGGTTATTTTGTTTAAATGGACAGTCAAACTAATAAACATATATAACATAAAAATTGAAAATCAACAGCTATGAAGAATAAAATACTGCAATGACTACAATATTTTTTGTTGCCATTGAAATGTCATTTTAAAAATTAAATTAACCTCTTCAAATCTTATGAATAAATTTGATAAAAAGGAAATTCATCTCACCCAAGAAGTACATCAAGCACTTCACAATTTATGCCATTCCACTGCTAATAAGACTATTACCGTCCGATGCTCAAGGTCTCAACGGCAAATTGACCCTTTAACCATTAATCCTAATTAAGTAAAGGGCAATTGCTACGAGTTCATGTGTACGGGTACAATACGGGACAGATTGGGCAGTAAGCCAGAAATACTTTGTCACGCGACAACACTAAATCAAAATAGTTAGTTCTAACATCACAGCCAATATTCATAATTCTATGTACAGTATTAAACAGCTTCTAGGCTAGAATTTGCTACAAAGTAGAAATTTGTTAGAAGAGTTCAAATTCAGAAATAAACCAAAACATATCTGATTAGTCATCATGCTTGAATATTGCACAGGAGAACTAATCAATTGAAAACAATACAAAACATTTTGGAGAAAAAAAAATACAAAAGAAGCACAAGAGCATAGTTACCTATTAAACATGCAGAAAACAAACATTTCCAGAAACTTGATCAAGCTCAACACAGCAGATGGTTAATAATCACAAAGAGAATTTTATTGGCTAATTTCCTACTCGAGTACTCGATGAGCCAAGTTGCGAAATACTTCGTATCAAAGGAAATAAACAAGTAAACTACTATTTACTAGTATAGAAGACATGCTTCCAATTCAGCTACTAGTGGTTCTAGTATTTGTAATAATGTTCACAACAAAATACTGCAATTTCAAGCAAATTTGGCAGAGTAGAAAGTAGCAGCTTCAGCATGTAATAGCTACTAGTACACACTACAGAATACGCTATTTGTAGCGGCTTAGAGCATCAATAAACCAAATTGATGACAAATGCTTTCCAGCTCCTTCAACTTCTCCTCAAATTTTGAAGCTGTAACAACATCAGAATTCTCTTCCAGCCATAAAAACGTCTGCTCGATGGCATCCTTTATCTTCTTGTCATAAGTAACAGTCCCAATATTCCCAGAAATATACACTGTTTCCCACATGTTGTTGACATGATTCTCAAGTGCATTTTTAGCTTTCACCATCTTCCTATGTTCCTCATCTTGAGCCCTGTACTTTTCAGCTTCTTTTATCATCCTCTCCTTGTCTTTCTTTAAAAGCCGGCCTTGGTAATTGAGGATGGTAATTTGGTTCCTGTTTCCAGTGCTTGTTTCCACTCCTGATACGTTAAGGATGCCATTAACATCAATATCAAAGCAGACATCAAAGGTGATGGCACCTGCCGGTGCAGGAGGAAAACCCGAAATAACAAACTCCCCCAACTTATTGTTTTCCTTGGCAATGGATCTCTCACCTTCAAACACGGAAAATCTCATTCTCGCCTGATTGTCAAATTTAGTAATCCATTTCTTATTCATCATGGCTGGAATGGTTGTATTCCTCGGGATCACAACAACCATGTTATCTAAATAATCCTCAAGACCAAGTGACAAAGGTATGACGTCAACAAGAGCAATATCCTTATTACTGCTACTAACACCACATATGACAGCAGCATGGACAGCTGCACCATAAGCAACAGCCTCATCTGGATTAATGCTTTTGCAAAGGTTCTTTCCATCAAAAAAGGTCTGCAACAATTGTTGAACCTTTGGAATACGGGTTGATCCTCCAACTAGGACAACATCATCAACATCGTGCTTCTCCACCTTGGCATCAGCTAAGCACTTCTCAACTGTGTCCACACATATCCTGAACAAATCTATATTCAGCCTCTCGAAACCTGCACGAGTTATGGTACATGTAAAATCAATGCCCTCAAATAGGCAATCAATCGAAACAGTTGTTTGGGGTATTGAGGAAAGTTCCCTTTTGGCTCTCTCTGAAGCAGCTCTCAATCTTCCAAGAGCCCTATGATTGTCACTTATGTCTTTTTTGTGCTTCTTCTTAAACTCCTCCACAAGATAACTTACCATTCTGTTATCAAAGTCTTCTCCGCCTAGGTGGGTGTCACCGCTAACAGCTTTAACTTTGAATTCACCCTTGTTAATGGCTACCAAGGACACATCAAATGTCCCACCACCTAAGTCAAATATTAGAACATTTTTTGCAAGAGCATCAACAACATTAGCCTTTGTGGGTCAAGACCATAAGCCATGGCAGCAGCCGTTGGCTCATTGATGATACGAATTACATTAAGCCCTGCAATAGTTCCTGCATCCTTTGTTGCCTGACGCTGGGAATCATTGAAGTATGCTGGAACTGTGACAACAGCATTTTTCACTGAGGTGCCAAGGAAAGCCTCGGCAGTATCTCTCATTTTCATCAAGACCATTGAAGATACCTCCTCAGGTGTGAATCTTTTCTCCTCACCCTTGTAGGTGACCACGATCATTGGCTTTGATTCTGTTCCTGGATCACAACTATCTACAACCTTGAATGGCCACAACTTAATGTCTTTCTGTACATTTTCATCACTGAATTGTCTACCAATAAGCCTCTTCGCATCTGCCATTGATATCATGTAGGGAAGGTTATCAAAAGACTACAAAATTTAAAGGAAGCATCAAATTAAGCTAAACAATTTCTCATATTCTAAAAGGGAAAAACTAAGTAGTAAGAGAAACAGAGCAAATAAGAACAAACCTGTAAATGTAAAGGTTAACATGAAAATTTATAATCATCTAAATTTACAATGATTTAGCTCAAACGGAAAGAGTGTAGTATCATTATGCATTTAAATAATTTCCAAACCAACTGATTATACAGCCATTGTACTATTGTAGCACGCGCGCACACACACACAATCTTTACAGCAAATGAAGTTCAAAAAGACCATTAAACAGCTGATAGAGAACCTAGCCTAAGTGCAATTAGTAACATCATTGAACCATAAACTGAAAGCATCTACTATCAATAGCCTATGCCTTGTGCGCGTCTTTCTTTTGTTTGGCACTTGTAGTGCAGGTGGGTGCTGTGTAAGATTTCAGAGGTAAATTGCAACATATGCAGGCACTTCGAAGGGAAGAAGTTCACAAATAAGTAAATGACGTCTCGTTGCAAAAGATAAAATGAGCAATGGTCCAAAACATTCAGCTAAATGAACATACAAATATATCATTTCAAAAACATTCAGCTAAATCAACATACTCCGTACATCATTTCAAAATTGTCACTTTGATGTCCATGTATCTCAATAACTCTTCTATATTCTATAGTTTATAATTACAGCAACTACCTAATAAGTCTATTTTACTCTTGCATTACTGATTCAACAAATTTCCATTAATTCCCACAATTCAATTCTTCAAAAATTGGATCAATTACCCAATTAACACCCCCATTATGAAACACCCTTCCCCCTTTAAATCACTGAACAATCACCCCTAATTGAACACCCCCATTTATATAGAATTAAACTATTTCCTTAAATTGTAGACCCTAACCCGAAAATCAAGCTCTCTTTTTGGAAAGCAATTACTAATAAATTTGATACTAAAACCTCTAACAATCCCTTTGTTAGACATTTACATGCATAGTAATAATGGAAATAAATTTACACATAATACTATAATTAAGCAAGATACATCATAAATGTCCTAATTAATAACAACTAAAAAGAAGAGTGTTTTATCTGAAAAAAATGAGCAGGAAAATAGATGATAAAATAAAAACAAACCAAAGATAGTATTGGCAGTGTTGACAGAAGCTTGGTTCTTGGCACCTTCACCGATGAGGCGGTGGGAGTCAGTGAAAGCAACCCAAGACGGCGTCGTACGGTTGCCCTGGTCGTTGGTTATGATTTCAACACGGTTGTGCC
Source organism: Chenopodium quinoa (assembly GCF_001683475.1). Taxonomy (NCBI): domain Eukaryota; kingdom Viridiplantae; phylum Streptophyta; class Magnoliopsida; order Caryophyllales; family Amaranthaceae; genus Chenopodium; species Chenopodium quinoa. The sequence goes on along the minus strand of NW_018742815.1, from coordinate 2,195,508 downwards.
GCCAAACAGCAACACAAGAGTAAGTTGTGCCGAGATCGATTCCGATCACTGGCCACTCTCCAACATTTTCTCCCATTTTCAAATTACACTCAATTAAAGCAGCAGGATGTTTTAAAGATGAACAGGGTATAGAAATTAGAAAAAGTGGAAACTTTAATGGTTTTCCAATTTGTAATTAATAATTATGAATGTAAGATATGGTTTGGTCAATACCTATGACTACCTTTTCATCACTAGGCCTACTTTATTCATTTGAATTGAATTGAAGTTTTGACTTTTGACTATATATTCTACTTTAAGTCTTTAAGTATTAATTTTGACCATATTTTACTTTAAGATTTTATTTACATAGACCACATTTTATTGATATAATACTACTTTAATACTTGTTCAGTGGTATCTTACGGAGTAATATATATACTTCCTTCGTTTTTATATATTTGTGACAGTTTGACTTTTCACATTTTATAGGTTTCATTGTAATTAGTTTTGATTCAATATTATTTTAATATTATATGTTTATAATTTTTATTGGTAATTGATTTATAGATATTAATTCTTTCAAAAAAAAAAAATTTTTTTAAAGATATTAATGATTAAAATAATATGTTAGGAAACGTGACAAGAAACGTGTTGCATTTCTAAAAAAAACGTGTTGCAAGTATAAAAAAAATAGAGGAAGTAGAAGTAATATACTACTCGTGTATATATTATATTTTTAACAATACTTTTTAGTGATCAAAGTGGAACATTAACAAACATATTGCAGTAAAATGATGCTTTTACTTTTTAGAAGCAATTTATATACTTCCTCTATTTTTTTTTATACTTGTAACACGTCTCTATTGCATATAGTATATAAAAAATTGAGGAAGTATCAAAATAGTATATAGTCTGAGTTTTATATACTATAAGCAAGTATAAAAATATAGTCTTGAGTTTTATACTATAAGCAAGTACTCTGTATAAAATCAGAGGAAGTATATAGACTCAAAATTTCAAAATACTCTGAGTTTTAAACCATAAGCAAGGGAGTATTTTGTCCACAAAAAAAAAAAAAAAAAAAAAAAAAAAAAAAAAAAAAAAAAAAAAAAGCATTCCGTATAAAAATAGAGGAAAGGATAACAGGATGGAGTCAAAAGTCAAAACGAGTCGCGACTCACGAGTAAAGCATAATATGAAGCTCTGTTCATCAAAATCACATAAAGAGGAAGTTCTCAAAATGCAGCATGGAAGTAGAAACAATAAACTGAGCTACTGAGTACTGATAACATACAATCAACATCAGATATAATTTCATAAGAGGGACAATAAAACCTGTAGTCATATCAGATTTTCAGCATACTAACTCCGTTACATATTATTTGCAACGATTTGACATAAAATAGAGAGGAAAAATGTCTAAACCGTTGCAAATAATATGTAACGGAGGTAGTTCTTCTAGAGCACAACCGAGTAGTTCAAGAGCCGAGCTTAGAGTCCTATTCTACGCATCTTGATAGGATAAAGTGCACAAGCTTTCGAGCTCTTCCAATTTTTCCTCAAACTCAGAAGCCCCAGCGCATTCAGAGTTCTCCTCCAACCACTGTAATATCTGATCGACAACATCCTTTATCTTCACCTCATTACCTCCCATCTCCATGTTACTGTAATCATTCACTTTTTCCCACAATCTGTTGGCATAGCTCTCTAAAGCGCTCTTAGCTTTCACCTTCTTCCTTTGTTCATCATCTTGAGCCTTGTATATTTCAGCCTCATGCACCATCTTCTCTATCTCCTCCTTTTGAAGCCGCCCCTGGTGGTTCGTAATGGTGATTTGGTTCTGTTTTAAAGATATTGTTTCCGTTGCAGACACTTTAAGAATGCCATTGACATCAATTTCAAAGCAGACATCAAAAGCAATGTCACCTTCTGGTGCACGAGGTAAGCCATAAATGCAAAACTCACCCAAGAAATTGTTGTCCTTAGCAATTGGTTTCTCGCCCTCATACACCTGGAATGATGCAGACGACTGATTGTCCACCGTGGTTTCTCTAATTGTATTCTTCTTTGCTGGGATAGTTGTATTCCTTTGTAATATGAAGTGCATTTCACCAGTAAAATCCTTTACCCCAAGAGATAAAGGTATCACGTCCACCAAAACAATATTTCCACTTAAGTTGGCAGCATGAACTGCAGCACCATAAGCAACAGCCTCGTCTGGATTTATGCTCTTGCTAAGCTCCTTTCCACCAAAGTATTCTTGCAACAATTGCTGAACTTTTGGAATTCGAGTTGACCCACCCACAAGAACCACATCATGAACATATTGCTTTTCTAACTCAGCATCAACTAAACACTGTTCAACAGTGTTCCACACATTTCCTAAACAAATCCATGTTTAGCCTCTCAAAACGAGCACGAGTAATGGTTGAAGTAAAATCGATGCCTTCAAATAGACAATCAATGGAAACCACTGTCTCAGAAGTTGAGGAAAGTACCCTTTTGGCTCTCTCCGAAGCCGCTCTCAATCTTCCAAGAGCCCTTGGATTATCACTAAGGTCTATTTTGTGTTTCTTCTTAAATTCCTCTACCAGGTTACTTACCATTCTGCAGTCAAAGTCCCCACCGCCAAGGTGTGTGTCTCCACTTATTGCTTTGACTTTAAATTCCCCCTTTTCTATGCCTACTAAAGAAACATCAAATGTCCCACCACCTAAAAGATTAAAACATTTTTTGCAGGAGCATCAATACTTGTAGCCTTTGTGTCAATACCATAAGCAATGGCAGCAGCTGTTGGCTCATTAATGATACGGATAACATTGAGCCCTGCAATGGTTCCGGCATCTTTAGTTGCCTGGCGCTGGGAGTCATTAAAATATGCAGGAACTGTGACAACAGCATTCTTTACTGTGCTACTTAGGAAAGCCTCCGCAGTATCTTTCATCTTTACAAGGACCATTGAAGATATCTCCTCAGGTGTGAACCTTTTCTCTTCACCTCTATAGGTGACCTGAATCAGTACAGGCTTATCTTCATTTCCTGAATTGGCACCATCTACAACCTTAAATGGCCACAATTTGATGTCATTTTGTACAGTTTCATCATTGAATCTTCTACCAATAAGCCTCTTTGCATCTATCATTGATAAGCATGTAAAGAAATTTGTTTGAACTTAGTATAATACAAAATACTCTACAAAAATTGATTGTAAATTTTATACAATAATTTTTAATTGTGGGCTTGTTGCTGAAGACAAATCTCAACATTTACATACAAATAAAACTAAACATTAGGTGGTTCGAAGTAATTCTATAATTACCAAAGATTATGTTTGACATAAATTTATTCTAGTCCTTGGATTTGTTGCATGGTCATTAATTTCAAAGGTGATGGAAAATTTCATTTCTTTACATATCCCAACTTCCAATTCTCTACATCTATTCAGATGAGATGGAATTAGAACTTCAACTCTTCTTCAGAGATTATTCCAAACATACATTTACAAGGGTGTTCAGATTTACAAAGTAAGATCCTATCCAGTTTTGATTTGGGAAGATGATCAAACATGGGAGCAAGGGGTGTAGCATAGAAAATGCAATTTCCATTGAAGCAAGAGTCATGACCTACCTAATTCATCCACAATGATAATTACACCAAATTACATGGTATACAATAATTATGCATTAAAATTTTAAAAAATGGTTATATGTTACAAAGCTAGCATATTTTACTTAACCAAGCCGCAAGTAATTATATGTGGTTCACAATTTTATTTTATTTTTGGGGAGGAAGATGTCAAGGCACACTAAATAACCAAACAGAACACATGGATCGATTTTACATGTGTTTCAATGAGGAAATGCTCAAATACAAATTGTTTAAAACAGTAAGAGCATAATCCAAAACAATCATAGCTTTCAAAAAAGGGTCCGGGTCCTAGTCCTGATCAAAGGTGACTCTAATACCTGATGTTCTCCTAATTGAAATCCTCATTCTATGGTAAGAGCATCCTACTTGGCTATATGGCTTCTCTTCCTGTAGTGAAAGCCTTTAAAAGATGTTCTTTGATTTGCATAAACCTCATCACATATAATCTAGTTCAAAATCCCTAGCATAAATTAAGTACTCATATTTTATTAACAGCTGAACATTGTTAATTTTGACAGCAAAGTTGTCAAAATGCATGCATTGTGACCATAATCAGTGATTTAATTTTTTATTGGACTAAATGCAAATAATTGTAGCCTGAATTCTATAACAAAAGTGCAATTTCAATTTATCATGTCATTCAATATTACAAGTTCCAGCTTCCAATACAGTATAGCTAAAGGACAGAAAGCCAAAAAAGTCCTATTTTTTTTACCTTAATCTTGCATCTAAGTAATACTTCGTAATAACATCTAAGTGCTCCCTCCGTCCCTAATTGACAGGTAAATAAACTAAACTAAAGCAAGGAGAGATAGAGGCAGAAATGTACCAAAGACGGTGTTAATGGGGTTCAAGGCTGCTTGATTCTTGGCAGCTTCACCAATAAGGCGGCCGGAGTCAGTGAAAGCAACCCAAGACGGAGTTGTACGATTACCCTGATCATTTGTTATGATTTCAACACGATTGTGACGCCAAACAGCAACACAAGAGTAAGTTGTACCAAGATCTATTCCGATCACTGGCCATTCTCCTACCTTTTCTCCCATTTACAAAGACAAACCCCAAACCAGTAACTACACCAAGAAAAGAGGGGGAAAAAGCTTTAAAACATTAGAAATTCAGAGTTCCGAATATGGTATGTTGTCAATTTATAGTAGAATGTTAGCATTGTAGAATTATGCTGAATTTTGCGATAAACATTTAAACTTTTAGCAAAAATAAATAAAAAATTAAAACCCTAAACCCTAACTAAGCCGTTAATAACAAACAAAAAATTAAATTCACCTAGGAAAAATGATGTACAGAAAACAATCAGATAAAAATAACACACAATTTTGCAAGAACAACTTAACTTTTCAAACAAATCATAATTCTAAACACTAACTAAGCATTTATTAACAAACAAATAAAATTCAAGCATGAAAAATGAAGTAAGCAATCAGATAAACAACATACCTTATGCGCAGATATTAATTTGCCTGGAGATTTCAATCTTTTTTTTTTTTTTTTTTTTTTTTTTTTTTTTGAAAGGCTATACCTAGGGTTATTCAATCAAAGGTTACTTGAGGAGTTACTCAGATCGGGGGTTACTTGAGAAGTTACTCGGTCAAGAGTAACTCAAGTAACCCTTGAGTAACTCTGGCAACTCAAGTAATCCCTAACCACACAGTATGACCATGCACATAAAAAAAACCTTTATCTTTTTTTTGGGTTACATTTTGACCACACATAATTCTAAATAATTTAATTAACCTAATTAAATAATATAAGAGATAAGTGGGATAATTAGAATATTAAAGATTGTAAAAGAAAGATAGTGTGGGTGTACTTTATTCACCTGATTTTCACTTAACTGAACTTATAATAACTTATTATACATTGATCTTATTAGACTTGAAATAAGAGGTGATAAACTTAACGGCAAGGGTACAATAGAGTTACTAAGTGGACTTTAGGGTTATAATGTAGACTTTTCATAAACCATGGACACAATGTAGAATTTCAAAGTCTTTAGGGTTATAATGTAAAATTTCCCAAAATTATTTTTTCCATCTTAAGCTAAGTACGACTCTGAAAAACCATGGTACTTTAAAATCCTAAGAAGTTAACTAATCTAGTATTAAAACATTAAATCTATTGGTCATTAAAAAAAATTAAAAAAAAAAAAAAACATTGAGTCTAGTGGGCAACATTATCCTAGACTCCTATCGTACAACATAAAACAATAAAATGGAAACACAAAAACAAATCAAACTAATATACTAGTAAGTTCATAATCTATCATGCTGAAATTTGCGTTTCCATATTTTTATCAAGCAGATGATTTCGAATAAACGAAAGTAAAAGAAACTAGGAATGCATGAAGTGAGATTTATTTTAGCATACCTCAAAGTTGAATAATAACAACAATATACTTCAAGTAGCATAAACCAAATTTAGGCTAATCTAGCAGTTCAAATATTTTTAAGTTTCAAGTACAACAACTAAAAATTGATGATGTACAATCAAAAGGAAGTAATATTACTGCTACATGCAATAGCTAGCAGAGGAATTCTCTAGCTAGCATGTTTTTGCCCTCTTGGAAGGAAGATGTTGACAAACATTTTCCAGCTCTTTCAACTTCTCCTCAAACTTAGAAGCCTCAGTAGCATCAGTATCTTCAATTCCAGCCATTGCAGTGTCTGTTTGATCGCCTCGGTACCATCTATTACTTTCACATTAGCTTCCCACATGGAGTTAGCATAATTCTCAAGTGCATTCTTAGCTTTTATCATCTTCCTGTACTCATCATCTTGAGCCTTGTATATTTCCGCCTCTTCTATCTTCCTCTCTAAGTCATTTTTTGTAAGCCGCCCTTGGTGATTGAGAATAGTGATTTGGTTCTTCTTTCCTGTGCTTGTTTCTACTGCTGAAACAGTAAGAATGCCATCAATGTCAATATCAAAACACACATCAAACTTTATGAGACCTTCTGGTGCTGCAGGAAAGCCGGAAACTTTACACTGGCCCAGCAAATTGTTGTCTTTAGCTATGGGTCTCTCGCCCTCGAATATGTCAAATGTGATGACAGTCTGATTGTTATAAGTAGTTTCCCATACCTGATTTATCTTTGCTGGAATGGTTGTATTTCTAGGTAGAAAGACTTCCATCTCCCCAGATAATTCTTCCAAACCAAGTGATAAAGGTGTGACATCTACAAGAACAATATCCTTATTACTCTTACCAACCCCACATAACACAGCAGCATGGACTGCTGCACCATAAGCAACAGCCTCATCTGGGTTCATGCTTCTGCAGAGATCCTTTCCATCAAAGAAGGCCTGCAACAACTGCTGAACCTTTGGAATTCGAGTTGATCCACCAACAAGGACAACATCTTGAACTTCATGCTTTTCCATCTTGGCATCACTTAAGCACTTTTCAACAGTGTCCACACAATTCCTAAATAAATTCCTCTCCACTTATTGCCTTAACTTTGAACTGTCCCTTCTCAATGGCTACCACCGAAACATCAAATGTCCCACCACCAAGGTAAAAAACTAAAATGTTTTTCGCAGCAGTGTTGCCACTAGTAGCCTTTGTGTCAAGACCATATGCCATGGCAGCAGCCGTTGGCTCATTGATAATACGAACAACATTGAGGCCAGCAATTGTTCCGGCATCTTTAGTTGCCTGACGTTGGGAATCATTGAAATATGCTGGAACAGTCACAACAGCGTTCTTTGCTGTCTTTCCAAGGAAAGCCTCGGCAGTATCTTTCATTTTCATAAGAACCATTGAAGATATCTCCTCGGGAGTGAATCTCTTCTCCTCACCCCTAAAGGAGACTGAAATCATTGGCTTATCTTCTTTTCCGAAATCAGTGCCATCAATAACATTAAATGGCCATAATCTCACGTCATTTTGTACAGATTCATCACTGAATCTTCTACCAATAAGCCTTTTTGCATCTGTCATTTATTAGCACACAAGGGAGGTGGTTATAACTTAGCAGTGTAGAAAATGCAACATGATAATTAATTGATTGAAAAAGCTAATACAACATTGTATACTGCAACCTTGGGAAGATTCAAAAATTAATATAGGATGAAACTAAACAATTGATGTTCTTGTTATTATTACCAAAAGAGAAGGTTGACATGAATTTATACTCTCAAGTACTCTTACATATCTAAGGTGATAGACATTTACGTTTTCCTACTCACATAAAATCTCAAAATTAGAAGAACACGTTACTTCATACACTATAGTACAATACAAGGAATACTTCATCAACATTGACATCATAATACAAGAAGTGCATATAATAGTTGTAACTAGATCGATAACAAATATAGATTTTGTCCCGTCTTCATTCTTTGGCTTTGCTCCGCATTCTTGCAATTAGGACAATAAAAACCTTTGGATATAAATCATTTTGTTTAATTTTACAACAAGTTCCAAGTTTCTAGCTAAGTAACAATAACATCTACTCCCTAATTGGTAATAAAGCAAGCAAATAAAACAAGCTAAAGCAGGGAGGGGTAGAGTAAGAAACGTACCAAAGACGGGGTTAATGGGGTTCAAGGCTGCTTGATTCTTGGCAGCTTCACCAATAAGGCGGCCAGAGTCAGTGAAAGCAACCCAAGACGGTGTCGTACGATTACCCTGATCGTTTGATATGATTTCAACACGATCATGACGCCAAAAAGCAACACATGAGTATGTTGTACCAAGATCAATTCCAATCACCGGCCATTCTCCAACGTTTTCTCCCATTTACAAAGACAGACCCAAAACCAGTAACTACACAGAGACAAGAGGGGGGCAAAAGGCTTTAATACCTTTAAAATTCATAGTTCCGAATATGATACCGAGCCAATTTATAGTAGGATGGTAGCATTGCTAAATTAAGCTAATTTTGCTGTAAAAAAATTGAAAACTAAGCAGCTACTAACAAACCAACCATCAAACAAACACATAAATTGAACTATACCAACTGACGATTAGCAAAGCAATCAGATAAACAACATAAAATTTGCAATAATTAAACTTTTGGCAAGGAAAAAAAAAATCATAACCCTAAACCCTAACTAAGAAGTTACTACTTACTAACAAACAAATAAAATTGAACTATGACAAATGATAATAATAACATACCTTATGCACAGATATTAATTTGCCTGCAAAATTTTATCTTTTGGCTTAATTCCAAGCTAAAGAAGCTGAAGAAGAACCACGAATAGTCGAATATACTCTGGCTTCTAAAGGAAGATATAAACACGGGACTATAGGATGAATTAGCGCCAAATTGAGGTTTTTATTTTTTTTATTTTTTTTTTTTATCTTTTTTTTGGTGTTCTACCCGATTCACCATTTAGGCTAATTCGGATTCAGGGCTCAGTTCTGGGTGGTTAGGTTTCATTCCCTTTCCAATTGTTTGTGTGGGGGATCGAATATGAGTCCTCCCTATCAAGTGTAGTCTCAATCACCATTCACCACTACACCAACAATCAATTGGTACCAAATTGAGTTTTATTCTTTGTCCAACATATAGGTGTTGCACACTTGTACTTGCATGTTGGTGTTGTGTCAACCTTATTTGTCACTTCCTCGGAAAAAAAAAACATTAATAGGACTTATTCAATATTATCTAAAAACTTACCACTTTATTAATTAAACCATTGCCTTAGATATCTCATATTAAATAATATAATAACCAGGCTCTCGGTTAATAATTTCAGATTAGTTCAGATAAGGGTTGATAAGTTCAGATAAGTTGTGATAAGGGTTAATCAACGCTACCCTAGTTTAATTTATAACTAAAATAAGTTCTTATAAGGGCTAATAAGTTCAGATAAGATAAGATAAATTTAGATAAGTAAACATTAGGTGAATAGAACATACGTGTGATATACGATTTTTTCATATATAAATCTCAAAAAAATATTTATGTTTTTTTTTATATAATTATTTGATTTATTTTACTATATGATAATTTCAAACAAAAAAAAACACATAATAATTTAATTAAAGAGTTATTGCCTATTACAAAAGTATATATATTTTTTTAATGTAATTTATAATGCGACTTTATTTATTATTATTTTGTATTTTATTTGTGGTTTTTAATTATATGACAAATGAATTTAAAAATATGAATAAATTGTGAATATGATATCTTTCAAAAAAAAATGTTAATTAATATTTTATTGGTTACATATTAGGATAAAATATTTAGTGTGAAAATATTTTTTTTATTTTTAAATAATTTAAATCCTTTATCATTATTTGTTATTTTTTGAAAAACAAAAATATTAAAAAATAATAAAAACGTGTATACTATTTATCTTCTATTTCGATAGAATTACCAATTTCGTTCACACCCATATATCTTCCAACTAATCAAAATGGATAAATAAAGCATGTTAGCAAAATAAAATTTATATAAAATTAATCTTTATAGTCTCATAAAATAAATCGATATATTTATCAGGAATTGAAAAACTTGTTGTGAAATTGATATATAAAATTGTAATTGTACAAAATTAAATCTATGAATTGAAATTTTTTCATCGTCCCCAATCGGTCGAACAAAATTTGCTTGATTTAGTTTGTATTGATACAAATTTTATTGGTGTGGTAGGATGCGTCAATTTATAGTGTTAGGCATCACAATACACAAATTTTATTTATTTATAATTAAGGAATAATTTTTATTTCTTATCATAAACACTATCAAAGATTATGTTAGATATATAAATCCTATATATCTAATATGATTTTTTCAAATAGATAATTTTTAGTTTTTTAAATAAATTAAATCCTAATAAATAACTATCAATTGTTTTTACGCAAAATTCTTAAATCTCATTCGTTACTTTTATTTAGATGACAAGTGAATTTTTTATTTCTAAAATAAAACATACAATTATAATGTAAATACAAAAGAAAATCAACTTAAGTGCCTAATAAATCTATCATTCTTAAAGTTGCAGTTCCATAATTTTATTAAGCAGATGATTTCAAACTGACAAAAGTAATAACAAATAGGAAGTGAGATTTTAACATACTTAAGTTGAATAATACAAGTAACAAGTACATACTTCAAAATTCCAAACACAAGCAATTTTGTAGTTCAAATAGCATAAACGCAATTTAATCTACACCAGTACGTACTTCAAATCAAATAAGTTTCCAAGTAAAACAAATCAAAATTAAACTTGGTGTACCAGAACAAGGAATAAATTTTTGCTACGTGCAATAGCTAGTATGTCTTTGAAGGAAGATGTTGACAAACATTTTCCAGCTCCTCCAACTTCTCCTCAAACTTGGAAGCCTCACTCACCTCAGTAGCATCAGCATTCAATTCTAGCCATTGCATTGTCTGCTCGATCGCCTTTATAGCATCTTTTAGCTTCTTATTACTGTGATTCTCAATTATCCCATGATCAGAAATTGTATCCCACATAGAGTTAGCATAATTCTCAAGTGCATTCTTAGCTTTTATCATCTTCCTGTATTCATCATCTTGAGCCTTGTATTTTTTGGCCTCTTCAATCATCCTTTCTATGTCCACTTTTGAAAGCCGCCCTTGGTGATTGAGAATAGTGATTTGGTTCTTCTTTCCTGTGCTTGTTTCTACGTACTGCTGAAACAGTAAGTATGCCATCAATGTCAATATCAAAACACACATCAAACTCGATGTCACCTTTTGGTGCTGCAGGAAAGCCGGAAATTGTACAATTGCCCAGCAAATTATTATCTTTAGCTATGGGTCTCTCACCCTCATATACATGGAATGTGCTGCCCGTCTGATTGTCAATAGCAGTTTTCCATGTCTCATTTATCCTTGGAAGGACGACTTTCATCTCCCTTAACGGATAATTCTCTAGACCAAGTGATAAAGGTGTGACATCTACAAGAACAATATCCTTATTACTCTTACCAACCCCACTTAACACAGCAGCATGGACTGCTGCACCATAAGCAACAGCTTCGTCTGGATTCATGCTCCTGCAGAGCTCCTTTCCATCAAAGAAGTCCTGCAACAATTGCTGAACCTTTGGAATTCGAGTTGACCCGCCAACAAGGACAACATCTTGAACTTCATGTTTTTCTATCTTGGCATCACTTAAGCACTTTTCAACAGTGTCCACACAATTCCTAAATAATTCCATATTCAACTTCTCAAAACGAGCACGAGTTATGGTTGATGTGAAATCAATCCCCTCATAAAGGCTATCAAGTTCAACAGTAGTTTGAGGAGTCGACGAAAGCACCCGTTTAGCTCTCTCTGAAGCAGCCCTCAATCTCCCAAGAACCTTAGAATTCCCACTAATATCTTTTTTGTGTTTCTTCTTAAACTCCTCCAAGAAACTACTTACCATTCTGTTGTCAAAGTCCACACCGCCAAGGTGAGTCTCTCCACTTATTGCTTTGACTTTGAACTGTCCCTTCTAATGGCTACCACCGAAACATCAAATGTCCCACCACCAAGGTCAAAAACTAAAATGTTTTTCGCAGCAGTGTTGCTACTAGTAGCTTTGGTGTCAAGACCATAGGCCATGGCAGCAGCCGTTGGCTCATTGATGATACGAACAACATTGAGGCCAGCAATTGTTCCAGCATCTTTAGTTGACTGACGTTGGGAATCATTGAAGTATGCTGGAACGGTGACAACAGCGTTCTTTACTGTGTTACCAAGGAAAGCCTCTGCAGTATCTTTCATTTTCATCAGAACCATTGAAGAAACCTCCTCAGGAGTAAATCTCTTCTCTTCACCCATATAGGAGACCGCAATCATTGGCTTATCTACTTTTCCAAAATAAGCACCATCTATAACTTTAAATGGCCACAATCTCTAGTCATTTTGTACAGATTCATCACTGAATCTTCTACCGATAAGCCTTTTTGCATCTGTCATAGATTAGAAGTTTTAGCACACGTACAGAGCCACAGGGAAGGTGGTTATACAGTGTCGAAAAATATATCATAATAAAATAAAATTATTGATTGAAAAAGCCAACAATACAATATTATAAATTGCAACATTAGGAAGATTCAAAAATTTATATAGAATGAAACTAAACATTAGATGTTATTGTTATTATTACCAAAAGTAAATTAATACTCTAAGTCTCTAACCCTTAAATATCTCAAGTAGCCTTATTTACCCGAAGCTGATAGACAACCACAGTTTCGTATAAAATCTCAAAATCAGTAGAACACTTTACTTCATAATACAATACCAGGAGACACACATCAACTTTGACAGCAAAATAGCCAATAATTATATTTAATTTATGTAATAATTATTGAAGCTAGATCGATAAGAAAAACAGAATTTCATCATTTACAAGTTCCAGCATTCTATATTCTGCATATTACCTTACATCTAACTGATCTAAGTAACTCCCTCGGTCCCTAATAAAGCAAGCAGATAAAACAAATAATAGCAGGGAGGGATAGATTAGGAAACATACCAAAAATGGTGTTGGTGGGGTTCAAGGAGGCTTGATTCTTTGCAGCTTCACCAATAAGGCGCCCGGAGTCATTGAAAGCAACCCAAGATGGTGTGGTACGGTTACCCTGATCATTTGTTATGATTTCAACACGATCATGGCGCCAAACTGCAACACATGAGTAAGTTGTACCGAGATCGATTCCGATCACTGGCCATTCTGTTTTTCCACCCATTTCTCACCAACCCTCAAAGCAGTTCCAACAGCAGCTACTCTAGGAAGGAGGGAAAACAGTTGAATGACGTTTAAGTTTCACAGTATTGATTAACTTCTAAAGGTTATTTTATTTACCATTTTATAGTAGGATGTTAACTTTTCAAAATGTCTTCTTCTGGTGACTGTAAAAATTCTGCTGAATACTTCCTCTCATTTTACAAAGATTAGGAAAAGGCAGAGTGATTCCTCGTAAACAAAAATCATTTAAGCATCATGCATACTATATTTACTGTTAATAAATTTTCTTGGAAATTTCAAGTTCATATAAACAAGGGGAAGTGTCTCTTTATATTACCACACATTTATATCTTCTGACTGAGATTAGTTTTGGAAGACAGAGGAACTGAGGAATCACTGTTCATTGTATTGAATATCAATTTTATTTTACTACTGAGTAGATTAATAATGTAATAAACTAATAATGTATTGCAGAGTATATATAATTTTGAAAAGTTCATAACTCCATATTTTGAAGATAATTGAAAACAATTTTTTTCAACGATAAAAGTATCATATACTGTCAATGATTATCATAATTAATCAAATGAAAATATATGGAACTCGGAAGGGAATCTGACGTCCCTATGATTCTATTCTTTGATAGAATGAAATAACAAAAAGATGCCGCCCTGCATCCAGAACTAAAAACATGAGAGGCAAAATTTTATAAATGAATAAATAAAAATTACTTATATGGTTGTATACTTGTATATGGTAGCTAACCAAGCACCAAATAAACAACACATGACAAAAAACAGTACCAAAACAAGTCACAATACTTCCCACTTAACTGTGAATCTATGCATCTTCCATATAGGGTCGCCTGCAACCATAACAAGTTAGACAGAATTCACATAAAAGCCAAAGGCTATAGTCGTTAGCTCAACCCATGTCATGTTATGTTATTTCTGAGGTTATTCAATCAACAACTTAAGACATTTCTTCAGTATATTATGTTGCTATAGAATAAATGAAAATTAACAAAATAGTAATTGTGTGACGAGGAAGAAGTTGAAACGAGTCAATTAATGTACTATACAAAGAACCATCACCTGTAGTGAACTTGGGGATAAACAATCAGGTTCATCTGTGTGTACCACAATGAAACTTTGCAAACGATTATAAAAGAAACATTAAGTACAAAACCAGAGTCGCGGGAATGAACATACAAAAACCAAAATTTAACCAAACTACCAACCTCAACACAGTAGGTCTCAAATCACAAGAAGCAGTACTAACTAAGAAGTAAGAAATTGGCATAATTCCAAGCTGCCAAGTAGATAAATCTCAGAAAATGATGGAAAACAATCCTCTAATATTAATTATTTAAATCATGTAAAACTCTAGGCTATATTTACTTTCACCTACTAGTACTAGTAGCAGTTTAAATTTAAAGATCAGTAAGTTTCCAAGTAAAAGAGATGGTATACCAATCACTTTTGGATCTCCAGACTATATCAGAGTACTAACATTGCTGCATAACTTGGCGTCAATCAGCAAGCCTCGAAAGGAAATGTTGACAGATGCTTTTTAGCTCTTTTAGCTTGTCCTCAAATTTAGAAGCCTCGGCAACATCAGAATTCTCATCTAGCCATTGGAGTGTCTGCTCGATGGCATCCTGTACTTTCTTCTCATTAGTGCCAATCTCAATCTTCCCATAATCAAACACTGCTTCTCGCATGTTATTGGCATAGTTTTCAAGTGCATTTTTGGCTTCCATCATCTTCTTATACTCCTCATCTTGAGTCTTGTAATTTTTAGCTTCTTCTTTCATTCTGTCTATGTCTTCCTTTAAAAGTCGACCTTTATGATTACGAATAGTAATTTCATTCTTGCTTCCTGTCCTTGTTTCTACCGCTGATACTGTAAGAATGCCGTCAAAATCAATATTGAACCACACATCAAAATTGATGAAACCTTTTGGTGCTGGTGGGAAACCTGCAACTTTAAACTCACCCAATAAATTATTTTCTTTAGCTATGGATCGCTCACCCTCAAACACATAGAAAGACACATCTGTTGGATTGTCTGTTGCATTGTACCTACTTTGATACATCTTTGCTGGGATGATTGTATTCCTAGGAATCACAACACTCATCTTACCATCAGGATAATCCTCAAGACCAAGAGAAATAGGTGTTGCATCCACAAGAGTGATATCCTTAAAACTGCTACCAACATCACACATTATAGCAGCTTGGATAGCTGCACCATAAGCAACAGCCTCATCTGGATTAATATTTTTGCAGAGCTCCTTGCCATCAAAAAATGATTGCAGCAATTGCCGAATCTTTGGTATACGAGTTGATCCACCTACTAAGACAACATCATGAACATTGTGCTTTTCCACCTTGGCATCTTGTAAGCACTTTTCAACTGTATCCACACAAGTTTTAAACAAATCCATATTTAATTTCTCAAACCTTGCACGAGTTATGGTTGAAGTAAAATCAATACCCTCAAAAAGGCAATCAATTGCAATAGTTGTTTGGGGAGCTGATGAAAGTTCCCTTTTGGCTCTCTCCAAAGCAGCCCTCAATCTTCCAAGAGCCCTATGATTGCCACTAATGTCTTTTTTGTGCTTCCTGTTTATCTCTTCCACAAGATAACTTAACAATCTGTTGTCAAAGTCCCCTCCACCAAGGTGGGTGTCACCACTGACAGCTTTAACTTTAAATTCACCCTTTTTTATGGCTACCAAGGAGACATCAAATGTTCCACCGCCAAGGTCAAATACTAAAACAATTTTTTCAGGGGTGTCACTACCATTAGCCTTTGTGTCAAGACCATAAGCCATGGCAGCAGCCGTAGGCTCATTAATTATACGAACAACATTGAGCCCTGCAATGGCACCAGCATCTTTTGTTGCCTGACGTTGGGAATCATTAAAATATGCTGGAACTGTGACAACAGCATTCTTCACTGAGGTGCCAAGGAAAGCCTCGGAAATATCTTTCATCTTCATCAGGACCATTGCAGATAACTCCTCGGGTGTGAATCTCTTCTCCTCACCCTTATAGGTGACCACAATAATAGGCTTAGCATCTTTTCCTGGATCAGTACAACCTACAACCTTGAATGGCCACAACAACATGTCGTTTTGTACAATCTCATCACTGAATCTTCTGCCAATAAGCCTCTTTGCATCTGTCAATATAGTGCAGGAAAGGTAATATAAGACTATAAGAGTAAGTTAAACTTAAGCACAATCTGGCCTGTAATATTCATTGCAAATAAGATATTGAAAGAACTTCAATTATTTCAACTACCTACAGCTTTTAAAGCAGTCAAGAAATACACACGAATGAGTTACTTTTAAGTACCTAATCTTTTTTGGAATAGTCATGAACTGCACACATACACAAGCACATAAAATTAAATATAAAACCATGTTACCGCAAAGATCATCAAAATGTAGAAACAACCCCTAACACATTAACAATTATCAATCCCGAAGAACAATAAACCAAAAGCGTCGAATTGCATCGACCTCAGCCCTGTGAAGTATTTGTTACATGTTCATATTATCTATTACTAACTGGAAAAAAATAAAAAATAAAAAAATTTGCATCTTTGTTTAAACAATCTCACAAACTACAAAGTTCACTAGTTAAAATTTACACAAGCTTTAAGTTTTCTATTTAACAGAAATGCAAAGACGTTAAACTTAATTACACCACATTCAGTTGAAACAATAGCGAGTGGGTAATCTATTTTCACCTCCCACACAAGATGCTTGTGTTTGATCTTGAAGTCTTGAACCCCCACATGGTGTCCATTCTTATCCCAGCCTAATAGTAGATATCTAATGCTTGCTATACACTAGAGTACTACTCCTGATACTGATACTTATTTTTTCTTACCACTTTGAGTCTTTGACTTCTGATCCTAGGCAAAGAATTTTGCCTTTAATTAGCTTGCAGTGTACAGTTCACCATTTTTTTTGTTGCTTAGTATTTTCTCGGTTTCTTAGCTTCAAGCTTTTAAACAGATCATTATTAGCAAGTAAAGGAGCAGAAGCTGAAATTGCAGGGAAGAATAAACTGAAGTGTGATGCTGCTACAAATGATGTAGTTTTTTTTTAAAAAAAAATAAATTACAGAAAATGTGAAACTTAAAACAGTTCTTGCAAGACTAGGACACATTTCTTTATCTAAGATTTTGTAACTGTACAGTTCACCATATTCTATTGACAGAGAAATATCAAAGATTATAATTAACAAAGGGTCAAAATGATACTAATATTGTACTCCGTACTTGATTGCAGGGAGCTGACTCAAGTCTTTCAAGAAGTGAAGTTTGATTTTGTAAAGAAAACAACAGGTTGAGTGGTGCATCTTTTTGGCAAAAAACATTTTGCAGAGTAAAGTACTTGAAACAGAATGTGTACACATTCCGATCCCTTCACCTTGATAATAGTAGAGAACCTCCCCTGTGTACCCGGATACACTAAGATCATATAAATGAGGAATATTTACCCTTGGATAAGCTTAGCATTAGGTGTAACCGGATACATAATAGAATTTATAGCAAATTGTTACAGCTGAAATAATAGTATATGGCAAGTAGTAGTTTTGGCGGGAAATTCGGTTAGCCAAGTTGTTTTGCTATTTTGTCTTATTTGTTGCTTAGCTGTAAGATTCCTAAATTCTGTTTTAGCTTGGTTGTTAGTAGAGCTAAATACAATGAATCAATTTAATTCTCTCATTAAGAAATACATTGAATTTCCTCTCTATCTCTCTTTCTCTCTCTTCTTCTTCTCCCTCTATTCTGTTACATCTTCTTCTTCTATTTTCTCTATTTTCTCTGTTTTTCTGGAAAATAGCTCGAGTAAATCGGTAAATTCAAGCTATAATCAAACTCTTCCTATACCACAAATATATTGGTTAACTAGTTAGTGAGCATTCAATCAGTAACCGGATACATATTAGAATTTATAGCAAATAATTTTGATTAACTAGTTAGTGAGCATTCAATCAGTCATTAAGTGATTTCATTAGGCTAAATTGAGTGGTTGTCAGGAACTTCTAGCTAAATGAATAAATAAATAAAGTAATCATCAACTTTAAAAAACAAAACTCCCTTCATCTCTAACGACACATTTGGAAACTGGTTATAAATAGCATTACCGTCTACCACTTGAATGAACACTAATATTCAGTAATACCTATAGATTACACACAAATTCATCCTAATTACCACCATTTATGACTACATTCCAAATGGACCATCGAAATATTTCTTGTTTTGACACTGTAGGTTTGTCAATGCACATCTTTGCTCACTGATTAGTATCTCTAATTACTTGTCAGTAAAAATTATTCATGTACCAACTCTTACAAGTTACTCTATGCTAATTGCTCCCATTTTCTGTAGAACTTGTTTAATCTATGCAAATTGCTTGCATCAATTTTATATTTTTATACAAATTAGATGTATGACATGTGAATAATTGCAAGAATATAAACTCAAAAGGATCGATTACACTATAATTTGAAAATCACACCCTACTAATATAACCCTTAATTGCCATGAGTGAAAATTTTAGTGAATGAGTTATTGAGTATGATTGAAATAAACTAGTTGAATCCAATGTTAATTACAATTAAATTCATCCAAAAAAAAATTGCATATCAAAAATCAAATAACCAGTTTACTGTAGCAAAACTATAATAAAGCAAGTAAATTGAAAACAGGAAAATAGAGACAAACCAAAGATAGTATTGGCGGTGTTGAAGGAAGCTTGGTTCTTGGCACCTTCTCCAATAAGCCGGTGGGATTCAGTAAAAGCGACGCACGATGGGGTCGTGCGGTTGCCTTGGTCGTTGGTAATGATTTCGACACGGTCGTGCCGCCAAATTGCAACACAAGAGTAAGTGGTACCGAGATCGATTCCGATCACCGGCCATTCTATTCCTCCCATGAACTGTAATTTTAGTTCTACAGAAAAGCAGAAATGAAAACTAGGTAAAAGTTTTTTCAAATTCAAGTTAGTTCTGAAGTTCTTAATTATGGTTAAGTTGCCATTTTATAGCAAAGTAAGGGTAATCTCAGGAAAATTTAAATTTGTGACTGCTGAAATTCCAAATTTATCCTTTTCTCTTTTACAAAGATTGACGAGTGTCTCTTCGTAAACTGAAGCCATTTACTCCCGAGCAAAGTAAGGGTAATCTCAGGAGTATTTATTTATTTTTTGACTTGCAAATAAATTGCCCTATATGGCTATATCTTGACTTACAAATAAGGGGCCGTTTGGTTGGGGGTAATCAGGAAAGGGAATGGAAATCAATTGGCCCGATTCCCTTTGTTGATGTTTGTTTAGCACTTTTATTCATTCCCTTTACCCTTCCCATTACCCCAAATCCTTCCAACTTCATTCCCCACCCCCCTAGGTATTTCCATTCTCATTCCCAACCCACCTTCACACCACCACATCACAACCGCAACACCACCGTCGCCCCTACCCAGACCACCGCCACCCCTCCCCGACCCCGAGCCTCGCCGACCTCCCCTCCCCCGAATAAACCTCCCCTAGCCCCGGAAAACCCTAGCCCCAATCTCCCTTGACCCCGAAAACCGCCGCCCAGCCCTCCCACCACCCTCAAAACCCTAGCCGTTTTCCGGGGCTAGGGAGGGTTTTCCAGGGCTAGGGGAGGTTTTTTCGGGGGAGGGGAGGTCGTGGCTCACGCAGCTAGTGGCGACAAGGGGAAGGGGAGGGCAACGAAGGGAAGGGGAGAGCCGGCGAGGGGCAGGGGATGGCCGACAAGGAGTTTGGTGGCTGAGAAAGATGAAATGTGTGGTGGTGTGGTGGTGGTGGTGAGGTGGTGTAGTGGGGGGATTGATTCCCTTTGTTTTAAAAACAAACAACAGAGCAAAAAAAGGGTATTTTAATTCCATTATTCTCCTTTCCCTCTATTTCCATTCCGATTCCCTCGTGCGAACCAAACGGCCCCTAAATTCCAATGTCTTGACATGCAAAAATAAAAAATAAAAAGGTGAGTACTTTAGGAAAGAGAGTGTAATTTTTGCTAAGGATATCAATAATTTGGTATGTAAACTTAGCAACTGCAAAGAAAGTTGCTAAGTTTAGATACTCAACTTTGAGTCTCATTTGACAAAAAGTGTGGACCCTTATCAATATTATAATATGTTTTGTAATTTATTTTAGTTTAATTTTATTTTTTTCTCTAAAAAATAACTTATAATGTGATTTAGTGGCCATAAATTGAAAGTGACATTATTATATTTTAGAAAGTCTCACCATTGGGAAATTAGACTTTACATGAGTTGTTAAATTGACAAGTGAGTTGGATATCACCATTGGAGGTAAAAAAAACAACTCATTTTGTATTTCAATACTCAAAGTTGAGTCTCACCATTGGAAATGGTCTAATACGGAGTATACAAGATGCATTTCCCGAGCAATTTCCCAAAATAGTGCTAGAATAAAAATAAATTCAATTTGTGCATCGATTTGGAAACTAATTCCCTATATACCTGACAAGCGCACATTAGGGCGCGCTTTAAGGCATATAAATGGGTGATTTTGGATGTATTTAGGCCCGTTTTGGTCGTTTATTGCCTTGTTACACTCGTTTCCTTCATATTACGTGCTTCACGGGTTTCGGTCTGTTTTTGGTGTGATAACAGGTATAGTTGACCAAGTTATGTCGAGTCCCGAACCATTGGTGCGTAATCAGGCTATTATCGATCCTAGTCCACCAAGCTAAGGCTTTGCTGCGGTTCTCAAGGCCTTGAAAGGCAAGTTAAGTAGCAGGCAAGGCAGAACAATTCACAAATATGACACCTGTTCACTATTTTGATAACAACTTTCGGTATACAAATGAAAATGGAGTGATTCTAATTGCATTGGAAAGTAGACTTGAAGAGCTTTCCAACGATATATTGCACGCCTCAAACGGAGCTCTGGATAAGAAGTTGTGACTGTTTTAAGAAGACCAAAGTGCCTGCAACCTTCCTGCCTATGCTGCACGGCCGTGCCAGATTCAGCACGGCCGTGCCAGGCATTAGCACGGCCGTGCCAGATTCAGCACGGCCGTGCCAGGCATTAGCACGGCCGTGCCAAGCCAATTTCCATGCCCGTGCCAGTGCCAGATTCAGCACGGCCGTGCCAGATTCAGCACGGTCGTGCCAGGCATTAGCACGGCCGTGCCATATATAGCACGGCCGTGCCAATTTGAAGAAGAAACCCGGTTTACTTACTGACAAGCTAGCACGGCCGTGCCAAATACAGCACGGCCGTGCCAAATACAGCACGGCCGTGCTGATCCAGGGTTAACTGCGCGCTTGACTTCTCCGAATTAGAAGACGTATATAAGGCCCAACTTTAAGAGGATTCCAGAGACAGTTTTAGAGATAGTTTTGAGAGCCTTTGTAGAGAGTTATTGGAGAACGTTTTTAGTATTAGAGATTCATTAGTTTTCTTAGAGAATTTCCTAGAGATTTTAGTTTTCTTGGATTGATTTGAAGCAAGATTTGCGAAGGTTCTTTGTATTATTCATTGACGACGGATATCAAAGTTCTGAACTTTTCCATTGATTCGCATCAATACAATTGGTATTATTCATTCTTGTTTATTAATCAAGCTTTATTATTCCTTAATCAGAATTCATGTTTATATCTATTATGCTTTTGGAATTCATTATTGCTTTGATTATGAATATGTGTTAGTAGTCTCCTAGCTAGGGTTTCGGGATGAAACCCGGCCTAGGTAATCTATGTAATTGAGGATTGATTTTGATAAACGGATTGTGATTAAATTGATTATATGCGATTGCATGTTAATTCATTATAATAGGAGTAGCTAACCTAGAATCTTGAATTTGATTGCATGATATTCTTGATTTGAACAAGAGATTGTGAATTGAGTATTTCATTATTGAATGTGGTTTGATTATGTATCGAGTAATGTTAAGTGCATGAGAAATCCAAGCTTAGTATTGCCCGTTGTCTTCCTATCACATGATATTGATCAGACTTATAGTCTTTGCATATCTCGTTTGTCTCTGTGATTCCTTGTTGCTTAGTTACCAATGGTTAGGCGGATTCCCGTTCTCCCTAGTGTCTTAGTTTATTGATTTATTCCATCTTATTAGTAGTATTTTAGAACACCATTTTCCATTGATTTCGAACTAGCTTAGGTTTAAGATTGATTTGCAATTACTCTCGTTCCTCGTGGACCGAACCTTTATTTGTCATTGTACTTGGTTATAGGGTGTTCGTATAAGTATTGTTTGATTGAGAGTTAGATTGTAGCGACCGATTTAACCCTCGTCAATACCGTCCGATCGGTGTTGGGTGTGATTTTTTTTTTCACCTTAAAACCGCTAATGACAATAGTGGTTATACCTTTTAAAACCGCTACTGTTATTAGCGTTTTCAGAAAAAAAAAAAAAGACCGCCTATTTCAATAAACAGGTCTTTTTTCTTCCTTACCTTTTTTTCAAAAAAAATAGTAAGGAGGCAAAGAGACCTGTCAATAAAAAAGGAGGTCTCTTTTCTGAAACCATATAGGAAAGAGAGCATCCACATTATTACTGTTAAGTTCAAAGAGACCTAATTTCATTAATAACGGGTCTCTTTGCATTTTATTTTTTAAAAAAAAAAAAAAACAAAACTGCTAATGTTAGCGGTTTTAACATAAAATCGTCAACAACATTAGCGGTTTTAAGCCAAACCAAATACCAATCCTACATGGATGGTACTTTGGGAATTTGTTTTTAAATGGGTGTATAGTGAAAATTTGTTTTTAAACGAGAAAGAGGAGCGGTAGAGAGAGAGGGACCCAACGAATTTTGTTTGGAGGTGTGAAATTCCCAAGCTAAAGCTTGAAATTCTAAGTACTCTGTAGGATTTTTCAATGGGTTGCATGGATATTCAAAGCCTACTAGAGGTGTCAAAACCGAACCGACCCGAAAAAAATTATCCGTTTCGAACTGTAATCGATCCGATTTAATCCGAGAAATTCAAGACCCAAACCCGATCTGTAACCGAACTGAACTCAACCCAAATCCGAACTTGACCCGATCTGAACTTAACCCGTCACCGATTTGATCCGACCTGAACTCAACCCGAATCCGATTTAACCCGACATGAACTCAAACCGAACCGATTTGACCCAACCCGAGCTGAACCCGATCCGAAATTGACCCGAAAAATAACCGATCTAATCCGATCTGTTTTGACCCAAACTGATATTAACCTGATCCGATTTTAACTCGATTTGATTTTTACCCGATCAGAATTTAACCCGATCATAATTTATTATTTACTTTTTTATTCAAGTTCTTATACTATATATTTACTAATTATTAATAAGTTAACTTTTTGACTACAAAGAAATAATCCGGAGTCTTAAGTTTACTTCATGTACATATCAATTATATTAATTTACTTTCTAAGTTTTAATAAATGCCACAAGATCTAATAAACCTAAACATAAAGCTGGAGTTAATTGATTTGCTTGTAAAGCTCTAGTTAAATGCTGCCTAAAGCCTATTGTCATTTTTAACGAATTTCCTCCCATTCTGTTACATTTTATGAACTAATAATTCTTTTCTCTAAATACTACAACCAATTATATCAATATAAACTTCGTGCTTCGTAATTAACAATCATATTGACCCAATACTAAGGTAAAAACTAAACAATATCTCTAGTTTAAAAATAACCTTATTTGAATATGAATTTTGTCAACTCGACCAAAATCCAGCCAAACACAAAAAGGAATTGAACCGAAATTGACCGATCCGAACTTGACCGAATCGAAATCATCCGAACCGAAATCAACCCGACTCAAATTCATCCGACCCAAAGTTACACAGCTAAACCCGTTTTAAACCCGATCCAAATATATCCGAACCGAAAGTGAATCGATCTGAAGTTGACCCGACCCGTATCCGACCCGGACTTGATAGACCATAACCCGAGTTTGACCCGATCCGAAATTGACCCGATCTGAGTTAAAAGAATAATTTTAATCCGAACATATCCGACCCGAATAGACCCGACCCAAACTCCATCCGGTTATCCGAATGAACACCTCTATTTATGAGTACAAAGTAACAAATTTGTGTGACTCTTCGTACCTTCGACAATAACACATTGCTCACATTTTACACTCGTATAGTCGTACTTATTAAATTCAAAGCCTATACAAGTAAATGAACATCATTTAAGTAAAACCAAATACTCTGTATATAGTACGAACTACAAAGTAATCAAGCACTCAAATATTTATTCAAATTAAAAAAAGGCAGGTAAGAATTAATATTGTTCAAATTACGTGAATCTAGCTTCAAAGAAGTAAAATTGAGGAGTTGAACAGGCAGAAGTTTATTTAAGGACTTTGAACGCCAACCCTTTTACTTTAAAAGTTAATATAATACCGCCAATAGCATCATCATTTCATTTATCTAAAAAGCCATCCAATTCTCTGTCTCTCCTCTATCTTTGCTTGCCTAATTCCATCTAGATTTTCTTCCCATTTTTAAGTGATAATGGAGTTTTTATTGAGGATATATTTTGAGAAGATATATTTATTTCTATCTTTTATATTGTTTCCTTATTTCTAGTAACCTAATTATGGTAACTCTAGGGATAAAAGTTGTATATATATGTTTTACCCCAATTAATGAAAGTTAAGCCGTGAGTTTATACAATTCTACATGGTATCGGAGCAAGGTTAAATTTTTTTTTCTCTGTTTTCTTTTCCGTGAGTTCGATCATGTCCGGCGAACCTCCATCTCCTCCCACCAAAATTGAACCAACTTCACCGTTTTACCTTGGACCGCAAGAGCGGCCTGGGGATTACATTACCTCACAACGTTTAAAGCTTGACAATTTTCATGAGTGGTCTCACGCTGTCCGGATTTCCTTGTCATCCCGGAGGAAGTTCGGTTTCCTTGACGGTACAATCACCTCCTTCTCACCGCCGTGCACGAAGGATGATTGGGTTACAATTCATTGTATGCTCGTTTCTTGGCTCATGAACACCATCGATCCCGAGGTAAAATCAATGCTTTCTCAATATGATAATGCTAAGCAATTGTGGGATGATTTACATGAAAGATTTTGTTTAGTTAATGGTCCAAGAATACAACAATTAAAATCGGATATTAATCGGTGTGAGCAAACAAAATCTATGACAGTGGCTGTGTATTATAGCAAATTAGCAGTGTTGTGGGATGAGCTTGATAAATTGGAACATTTAATTACTTGTACTTGTGGGAAGTGTACGTGTAGTGTAGGCCGCCAGCATGCTGATCGGCGTGATGGAGATCGTCTCCAACAGTTTTTGCTCGGTTTGTATTCCGAGTACTATGCCCCTGTTCGATCTAATTTGCTATCTCAGGATCCTCTACCCTCTTTGCTTAGGGCGTTTCAGCAGGTGTCTCAAGAGGAGAAGGTTCGGAGTATTTCTCGGCAGAAGGAGGACCCTCCTGCTCTCGGCTTTGCTGTGCGAACCGGAGCCGGAAGGGGTCGTGGTGGCGGCTCTGACCGACCACCACCGGTTTGTGAAAAATGCAAGAAAGTGGGACACGATACCTCGCGCTGTTGGTCTGATAAGGTTTGCAATTTTTTGTAAAAAGCGTGGGCATGAAGAGTCTCGGTGCTATGATAAGCATGGGTGGCCGGAAGGGGCTGCTAGCAGCCAGGGGGGGCAGCCTTCTGCTGGCCGTGGTCGCGGAGGCCCGGTGAAGGCCAACGCGGTTGTTGGTGGTGGTTCAAGCTCGGATGACTCGACCTCTTTTGCCTCGGGTCGTCTATTCTCAAGTGAACAGTGGAAAGCGATTACGGGATTGATGGGTAATGCTACAATTTCGGATAATCGGTTGAGTGGTAAGTTTGATGATACCTCTTGGATTATTGATACAGGAGCTACTCATCACGTGACCGGAGAAAAACATTGGCTTTTTGATACAAAAAGCTTCGAATGTCCGGTTGGTTTGCCCAATGGAGACACATTGTCGGCTTCTCTTATTGGCTCTGTTTGTTTATCGAACAAGATTACTTTCACCGGAGTACTCTATGTTCCTAATTTGAGTTGTAATTTGATTTCTGTTTCGCAACTCAATGAAGATCTTAATTGTACTGTCCAATTTAACTCTTATATTTGTGCTATACAGGACCAAACGAAGGAGCTGATTGGAACGGGAACTAGGAGGGACGGATTGTATTACTTTAGCAAAACAGATTCGGTGCATCATGTGAGTGTTGCAAATTCAGAGTTGGAGTTGTGGCATCGTCGTATGGGTCATCCTTCCGAGAAAGTAGTTAAGTTGCTTCCCACAGTTAGTAATAAAGCTTGTTTAGATAAAGGGTGTGAAGTATGTATGCGTGCTAAACATCCTAGAAATAGTTTCCCTTTGAGTGATAATAAAGCATCTAGAATTTTTGAGAAAATCCATTGTGATTTGTGGGGCCCGTATAGACATGTTTCCTCATGCGGAGCTCGTTATTTTTTGACAATAGTCGATGATTATTCTAGAGCTGTTTGGATTTATTTATTGAATGATAAAACGGAGGTTTTCCGTATGTTTTTGATGTTTGTTGCCATGGTAGATAGACAATTTTCTCAAACCATAAAAATTGTGCAAAGTGATAATGGTACAGAGTTTAATTGTTTGCGTGATTTTTTTGATACTACGGGCATTATTTTCCAAACCTCGTGTGTGGGTACTCCGCAACAAAACGGGAGAGTTGAGAGAAAACATAAACACATTTTGTCTGTTGGGAGAGCTTTGAGATTTCAAGCCAAATTACCAATTTATTTTTGGGGTGAGTGTGTTCTTGCCGCGGCTCACCTAATTAATCGTACTCCCACTCTGTTGCTACAAAATAAAACCCCATTCGAAATTATCTTTGATAAACCCCCTATGTTTGATGCCATACGTACTTTTGGGTGTTTATGTTTTGCACATAATCAGAAAACTGATGGGGATAAGTTTGCTAGTAGAAGTCAAAAGTGTGTTTTTGTGGGCTATCCCTTTGGGAAGAAAGGGTGGCGTTTGTATGATCTTGAGTCTAAGGTGTTCTTTGTGTGAAGGGATGTTAAATTTGTTGAAGATGTGTTCCCTTTTGCTACTCCGGAAGATGTTAATATTGCACCACATATGTTTGATTCGAGTTTTGATGTTCATGATGATTTTGTTGAGTTTGAGGACCCTTACAATGGTGAGGTGCCTAGTGTGCGAGTGTGTGACAATGGGGGTGGCACGGGGTCAGACCCGCAGGTGACACCCGCGGGCGCGGGAACGACAGCACCCCAGCATCAGCAGGCTACTGCCACCCCGCAGGAAGAGCCCGCGGGCGCGGGGCTGCCAGCAGATCAGCAGCACGAGGCCGCTGCTATTTCACGACCTGTGTAGCAGCCCGTGTTGCTGGTTGATGAGGCTGCCAGCCAACAGCAGTCTTCGGCCACCGTGGATGATAGTAATGCAGGGGCAGCTGCTCCCTTGGGGCGCGGGTTTTGAGAAAAATTTCCGAATGTTCGACATCGAGATTTTGTGACTCACTCCGTTTTTGCTAACAATCCGGCTCTCTCCACTCCGTCTTCCAACACTCCTTCAGGTACCCCGTATCCTTTAGCACATTATATAAATTGTGACAAGTTTTCTGTGAATTATTGTAAGATTCTGGCAGCTATTGTTGGTGGTTATGATCCGAAATCTTTTAAAGAGGCCATGACACATGCAGGATGGAGGAAATCTATGCAAGAGGAGATAAGAGCTTTGGAAGATAATGGTACATGGACCTTAACGCATCTTCCCCCCGGTAAACGTGCACTAGGGAGTCAATGGGTGTTTAAGACAAAATATTTGTCTAATGGTGATATTGAACGACTTAAATCTCGACTAGTTGTTTTTGGTAATAATCAGCAGGAAGGCATAGATTATGGTGAAACATTTGCTCCAGTTGCAAAGATAACAACGGTTCGGGCCTTTCTTGCAATTGCAGCATCAAAGAATTGGGAACTTCATCAAATGGATGTGCATAATGCTTTCTTGCATGGTGATCTTGATGAGGAGGTATACATGAAGTTACCTCCCGGGTTTGAAAGTGAGGATCCTACATTAGTATGCCGCTTGGACAAGTCCTTGTATGGGTTGAAGCAAGCACCGAGGTGTTGGTTTGCAAAGCTAACTGCAGCTTTGAAAGGGTATGGTTTCATTCAATCTTACTCTGATTATTCCCTTTTTACGTATACTAAAGGCACCATTCAGATTAATGTCTTAGTATATGTTAATGATCTTATAATTTCTGGTAATCATTCCGCTGCACTAGTTGGTTTCAAGGCTTATCTTAGTGATTGTTTCAAAATAAAGGATCTAGGTCCTTTGAAATATTTTTTGGGCATAGAAGTTGCTCGTAATGCTTCAGGTTTATTTTTGTGTCAACGAAAATATACGTTAGATATCATTTATGAAGCAGGTTTGTTAGGGGCAAAGCCGAGTGGTTTTCCCATGGAGCAAAACCACAAGCTCGGTCGTGCCACAGGTGCGTTTCTTCAGGATCCGGAGGCATATCGTAGGTTGGTTGGTCGTTTGATTTATCTAGGGGTCACTAGACCAGATCTAGCATAATCCGTACATATTTTGTCTCAGTTTATGAAAGAGCCATGCATTGAGCATTGGGAAGCAGCTCTTCGAGTCGTTCGTTATTTGAAAGGCACCCCGGGTCAAGGTATTTTGTTGAGTGCTTCAAGTGATCTTACTTTGGAGGGTTGGTGTGATGCGGAATTGGCGGCGTGTCCTCTCACCCGTCGTTCTATCACAGGTTGGTTGATATTTTTAGGTCATTCCCCTATCTCTTGGAAGACTAAAAAGCAACCAACAGTGGCGACTTCATCTTGTGATGCCGAGTACAGGTCTATGTATGCAGCTACTTGTGAGCTCAAGTGGCTTAAGGGTTTGTTGCTAAGTTTGGGTGTCCATCATCCTAAGGCAATCAAGTTATTTTGTGACAGTCAATCTGCTTTGCACATTGCAAAGAATCCGGTCTTCCATGAAAGGACCAAACATATTGAAGTAGATTGTCATTTTGTGCGAGATGCTATTATAGATGGCTTAATTTCCCCATCGTATATTCATACGACTACTCAATTGGCCGACATTTTCACGAAGGCTCTTGGGAAGTCACAGTTTGATGGTATTTTGTCCAAGTTGGGCACTTTTGATCCTAGTGCTCCAACTTGAGGGGGGGTATTGAGGATATATTTTGGGAAGATATATTTATTTCTATCTTTTATATTGTTTCCTTATTTCTAGTAACCTAATTAAGGTAACTCTAGGGATAAGAGTTGTATATATATGTTTTACCCCAATTAATGAAAGTTAAGCCGTGAGTTTATACAATTCTACAGTTTTCAAAAAAGGTGGGAGCTGGAAAAGCAGGTGAATGGCCGGTGATAGGAATCGATCTCGGAATAACCTACTCTTGTGTGGCAGTTTGGAGGCATAATCGTGTAGAGATTATTACCAATGACCAGGGTAACCGAACCATCCCGTCCTGGGTTGCGTTTAACGACTCGGAGCGCTTCATTGGTGAAGCTGCACTCAACCAAGCTACCAGGAATCCCTCCAACACTATCTTTGGTTTGATTTCATTTCTACTCGTACAATTTAAAGTTCACTCGTACTTAGTTATTGCTTTTTAGTTGTTTTTGTTTTACTTGCCTTTTTTATGTTCTTAGGATTATAATTTATAAAAATAAAAAGTTTTATTTTTGTTAGGTGATCTGAACGGTAGGTTTTTAAATTAGACTATGAAATTAAATTAAAAATATAGAGCTCGTCACATTATTATATTCTATTAATGGATCTATAAAGGTTATTTTTTTTTTTTTTTTTTTGAGACGGATCTATTAAAGGCGAATGATCACATCATTTAGAGATGTGGCATTGATTACATTGAAATAAGGTATACTCCAATTCTTGTTTTATCATTAGAGTTGTAGTATATGGCTTTGGGGTGGTAATTTGCTTTACTAATATAGTGTACCAAAATAAATTTAATAATCACCTATTAATATGCTCTAGATATATAGAAGGGTATTTTAGCCACATTTAGATAACTCTGTAACACATAATTTTGTCCTAAAGGCAACATAAAATCAAAACTATGAAACAATTAATCATAATTATCAATCATTGCTTGATATGGTTGATTTTGTGGGTAATTCATATACTAGGACTGAAGCAACTACCTTTACCTTTGTGGGTAATTTGGAACATTTTACTTGTTTTGTGGGTACCTTAAAACATTTTTCTCGTCAATTTTGTCACTTGTTTACAGCAAAATATTGTACTGATTCTGTGCTTGTTGTAGATTTTGTGCTTGTTGTAGAGTTGTAGTATACAGCCATGTTTTAGATCTTGTAAATTAACTTCCCACTTTATGTGCTAATTGATCACAGAGGCGAAGAGGCTTATAGGTCGACGATTCAGTGATGAAACGGTACAAAAAGACATGAAGTTCTGGCCATTTAAGGTTATGTCAGACCCTGATTCTTGCCAAGAAGATAAACCTGTGTTTGAGGTCACTTACAATGGTGAACAGAAGAAATTTACTCCGGAGCAAATATCTTCGATGATCCTTATGAAGATGAAAGATATTGCTGAGGCTTTTCTTGGCAGCACTGTAAAAAATGCTGTTGTTACTGTACCTGCATACTTCAGTGATTCCCAACGTCAGGCAACCAAAGATGCTGGTACGATTGCTGGGCTTAATGTTGTTCGTATTATTAACGAGCCAACTGCTGCTGCCATGGCTTATGGTCTTGACACAGACAGTACAAGCAGCAATGCCGGAAAAAAGAACATTTTAGTTTTTGATCTCGGTGGTGGAACATTTGATGTCTCTTTGGTGTCCATTGAAAAAGGGGAATTCAATGTCAAAGCAGTAAGTGGAGACACTCATCTTGGTGGAGGTGACTTTGACAACAGACTAGTGAGTCATTTTGTGGACGAGTTTAAGAAGAAGCACAAGAAAGACATTAGTAAGAATGCCAGAGCTCTTGGGAAATTGAGGGTTGCTTCAGAAAGAGCTAAGAGGGTTCTTTCCTCAACTTTTCAAATCACAGTTGAAATTGATTCTCTTTTTGACAACATAGATTTTACATCAACAATAACTCGTGCACGTTTTGAGATGCTGAATATGGATTTGTTCAAGGATTGTGTGGACACCATCAAAGAGTGTTTGAAAGACGCGGGAATGGAAAAGCATGATGTTCATGATGTTGTCCTTGTTGGTGGCTCAACCCGAATTCCTAAGGTTCAACAGCTGCTGCAGGATTTCTTTGATGGAAAGCAACTCTCCAAAAGCATTAATCCTGACGAAGCCGGTGCTGCTGTACATGCTGCTGCCTTAAGTGGTGTGGGTAGTAGTACTAAAGATGTAATTCTTGTGGACATCACCCCATTATCTCTTGGTACAGATATAAAAGGTGGCGATATGGCTGTTATAATTCCAAGGAATACTACCATCCCAGTGAAAAAGAATCGTAGATTTGTAACTGCAGATGATTATCAGACTTATGTCTTAGTCTCTGTATATGAAGGTGAGAGACCCTTAACACAGGACAACAATTTCCTAGGAGAATTTGAGCTTTCCGGTTTTCCCCCTGCTCCCAAAGGCGACACTGAGTTTGATGTCTGCTTTGAAATCGACGTGGATGGCATCTTGAACGTGTCAGCAGAAGAGCTGAGTACTGGAAAAACAAATCAGATTACAATTATCAATCACCATGGACGGCTCTCAGAGGAGGAGATACGAGGATGGTAACCGAAGCTGAAATGTACAAAGCTCAAGATGAGAAGCACAGAAAAATGGTTCAAGCTAAGAATGCATTGGAGAACTACGCCAATGATATATATAGCGCATTGCAAAATCATGGGAAAATCAAGATTGGTGCAAAGGAGAAGAGGAAGATGAAAGAAGCCATTGACCAAACATTGCAATGGCTGGAGTTAAATGCCGATAGTGCTGAGGTTACTGAGTTCGAGGAACAATTGGTGGAGCTACAAAGTATTTGCGGACATTTTGCTTCAAAGATGTCCCTTCATAACTAGTTTTTGTAATGCAAATTGCAGACTTATAATTTAGTGGCTGAACAAGGCAGCTCAGTATGCCAATTTCCTAGGCTAGAATTATTTTCCTGCGTTTAAAACAAGACTTTTAACATCCATTTCCGAATTTTAGCTACTACCAGAGTACCAGGAGCTTGTAGAATTAATATTTTAACATCTTACCCAATCATACAGATTAATATGAAACATACAATCTCATATGCCTAAAAACAAATAAAAGCTTATATTTATATAATAAAACACACTCTTACGTGTCTTATTATAAAGAACATTTTGTAAGAAACTACCTTTTAAAGCAATTTTTTTGCGAGAAAAAACCTTATAAATAAAATGTTGTAACAAACTACCTTATAAAAGCTAAATGTTGTAAGATACTACCCTTAGTCGGAAAGTGAGAGTTGACTAAATTTTTCCGGCGTTGACCAAGACCTGTGCCGGTCACATGACATTTAATTCATCTTGGGTATTATATGGATAGGCTCGGGGAAAATTAGGGGAAAAAATGGGGAAAGATGAATTAAACGTCACGTGACCAGCACATGTATTGGTCAACGCCGGAAAAATTAAGTCAACTCTCACTTTCCGACCAAGGGTAGTATCTTACAACATTTAGCTTTTACAAGGTAGTTTTTTACAAACTTTTTTTATAAGGTAGTTTCTCGCAAAAAAAAATGCTTTAAAAAGTAGTTTCTCACAAAATGTCCTATTATAAATAGTTGCTATGGAATTAACTAATTAAGATCAATTTCCTTCATCACATTCAGGCAGATATGCTGTATTCTTACAACTTGGCTTGAATTTTCAGGGCCCAGCAGCCAGCAGCCCCTAAAGCATTACACTGCTATATAAGAGTACTTTACTGTGAAACAATCAAAGCTAAAACAAGTGATACGGAAACATTCATTATTAAATTATTTCATGATGTGTAAACATTGCTGAATTGGTAATAAGATGAAAGGGCAATTAAAAAATATTAAGTCGTCATTGCTGCTTGTTCCTACCTTTTTAAAGATGCATTTCTATTATGCTGCTTAATGTTTAAAAAAACATTCATTATTAGTACGTGAATAGAATATTATGGATCAATAATGAATGAGGAATTTCTAAAATCTTCCGGTCATTTCTTTCAAGCTCATCTTCAACTACTACGTAAATACTTCGTATATAGGTAATGGGCATAGGTATTCAATAAACACATTACTTTATTTATTTTATCAATCTCGATCTAAAGGGGTAAAAAGTAAAACTCGCCATTAGATAGGAATTTAAGAAACCATTTCTATCAAGCAAAGAAAGAAGAAGACTGTGATATTTCTAGGATGTCAACTTCAATGGTGCATGATTGAGGGAAGTGACACAACGATACAATAATAATGCTAGTAAGCTTTAAGTTTGAATTTAGTAATACTATTTAAAAGAATCAAAGTACCCTTGACATTGAATTAAAAGTATATGTATATTGGACGTATGTTTATAATCACTCGCGCTAACTCGTAGCACTATTTAAGAGTACCAAATTATTCTTGACATTGAACTAAAAGTATACAAAATGTATGTCTATAATCTCTCGGGCTAACTCTAGTAAGCTTCATCTTTTCACTCTCTTAGGGCCTGTTCATATTTAATGAACTGAGCTGAACTGAATTGAACTAAACTGATTAGAGATGAACTGAACTGAACTGATTGGAGTTGAACTGAACTAAGCTGAAATGAATATTTTATGAGAGAGGGAAATTAAGAGCTGAACTGAACTGAATTGAAATTAAGTAAATATGAACATACCCGTACTTTACTTTAATATTGGGTGAGTTTGTTTCATCTCGAGTCTATCTACTCCGTACAATAAAATTAACACTATCAATTATGATATTAAGAAAATATGATTTTCCTAACTAATATACCAATATCTAAGATATTTTAAACCATTGTAGATAATTTTTCACAGAAAGAATTATGTAAGAAATGAGATAATATAATCTCATTTATAAATAAAAAAAAATAATAATAATAATAATAATAATAATAAAAAAAAAAAAATTATGTATTTATCCATTAAAATGAGTTGTACTTAATTATATCTTCAAGATATATATATTTTCAAAAATAGGATAAACATTTTTTTTAGCGTAAAAATAGGATAAACATTTTTAAAATCCATGTGTTAATGTTATAATTGAGGGTTAATTAAGTTAGGTTAATAAGTTAATAACATGTAGTTAATGTGTTAATTGGATTAAAGTAAGGGTTTTTGAGTAAATTTACTCAAAAAATTTACTATATAAGAAAACTTTTTTTTTGTTGCACATAACTTGTAACATTCCAAAATGAAAAATGTTGCACATAATGCGTAACGGAGGAAGTATTAGATAATGCAAAATCATGAATTACATCAAAGAAAGGGGAGACTGACTTTTGAATGGAGTACATCAAAGAAAGGGAAACATACTTTTTATTTCCTGCTCAAATGTTTTCTTTTGTTGGCCAGGTAGTTTTCTAAACATATCTAATAGTTGGGTTAATGGCGATGAAATTATACTGGAGTTTCCACTAATACTTAGAACAGAGTTTCTTAAAGGTAAGTCTTTACATATAATTAAGCTTTTAACATGCGCCCTCTTTGTGCATGTACAACTATTTCGTACTTTTGAATAATAATTAGAGGTGAAAAATATGAGAATGTGTTTTAAGCCGTATTTATTTAGAATACTGATCAAAACTAGATTCTAGGTATGAAAACTGATATATTAAAAAAATTGTTCTTATGCATATTCACATATCAATGGAAAAATAAATGGATTAGTATTGTTTTGATTAATAGTTTTCAATGACATTTCAAATGATTATTTTGTCAGGAGTATGCCTCACTTCAAGCAATTTTATATGTATCGTACTTTTTGGTAGATCTGGTGATTATGACATTCAAACATAATTAGTAAAATCTATTTCAAACTGGATAACCCCTATTCCAGTTGAATATAATTCCCATCTAGTTTCTTTAGCTAAAGAGAATGGAAACACGACATTTTTTGTCTCGAAATATAACCAAGCATTGACAATGTTAGGATCTCATCAAACTATGAATGATTTTTATATTCAGTCTATATTTAGGCTCATTTTGACAGACCCATCTCTGAGTCAGATAAAAAGTGCGGGATCAACAAGTCTTATTGATAAGGCGGTTATGTTAGTGCCTTTTGATCTTCCAGGCTTGGTGGTCGCTCATCAAGGGGTAGACAAATTACTCACTATTATATGGGCAACTCATAGAGAATGGGTTGATGGTGGAGTTGGAACGGTATCTTTGAAAACCAGAGAAGGTTGTTTTGTATATGGTGATAGTGTGTAGCTCCAAAATTGATCTAAATTTGAATATAAGTTGCAAAAATGGGATATCAGATCCTTCATTTAAGAATGCAGTGAGTTTTGTGTGGAACGAAGGTATCAAGAAATACAACCCTAATAGATTTGTGGCTATAGGGTTGAGAAGAAGTTATTCTTGAACTATTATTGGAATGAGGGATGAATATTATAATGTTTATTTCAACATAATCACATTTAATTTTCATTATAATTAGTAATATTTTGATTCGAAAAATTAAAATAAGTAGCAATTAAATAGCAAATTCCCAAATTCAAGGATTTTTTAATTTTTAATTACATACTTTGTTATTGTTTAATAGTTAAATTTTCTTCAATATTTCAATTAAGTTTGAGAAAT
This sequence comes from Chenopodium quinoa, assembly GCF_001683475.1. NCBI lineage: Eukaryota > Viridiplantae > Streptophyta > Magnoliopsida > Caryophyllales > Amaranthaceae > Chenopodium > Chenopodium quinoa. The sequence goes on along the minus strand of NW_018742815.1, from coordinate 2,159,332 downwards.
TAAAGAAGCACCCTTATATATAATCACTCTAAACAAATTTGAAATACTCCCTTTGTCTTTTGTCATTTCGAAACAAAGGGAGTAGAACTTTACTTTTCTGTATTGTTTTCTGAATTTTTTTTTTTTTTTTTTTTTTTCTGAAAAATATTGTTTTCTAAACTGGGAACTGCCTAATTTTCTATCATCAAGCTCCTTGTTCTCTCTAATTTCTTGTGCTCAATAACCCCAAAGTCATGGCAAGGATCTGCTGCTTGAGGTCTTGATAGTCAGTCTTATATATATCATTTCCACAAGGTTCAATTGTTTCAAGTACCTTCATCCCCATGTAAGCTCTTCTTTCTTTGGCCAATCATAAACAAACATGCCTGCTAAAACAATACTCTTGATTTTTCTAGAATATAGTCTACTTGCAACATTATTCAAGCAAAATCTAGACAACTCTCCTAAAATATCATCACTCCACCGTGAGTTCTTTATTTGTGAGTTATATTATAATATTTTTTTCTTTAATAAAATAGTATTTTACTTAGCTAGGCCCCTGTTCAAACAGCCAAGTAAGGATTAACAATCAAAACAATATTTATTTGCTTGTGCCTATCAAACTATTGTGAAGTACTAAATGCTTTAATAAGTGCGTAATTTGCTAGGTTTAACACTATCCAATGTCAAACTAACTTAACTAAAAATTCTACAGGTAATGTGATTCAAGGAACAGTCAGTTCGACATATTTCATTTATTAAGGCCTGGTGCAAGCATAACTGCATAACAAGTTGGTAGTCATCAATGCCAAAAATGGTCTGACTTTATCTACCATTTCATGTTCTATTATTTCATAGGATACCTGATCAACTTAAAACAGTACTAATGAAGGTAATTAAAGGTCTTTAAGAGAAGCAAGAAATGCAATGCAGTGCTAAACTCTAGTCATGAAGAAGAAAATGTCATTTTGATGTACAAAGAACTATTGCAGGTCAACTTTGGCCAGCAAGCCTAACACGGTCCTAATACGAGTATTAAGTATAATGTAATTATTAAAGCAGAGTAACCTGACTAAACTAGCAATTAAAGCTCAAAATTTGTAAAATTTCTATCAAATTCGACGTAGCATATGAATTAAAATCACACCAAGCAATAGGAAAGTGAGATAACAGCATACTAAGGAGACCCAAGTAATGTTGTCTAGCAAAATAGTCGGAAGTTGAAATGACAGATAACAATATTCTACCTGAAAAATCAAGCAATGCTGTCAAGCAAAATAGTCAGAAGATATCCAAACATATTAAAACTGGAATATACAGCCTTGCCATTCCTTCCGAATCTTCCACTTTCTCAAACTTAAAAGAGTTGATAACATCAGAAACCCATCCAGCAATTAAAATGTATGCATGGTTGACCTTCTTAGTGACATACAACCTCAGTTACAACTTTCTTTATCTTCCCAGTACTCCTCTTGAGCCTTGTATTCTTCAGCCTCTCCTGTCATCCTCTCTATGTCCTCCTTTGAAAGCCGCCCCTGGTGATTGAGGATGGTGATTTGGTTATTGATTCCTGTGCTTGTTTCCACTGCTGATATGGTAAGAATGCCATCAACATCAATATCACAGCAGACATCAAACTTTATGGCACCTTTGGGTGCAGAAGGATAGCCTGACATACGGAACTCGCCCAAGAAATTGTTGTCTTTGGCAATGGATCTCTCACCCTCATAAATTTTAAATTTTAAACTTGTTTCATAGTCAGTTGCAGTTTTCCAACTCGAAAATTTCTTCACAGGAATGATTGTATTCCTTGGAAACTGAACAACCATATCCCCATAAAAAATTTTAAGACCAATTGATAAAGGTGTGACATCCACAAGAACGATATCCTTATTACTTTTACCCACCCCACTCAACACAGCAGCATGGACAGCTGCGCCATAAGCAACAGCCTCATCTGGGTTCACGCTTTGGCAGAGCTCCTTTCCGTCAAAGAAGGTTTGCAACAACTGCTGAACCTTTGCTATTCGAGTTGATCCACCAACAAGAACCACATCATGAACCTCATGCCTTTTCACATTGGCATCAATTAAGCAATTCTCAACAATTTCAACACACTTTTGAAACAAATCCAAATTCAGCTTCTCAAAACGTGCACGAGTTATAGTTGACATAAAATCAATTCCATCAAAAAGACAATCAACTACAACAGTTGTTTGGGTAGTTGAGGAAAGTTGCCTTTTTGCTCTCTCAGAAGCAGCTCTCAATCTTCCAAGCGCCCTAGGATTATCACTGATATCTTTTTTGTGTTTCTTCCTGAACTCCTCCACAAGATCACTTACCATTCTGTTATCAAAGTCTCCTCCGCCAAGATGGGTGTCCCCATTTACCGCTTTGACTTTAATTTCACCCTTCTTAATAGCAACCAAGGAAACATCAAATGTGCCACCACCAAGGTCAAATATTAAGACATTTTTGGCATTGGCACTGCTACAAGTGCCCTTCTTGTCAAGACCATAAGCCATGGCAGCAGCCGTTGGCTCGTTGATAATACGAACAACATTCAGCCCTGCAATGGCACCAGCATCTTTAGTAGCCTGACGCTGAGCATCATTAAAGTAAGCAGGGACAGTGATAACAGCATTCTTGATTGGTGCTCCTAGGAAAGCCTTAGCAATATCTTTCATCTTCATTAGCACCGCTGCAGATACCTCCTCAGGAGTGAATGTTTTCTCCTCACCCTTATAGTTGACGACAATCATTGGCTTATCTTCTTTTCCTGCACAAGTACCAGGTTTCACCTTAAATGGCCACAATCCCATGTCGTTTTGTACAGTATCGTCGCTGAATCTTCTACCCATAAGCCTCTTTGCATCTGCCATTGATCATCATGTCCAAAATTTTGTTAAAAGGGTATTAAAAAGAAGAATCTAAGGAATTATACAATCCCATACTCAATAGGACAGAATTTTTGTAAAAAAATTCATATCTACCAAAAACTCCCAGCACATGAATAATAAAAGAAAACAAAGTTTTATAAGACAATATCACTTATACCAGAATATTGTTAGATAGAGCATCTGATATCCGTGTATCAATACTTATTTATACAACGATAAGCATGCGTGTTTGCTCATACATTTTGTAATCTATTTAAGCTCATCACTAAGTCCTTACACTTAATCATAACCAAATACTTGTATTAGTAAACATTATAAGCAGGAAAAGAGAAATAAGGATTAACCAAAGATAGTATTCGAGGCGTTCACCGAGGCTTAGCTTGGTTCCGGGCAGCTTCACCAATTAGGCGTTCAGAGTCATTGAAAGCAACCCGAGATGGTGTGGTACGGTTACCCTGATCATTTGTTATGATTTCAACACGATCATGGCGCCAAACAGCAACACAAGAGTAAGTTGTACCAAGATCGATCCCGATAACTGGCCATTCTCCTACCTTTTCTCCCATTTATTAAGACAGCTGCGAAACCAGCAACTACACAAAATAAAAGGGGAGAATATTGTTGAATAAAATTTATAGTCGCCAATTTACAGTAGGATGTTAGCATTGCAAAATTATGCTGAATTTAAGGGTAAAAATTGAACTTTTTGCAAAATTAGAAACTAACTAAGCAGTTACTAACAACAAACAAACAAACAAGTAAAACTGAACTATGACAATTGACAAATGACGTAAAGAAAGATAAACAACATACAATTTTGCAAAAGATAAGATTTTGGAAGGGAAAAAAAAAATGATAATCTAAAACCCTAACTAAGCAGTTACTAGCAAACTATCAAACAAATATAGAATTGAAGTATGACAAAATTAGATGATGTAAAGAAAAGCAATTAGATAAACAACATACCTTATTAGCAGATACAGTATTAATTAGGCCGCAAGTTTGTAATTTTGGGTTAATTGCAATTCGAAGATAAGGAAGATGAAGTACCACAAATATACTCTGGCAGTCTGGCTTCTAAATGAAGATGTAAACAGTGAAATAAATGAACTAGCGCCAAAATGAGTTCTATTCTATGTCCAAGTGTCCAACACACTTACACGACGTCGTTTAGGTGTTGTACTTTTGTTAATTTCCCTTCCCTTTCTTACCAACCCTTGATTGTGAACTTGTGATACATTTAACTTTTCATAACTTAAGGGAATACTTTTACTTAGACCTGCCAAACAAGTCATTCAGGTCGGGTTTGAGTCGGATCAATTCAGGTCGGGTCCAGTTCGGGTCAGCAAATGTTCGGGTCGGGTTCGAGTCGGGTCGATTCGGGTTTTGGGTCAAAATCGGGTCAACACTTCGGATCAATTTCGGGTCGGGTCAAGTTCGGGTAGGGTCAATTCGGGTCAGGTCTGTTCGGATCGGGTCAATTTTTAAAATCAATTTTCGTGTCAATTTATGGTCGAGTCAAATTCGGATAGAGTCAATTCGGGTCGGGTCTATTCAGGTCAAGTTTGTGTCGGGTCACCAAAATAAATTCATTTTTTAAAAATAGTTGGAAAAATTAAGTAAAATCGTTAAAAAAAACATGAGTGCCTATTACGTAGGAAATAAAGAGGCTCTAAACTAAGTAATTCACTATTTCACCCTATTCACTTAGGATTCGGGTCGGGTCACTACGGGTCGGGTCGATTCGGGTCAATCAATTTGGGTTAAAATTGGGTCAGGTCACTTCGGGTTTCGGGTCATTTCGAGTCAGGTCAAGTTCAGGTTTCGGGTCGATTTCAGGTCAGGTCATTCGGGTCGGGTCACTTCGGGTCATCGGGTCATGTTCGGGTCAACTCTATTTCGGGTCGGGTTCGGGTTGAGTCGAGTTAGTTCAGGTTCGGGTCATTTTCGGGTCAATGATTTCGGGTTACGGGTCGGGTCATTCAGGTCGGGTCAAGATTGCCAGGTCAGTTTTACTATTTCAAAATAATTGATACATTTCACTTTTTCACTATTTAGACTCTCCATTTTTAAATAATTGCTCAATTTCTCCAAGTTAGGAGTTTTAGGAAAAATTGGAGAGAATCTAAATGTAAAAAAATTGGGTCCCACTAATTGAAAAAAATTAAATTAAATATTGTAAAAACTTTGTAAATAAAGAAATGAAACAAGTATTTAAAAACGGTCAAAAATGAAAAGTGGAACAAGTATTTAAAAAAGGAGAGAGTATAATTTTCCGTGTTCATTTAATTGATACATTGAAATAGACACAAAGTTAAGGAAATGCTTGAGTGGGTAGTTTTATGAAATATTTTTTTATAATGCGAAATTAGTAGAATGTTATTCCCTCGTCCCCTTTTGATAGTCACTTATGATAGAAAATTACAGAAATTAATAAACATAAATAAGAAGTAGCATAAGTACATTGAAAAGGTAAATTTACATTGAGTATGCAAAAAAGTAAATAGAGAAAGTAATTAAAGTACATGGGAAAGTAAAATTTACACGGAAAAGTTAAATTTGCACAAATATTTTTACAAATGGGAGAGAATTTTGGTAAAAAAAAATAATATTAATGGTACTTGAAAAAAACAAATGTAACCAACATTTTGGGTCACCAAAAATGGCATAAGTGACTATCAAATGAGACGGAGGGAGTATTTTTTTCATAAAAAACGCGGATGCGCCATTGTAAGATAAAGTTAGTGCAATTGGGGATAGAGATTATTTTAGTATAAACCTTATAAGTGATGGTGTTGAGCCATGAGAAAATCCGATCAACATGTGAGTTGATCAACATGTGAGTGAAAGTGTTGTCCCGCATTAAAATAGTATAAAACAGAAGAAAAGAGAAAGTTGTGTCCACTTTATAAGGCTAAGGGGTTACTCCCTTCATTGCCATATGATTTTGGGATGGAACCTCCTCTAAACTTGTAAAGTGAACAATCGTGGTAGGTGTGGCCTAGACCCGTTTGACAGATGGGCATTGTGTAAGATAGAAAAGTAATTAAATCCAATAGAGCTGTTCATGGGCGGGATCGGACGACCCGCTAAGCCCGCCCAACCCGGCCCGCAAAAAGGTGGGCTTGGACAACCTTTTTGAAAAAAATTGGATATTTGGGCGCGCTAGGCCCGACCCGTTAATGTAAATGGGCGGGTATGGACAAGAAAATATGTGTCGTGGTCTAGCCGGCCCGACCCGTTTATAATAATAATAATACTATTTTAATAATTTGTATTTAGCTAGTGTTATATTTAATAATAAAAATAATACTTTGTGTATTTAAGAAAATAAAATAATCAATACAGAGAGACTATAGTGAACTATAAGTTTTTATTGGTTACAATTATTTATTTTAATTTTATATTATGACATATTTTGTGTGTTTTTTATTTCTATTATCATTATTTGTGAATAAAAAATTTTAAGACAACTCTACCAAAATAATTTTAGCACATGTAAATAATAAATAGATTAATTAGTGTTATAAAAAATAAAACAAAAATTTAAGGCCCGTTAGCCCGTGGGCAATCCCGGCCCATTTAGTAAGCGGGCATGGACAAAGTGGCATATTCTTAGGTATAACCTCCTGCACCTAATGTAGGTGCAACAGCATGAAATGCAGTAGTTTGTTTATGGATGAAACGCAGCCCAAACTCAAATCATACAAAATGTTTTTCCCGCATTAGCTTGTTTCTTTTTTAAAATTTTTAGTTTCCTTCTTCCCAATTCTATCTTTTCTCTTTTCTTTCCTAATTCTCATCAAAATTTTCGATCATAAATTCCATTATAATTTTCTTTAACTCTGTTTTTTCTCCTTCCTTTTTTTTATTTCAATTGAATCATCAAATCCAACCACGAATGTTGTTGAAGATTGTTCTTGATCAAAAATTTGCAATAATGATGATATAATTACAATGAATCCCTTCGTCATTTTGTGAAATGATTTTGAGTTTGAGAGAACTAATGGAGAAGAAAGTGGGTTTTATTTTATTTTCTCTCTCCTCCTTTTCTTTTTTCTTTTTTTTATATATATATTTTTTGTTTTTATTCTTAATCCATCATAGATCAGTAATTATTTTATCTATGATGAGTCAGGATTATATTTAAGATATATAATCAATTTTTTGAGTTGGAATAACTATAATCGAATGTTTGTATAATTTATGTAAGAAAAATGAACATGTAATAATTTAAAATGAACATTTATTACAAAATGAACATTAGTACATGAAACATGAACATTTTACTACAAAAAAATGAACATTTTTATTATAAACAATGAATTTGAATTATTTGAATATGAAAATCATGTTCATTTATAATATACTAATTGTTTATAACTTTGTTTATAATGTTCATTTTTGTACGTGTTCATTTTAGTTTTTTTTAAGGTTTTATTCCATTGCAATTGTATTTTGTTAAATTTATATCAATTTGATCTTTGTATGAATTTCGATTTATTATGTGGTGATTTTGTAATGAATTTTGATCAATTCGATTAGGTTTGTGAACATGTAATTCATTTGAATTGAATTTACGACCTTTAATTATGAACATAAGAAAATTGAAGAAATAAAAAATAAAATAATTATGAAAGATACACATTATAAGTATTAAAAAAAATATGAACATGCATTAAAAATATGAATATACACATATTAGAAAATGAATATACGTATTCAAAATATGAACATATGCATTATTGGCTCATTTTTTGAATGCGCATGAACATAAGCATTTCACAAGGTGAACATATACGATACATAAAAAAATATGAATATATGGATTTCAGAATGTTTACATAAGCATTCAAATATATGAACATATGCATTCAAAATATGAACATATGCATTGGTTCATTTTTGAATGCATATGAACATAATTAAGCATTTCAGAAGGTGAACATATACGTAAAAAAATATGAACATATGGATTTAGAAAGTGAATATATGCACTTCAGAAAGTGAATATATGCACTTCAGAAAGTTTATAAATGGATTCAAAATATGAACATATGAACTTTAAAATGTGAACATAAGTATCCGTTTGATTTCACTATTTTTTTTTGACAATTCCAATAAAAAATTTCGAACAATAGAGTTTCGAACAATTTCAAACAAAATTAAGTGATAATCATATAACTCATACAAACTTAAGTGAAATTTACATAAAAATTGCCTTTTTTTAGGGAAGATCCTTTTGATTTTGCATCTCTTCTTTAATGTCCATTGATGTTTTTGAGTTTTTTAGTGAGAGAAAATGAAATAAAGGAGAGAGAAAATCATATAGAAGAAGAGTTTTGAGTTTGAAAGTGACGTACGTTACATGTATTGGGTGTGGGTGTGTGTATTGGGTGTGAGTGAGTTTATTGTAATTACCGTGTTTTTTTTAGTTTTAGGGCCTTTTTTAATTGGGTTGTATGTAATTGGGCTTCTGTTACACCTATCTAAGGTGCACTGCACAAGGGTGCACCTTAGACCAATTGGGACAAAGTATCAAGCCCGCATAAAAGGGTTCGGGTTTGATACATGAAGCCCGTTGGACAAAAAAATAATCATAAACCCAGCCCACTACCCGCCCAAGCCCGCAAATGATCACCTCTAAAATCCATCTACCTGTTTCTGAAATTAGAACTTTGATCTCCTCAGTGAGTAAGAGTATTTTAGGTAACAAGATGTCCAAGACTCGCCCAAGCCCGCAAATGATCACCTCTAAAATCCATCTACCTGTTTCTGAAATTAGAACTTTGATCTCCTCAGTGAGTAAGAGTATTTTAGGTAACAAGATGTCCAAGACTCAATGTCCAAACGTAATCGAGCTTCCCCTTGCAAGGGTGTCTGAGAGCAACGCTTGCAAGAAAGATCGAGAAAGTAAGTTAACTCAGGGGTTGACCCAAGAACGTTCCTTCGACGCTTAAGTTAGTGAATGCACTTTCTAGAGAGAGAAAGTAGACAGTAAATGAATGATTAGAAAAAATTATCATCATTAATCATTAGATTACTATTTAAATTATAGATGTACTTTTAGAGGTCAAAACTGTAATTTAGTGGACAAATTAAAGGTAATTTCATTCGTTAGCTAAATTATTTTATGGGTCTTCTTATACAATCTCAAATGTGTGTGATTTCTTTAATTTGGTTTTGACTTATGTTAGCTGAGAGTTGTAGAATGATCACCTTTTCGTAATCATGTTTTTTTGAGCTAATATTTGAGTATCTGCAACTAACGTAATTAGCAGAAAAGTTTTGAAGTTCTTTAAGGTTGTTATGAATTTGAAGAGGAACATTGTATGATTTGCATCTTCTTCTGATAACTAATTACAGAATAACTTTTGGCCTTTGTATTCTATTTACTGAACATCCGTTTTATTTAAAAGTTTGTCTTTGCTTGGCTTCAGTAGAATTTTGTTGACTATGTTTCAATGCCCAATCTTTGACTTAAATATCTTTTTGAACTTGTAACTAACCCATACGTGTCCACTAATACAAGAAAACAACAACCAACTATATCCAATAAGGATATACATATCTAAAACCACTATAAATAATACATGTACATACTTGCATTATTATTCAATTAAGCAACCTAAAAAAACACATTATCGCTCGCATAATTACTTTCTCTCCTTCATAATTATTGTTAATCTACAACAACGATAATAATGAAGGGTTTGATCGGAAAGATAGTAAGGAAGAAGGAGCAATCTTCATCGTGTTCGCCGCATCCATACTCAAGATTGTCATCATGTTGTGAGGATGAAATGAAGAACAAACATCAAAGACATGATAAAGTGGCTAAAAAGAAAGGGTACGTGCCTATTTTGGTAGGGAAAAATGAGGAAGAAGAAGAGAGATTTATGGTGCCTCTTGGTTGGATGAATCATCCTTGTATCGTTGAATTGTTACGCGTTTCCGCCAAAGAGTTCGGGTATCATCAACAAGGTGTTCTACAAATTCCTTGTGAACCACGTCATTTTAGAGTTGTTATGGAGAGTATTTCTTGCAAGTAGAGTTAGTGGAATCTTTAATGTAAACGCTGTAATCTTTAATATTTCTTGAAAAAAAAATTATTTTTAGAATATGTCGTTTCATCTATTTGTTGATCGATTTAATTTAGGTACTTTGTGTATATAAAGTATTGATATGTGTATAAGAAAGGGTATAAGTTTTAGAATTAAACTAGTCTTCTGGCCCGTTCCATGCACGGGTTATTATTTAGAATATTTTCCTTGTAATGTGTTACTTATTTGTGCTATATATGAGTCAGCATTGTTTTATTGTACTTTATATGTTTAAATAATGCGGACTAATTAGCTCAACTTTTTTTTACTATTACTTTATTTTAAGTTTAGGAGATGAAAGTCTGTGTCGATCAAAAAAAAAAGTTTAGGAGGTGAAAGATTACGACTTTATTTTGGTGTAGTTGAATCACTTAATTTTCTTACTTAAATTTGCAAGTTACAGAATGCATAAAGACATAAACTTTATTTTTTGATAAAGAAGGTTGAGTGATTTGTGTTGACATGTGACATATGAGTGATTTGTGGTGACATGTGACACATGAGTAATGTGTGGTTTGTGTTTTTAAATACTAAGTATAGGTTTTACTTATAATACAGTGAGCAATTATTCAATTAAGCATTGGTGATCAATTTTATTTTATGTTTTTTTTATTTGCAACTAATATATTCTTGATTTTCTTTGATTTTTATTTTACATATTGAAGTTAAACTAATTATTCATAATTGATTTTTACTTTTTCTTCTTTGAAGAATTTGAACTCTATAGGAAAAAAAAAGTTCATCCGTTTGCAAATTGATAAATTAATCTCAATGTATAATTCTCTGTAAACGTATTTCTCATTCATCACAATGGCCACATACAGTACATTTATATATTAGGTATCCTTGGAGGGCAAGACCAAATAACCTAAAATAGCTCACAATATTCTCTAGGATATATTTTTACAATATTCACAATTATCTTGTTTCCTAAAATATATCCCAAAACCCCCCTCAAGTTGGAGCATACAGGTCACAAATGCCCAACTTGCGAAGTAGAAACTCGAACTTAGCTTTGACCAAAGCCTTTGTAAAAATGTCAGCCAACTGAACCGTCATAGGAACATACAGAGGTATAATTGTCCCATCTGTAATCGCATCCCGGACCAAATGACAAGCTGACTCGATATGTTTTGTTCGTTCATGAAACACTGGATTCTGCGCAATATATAACGCAGACTGACTATCACAATAAAGGTGCATCTCATTCTCATGTTTAACACCGAAGTCACCAAGAATTCGCTTCAACCACTTTGATTCACAAGTCGTTGCATTCATACAACGATATTCTGCTTCCGATGAAGAAAGAGCAACAGTAGGCTGCTTCTTGGTCTTCCATGACACTAGGGACAAACCAAGAAGCACAAACCAACCACTCAAGGATCGTCTGGAGAGAGGACAACCTGCCCAATCTGAATCACACCAATCTTCCAATTGTAAAGCAGTATAAGATCTCAATAAAATTTCTTGTCCCGGACTCTTCTTCAAATATCTAACAACTCGCAGAGCTGCTTCCCAATGATCAATCCAGGGATTTTGCATAAACTGTGATAAAATGTGCACAGAATATGCTAAATCAGGTCTCGTAACAGACAAATGAATCAGTCTACCTATGAGGCGACGATATTCCTCAATATCATGAAAATACTCTCCCTGAGATAAAGCTAACTTGTGATTTTGTTCCATAGGGAACTCTGCAGGTTTAGCATCAAGTAAACCGGTCTCTGCAATAATATCCACTGCATACTTCCTCTGACAAATAAAAATTCCCTGTTTATTCCGGGCTACCTCTAGCCCCAAAAAATATTTCAACACTTTAAGATCTTTCATCTTAAAACAGTTTCCCATATATGATTTAAAACTGAGCATAGCATTTTTATCGTTGCCTGCAATGATTAAATCATCTACATATACTAACACATTAAGTTGCATTTTACCCTTTGTCAAAGTAAATAAGGAATAATCATAATATGAGTGTTTAAAGCCATAACTTTTCAAAGCTGTAGCAAGCTTTGCAAACCAGCATCTAGGAGCTTGTTTAAGCCCGTACAACGATTTCTACATCTTGCAAACTTTGTCAGTATTGTCTTTCTTAAAACCAGGGGGAATTTTCATATATACCTCTTCTTCTAAGTCACCATGAAGAAATGCATTATGAACGTCCATTTGATGGACTTCCCAATTTTTCACCGCCGCTACTGCAAGAAAAGTTCGAATTGTCACCACTTTTGCTACTGCAGAAAATGTCTCATTGTAGTCTAGACCTATTGATTAGCTAATTTTGACAAGCATTACAATTTGATTGGCTAATTACTTGATGAAAAACTTTTGGCCTTTGTATTCTATTTTTAGCAACTGAAATACCCTTAACTTTTGATTGCCTTCAGTAGAATTTTGTTGACTATGCTTCAATGCTCTATCGATCTTTGACTCAAATATCTTTTTGAACTTGTAACTAACCCACACGTGTCCACTAATACAAGGAAACGACAACCCACTATCCAATAAGGAGATAGATACATATCTAAAACCACTATAAATAATACATGTACATACTTGCATTATTATTCAATTAAGCAACCTAAAAAACACATTATTGCATAATTACTTTCTCTCCTTCATAATTATTGTTAATCCACAACAACAATAATAATGAAGGGTTTGATCGGAAAGATAGTAAGGAAGAAGGAGCAATCTTCATCGTGTTCGCCGCATCCATACTCAAGATTGTCATCATGTTGTGAGGATGAAGTGAAGAACAAACATCATAGACATGATAAAGTGGCTAAAAAGAAAGGGTACGTGCCTATTATGGTAGGGAAAAGTGAGGAGGAAGAAGAAAGATTTATGGTGCCTCTTGGTTGGATGAACCATCCTTGTATTGTTGAATTGTTACGCGTTTCAGCCAATGAGTTCGGGTATCATCAACAAGGTGTTCTACAAATTTCTTGTGAACCGCAACATTTTAGAGTTGTTATGGAGAGTATTTCTTGCAAATAGAAATTAAGGAATCTTTAATGTAAACGCTATGATTTTTACCGTAATTTTCTTTGTTACCTTAAAATTAGTTCAAGAAGATGTATATTGTTATTCGTTTATTTTTTTTATTTAGGTACTTTGTGTATATAGATTATTGATATATGTATAAGAAAGTGTTATAGTATATAGATTGAATTTTAATCAGTACTATAAGATCGATACAGTGATTATTGCTTGGTTATAACTTTTCTTTTATTATTTACAAGTAATTTTTTAAATTTTCTTTGATTTAATTTTTATCTTATATTTCTTATTTGGTCAAGTGCTCTTTTATATATTTTTACTTTGGAAAAAGGTCCCAAAGTTTACAAATTAATTAACAAAGTAATTTATCAAAAAAATAATAATAAAAATTAACTAAGAACAATGATTAGCTTATTTTGAGGAGCATTATTATTCATTAGCTTCTTTATTTGTTAGTGATTATCGATCTCTATTATTAGGGCAAGCTAATCGAAAGCATGAATATGTGTAATTGCGTAGTCCAAAGGCAACTTTAATTTAATTAAACACAGGATTCGAATGGGGGAGAATTTAGATTTAATATATACAAGCTCAAAGGAGAGTTATTTAAAAAAAAAAGAAAAAGAAAAAAAAAGGCAAAGTTATTTCAATTACATTCTTCAATATGGGAATACACCTGAATTAGTCATAGTATGACTCGCTTATGCAACATAAAATTTGATGAGGGGATATACAATGAAAACATTGATCGGTTGTTGCTTTGAAATATTCCTGGTCGAATTGAATCAACTAGTCATGGCCGAAGGAATTTAACTTGTTGTGACAGCGTGACACTACACAAATATGTACGATCAATTTGTTACATATATATAGTTACTTCCAACTAGACATAATTGGTGTTATTTCATGAGAATCAAGGTTAGCCAAGTTGGTTGAAAGCTCTCCTTTCATCCCTGTGTAAGAGGTTCGATACTCAATGTCTTACCCCAAGTACGTAGGATTCCCAATTTCCCCCCTACTTGCAAGGGTATTCTCCAACAACAACAAAACCTAAACATAATTGCTATTTCATTATGAAATTTCAATTAAAACTCATAAAAATTTAAATAATTAATTAAGCTAATTGACACATTAAGATTTTATGTACACCTTGAGTTCTTGAATCTTAAATAGTCCCTGAAACTTTGCCAATTAATTTACTTGATATTCACCATTATTTACAGATTACAAGCTCAATTATAAATTTGTAGCATTGGATAATGTTTACATTTTTTTTGGAGGGCAGGATAATGTTTACATTGTTAACAATATTATCAGTAAATTTGCTATTACTCCGTAATTATAATTAAAAAATAAATAAATATATATTCCCGTCAAAAATAAAACAAAACAATATTTCCACAAAAAAAAAAAACGAGATAATCTGTTTATATCTATAGTATAAGACTCACTAGAGGGGGAAACAAGAGAAAATTTTCAAACGAGCAAAATTCCTAAAATACTTGTTCAACCTCATTTAAGATAGAATTTTAACATCTTGGAATAAAGAATATTTAAGAATAACTAATGTCAACAATTTTTATTATTTTTTTTTATTATGTCGAGATCGACTTCTAGTGCATCTTTTGGGTTGGGATTATATACAACAAAATAAAACTCGAAATTATTTATCAATAAATGCTCTAATTTAGAACTCATGGCTCATAATTTATTTCCTCAATAGAATTATACCTTTTGATCGTTTATTATATTTATGCTAATACACCATTAGTAGTATAACGAATTCAAATTAGAAGTTTCTATTTCTAGCAACCCTACTTGTCTTTTGATTGGCTTCATAGATTTTGTTGACTGTATTTCACCGCTCTATATCTTTGACTCAAATATATTCTCAAACTAATTAACTTTTAACCTACACGTGTCCACTAATTCAAGAAAACTACAACTGACTATCCAATAAAAAATTATCTAATTTAGAGCCACTATAAATATACATGTAATAATTGCATTATTATTCAAGGAACCAAAAAAGTAAACACATACTTCGTAATTACTCTCTCTTTCAAGTTTCAATATTATTGTTAATCCACAATAATAATAATAATAATAATAATAATAATAATGAAGGGTTTGATCGGAAAGATAGTAAGGAAGAAGGAACAATCTCCGCCGCCTCCTCGATACTCAAGATTATCATCATGTTGTGAGGATGAAGAGAAGAGCAAACATCAAAGACATAATCAAGCTAAAAAAAGAGGGTACGTGCCTATTTTGGTAGGGAAAAGTGAGGAAGAAAAAGAGAGATTTATGGTGCCTCTTGGTTGGATGAATCATCCTTGTATCGTTGAATTGTTACGCGTTTCCGCCAAAGAGTTCGGGTATCATCAACAAGGTGTTCTACAAATTCCTTGTGAACCACGTCATTTTAGAGTTGTTATGGAGAGTATTTCTTGCAAATAGAATTAGTGGAATCTTTAATGTAAACGTTGTAATTTTTAATATTTCTTGAAAAAGTTTATTTTTAGAATATGCAGTTTCATCTATTTGTTGATCGATTTAATTTAGGTACTTTGTGTATGTATATATAAAGTATTGATATGTGTATAAGAAAGGATATTAGTTTTAGAATTAAATTTTAATTATAGTACAGTGAGCAATTATTCAATTAAGCATTGGTGATCAATTTTATTTATTTATTTATTTTTTTAATTTGCAAGTAATATTCTTAATTTTCTTTTATTGTTATTTTACATATTTAATCTAAAATAATTATTCATGATTGATTTTTATTTTTTCTTCTTTAAAGAATTTGAACTCTATAGGGAAAAAAAGTTTCTCCATTTGCAAATTAATCAACTAATCAAGAATGACTAGCTTATTTTGACGAGCATTATTATTGATTAGGTTCTTTATTTGTTAGTACAGTGGATTATCTCCATTAGGGCAAGCGAGCTAATTCAAAGCATGACTATGCGTTGGCCGAAGGCAATTTAAATTATATATTAGCCCACCAATTGGTTGTTGGTGTAGTGATGATTGAGACTATACTTGGTAGTAAAGACCCGTGTTCGATGGGGGGGGGGGAAATTGAATTTAGGTTATATACAAGCTGGGCCGAATTAGGCAATGGAGGGATAACTCTTTATCTTTTCCAAAAAATAAAATAAAAAAGGGATAACTCTTTGAGCTTATAGTGAACTAGCTTATAGTCCCATGCAATGCACGGATTTACTAAAATTTATAAATATTTTTATTTCAACATCTTTTTTATGATTTTTTTTATATTAAGTATGAAAAAATTCGATATTCTGCTAATTATATTAAAAATTATGCATATCTTTTTAAATAATATTATTTTGCTTAAATTTTCTATAAGTTGTTACAAAAATATTTTATTGAATTTGGGATGGAAAGATTATGTTTAAGTAGGAAAGAAAATATTTGAGTATATTAAAATTGCCTAAGATAATCTGACAAAAAAGGGAAAAAAAAAGTGGAGGGAAATTATTTAACCAGATTTTGCCACGTGTCATTTTTTATTCGCCTTTAGTATATAGTTATTGATTGATTATTTCATCTACATTCTTTAATGTGGGAAAAACACCTACAATAATATATGGTGTGATCATGGATTAATCGACATTATTGATGTTATTGCAGGAGCATATATATATTATGCAATGTACAATCTGTATCAACGCAATTGAGGGAGCTAAGAAATAAATAAAAATATTGATTTATTAATCGATTGTAGCTTTGAAATAAACTAGATTGAAATCAACTAGTTGTGGTTGAAGAAGTACTTAAACTTGTCATGGTAGAAGTTAAATTACTTCCAACTAAACATAATAGATAACCCCCCTTTCCTTTCAAAAACATATAATACGAATTTAAAATGGAATTTCATTATGAAACTTAACTAATTAATTAACCTAAGTGACATAAAAATTGTTAGTTAGTGAGTCAAAACTTGGACCCAATCAAATAACAAAAGTAATTAAGCTTCTAGTATAGTCATCAACTATGGTAAATATATATTAATCTGAATCGTTGATGATGTTAGTTGTTTCATCTTAGCCTTTTAACATTACATTTTTAAAAATTAAAAAAGAATTATTGACAAAATTATTTGGTAGGTAGAAATTGGTGAGAGGGAGAGATAGATAGGCCAGATGGGTGACTTAGGTTTTTATAAGTTGTGTATTCATTATTCAATGGACTTGATTTTAAGTGTAGTATATTCAATAAAAAATATTTGTGTAAAATCTTTAAACAATAATATGGTACAAAAAATTTTGATCAATGATTATTTGTGTAAATAGTTACCAATCAAATGTTTTAGTTACCATGGTAAAGGTTTACAATAATATTTGTTAAAAAATTGTTGATTGATAACTAATTGTGTAAAATAGCTAGGTACCAATCAAATGACTTTCACACAAAAGTATATTCAATCAGCTCCCTTGATTAAACAATTGTACCAAGGCTAAAGGCTTTACCCTCTTACCAGTTACCACTACTTTACAAGCTAAGCAAGGAAAAGCTGGTAAAAAAAAAAAAGTTTGATTGAATGTTAGTGTATATGTCAATATGTGTATTTGGAGACATTATAAATTGCTTGCTCAAGTTGCGATCTTGAGTGAATACATACCTAATATTTAAGTGTATTTTATTTCAAACAAAACATTATTGTTTGCACGGCAAGAGAGGGACACTAAGGGCTTGTTCACATTTACTGAACTGAGTTGAACTGATTGGAACTGAACTGAATTGAATATTTTATGAGAGAAAGAAATTAAGTAATTGCGAACATGCCCTAAGTATAGTGTAGATGAAGCAATATGAATTGATAATGTCATAGAATTAATAGTGATGTTACACAAAAGCAAAACAATAGTGGTGTTTATTGAATGGCATCCTGCCTTTTGTTCATCAGTTGTTATTCTTCCAAAACGAAAACTTTGAAATAATTCTTTTCAAAAATCCTCCCAAAAAATCATCCTTTACTTGTTCCATCATGTTGCCAATAGTATGAGTATCAGTAGTCCACCTTTGATGATTGAGAATGGTGATTTGCTTCTTTTGCTTTGTTCGAGTTTCCGTTGCAGACACAGTAAGAATGCCATTAACATCAATATTGAAATATATATCCAACTTTATTTCCCCTTTTGGTAAGGGTGGAAGATCTGAAATTGTAAACATACCCAAGAAATGGTTATCTTTAACTAAGCTTTTTTCGCCCTCGTACACTACGATATCTACTCTTGTTTGGTTGTCTCTTACAGTTTCACAACCCTGTTTTATTTTCATGGCTGGGATGGTAGTATTCTTCGGGAAAAAAACATTGAAATCACGGTTATTTTGTTCGAGGACCTTTATACCAAGAGACAAAGGTATGACATCTACTAGAACCAATTCTTTACCAACACCACTCAGAATCGCGGCATGTACAGCTGCTCCATATGCAACGGCCTCATCCGGATTCAAGCTTTTACAGAACACCTTTCCGTCGAAGAAGCTCTGTAACAACTCCTGAACCTTTGGGATGCGGGTTGACCCCCCGACAAGGACGATGTCATCAACATCTTCCTTTTTCACCTTAGCATCGTCTAGACAATTTTTAACTGTTTCAATACATTTTATGAACAAGTCCATATTCATCTTCTCGAAATTAGCACGGGTTAAGGTTGCTCTAAAATCAATGCCCTCGAAGAGGCAATCGATGTCGATTGTAGTTTGAGGAGCAGAGGATAGGGTCCTCTTCGCTCTCTCAGCAGCATTTCTTAATCTTCCAAGAGCTCGAGGATTCTCACTGATGTCTTTTTGGTGCTTCCTTTCAAACTCCTTGACCAAGTGACTCAAAATTCTGTTATCGAAGTCTCCTCCCCCTAGGTGGGTGTCGCCGCTTACAGCTTTTACAGTAAATTCACCCTTCTTGATGGCTACTAAAGAAACATCAAATGTCCCACCACCAAGGTCGAATATTAGAACATTGATTGCGCGGCTGAATCTACTAGTAGCCTTTGTGTCGAGACCATAAGCCATGGCAGCAGCTGTTGGCTCGTTGATGATACGAACCACATTAAGTCCTGCAATGTTGCCAGCCTCGATGGTTGCCTCACGCTGGGAATTATTGAAGTATGCCGGAACTGTGACAATAGCATTCTTAACCGGTGTGCCAAGGAACTCCTCGGCGATTTCTTTCATCTTTATTAGGACCATTGAAGATATCTCCTCGGGTTTGAATACCTTCTCTTTATCTTTATGACTGACCTTAATCATCGGCGTGTCTTCTTCATCTATAACTTTGAAAGGCCATAGCTTCATATCGTTTTTTACAGTTTCATCACTGAATCTTTTACCAATAAGCCTCTTTGCATCTGTTAAAAGTCACTAATACTTAGAAAAAACTTAGAGTTGAATTTGTTTTGACAGAATAACTTTTATAATTGAGCAAAGTTAGTTGAATTTTGCTAATCCAAATAAAGATCTTACATTATTATTAGCCGGCCACTTTTTTAGTAATCATATTGCAAAATTAAAATACGTACTTTAATAAAAAAAAAAAAATACAATATCAACGTGACTATTAATTGAGAAGCTGGATAGAGAAAGGAACAAACCGAAAATAGTATTGGTGGAATTGAAAGAAGCTTGATTCTTAGCAGCTTCACCAGTAAACATCTCAGTATCTGTAAAAGCGACCCAAGACGGTGTCGTACGATTACCCTGATCATTGGTTATAATTTCAACACGATCATGACGCCAAACTGCAACACAAGAGTAAGTTGTACCAAGATCGATTCCGATTACCGGCCATTCTCCTAGTGATTTTGATTTTCCCATTATTATCAATCGATTAATAATACCCTTAAAGGAACAAGAAAATACCAAAGGGAACTTTTTGTAATTAATCAACTCGATCTGTATAATATAGTTTAGGCCAGGTTACTTGCATATAATTTATATAGTCCTCTACTTTGCATTGGTTTACAACTATTTCTACTTTTACAACATGTTGATATAATAAAGATGCACCGCAGTACCGGGTTATTATCTCTATCTTCACCAAATACTATTATCTTTATAAAATCTTTATTGTATTCGCTAAAAAAGATTATCTTAAAAATAGATAAAGATAATTATTTTTACTTTTTTTAAAAAAAATATTATCTTTTTGGACCCTGAACAAGTGAATGTTTTGGAAATAAATAAGCCATCAATCAAGAGATGTTTTGAAAATTTGTAATCCACCAAAAGAGTGTTGGAAATTTATGAGTCAATAACCTGTGGAATACATTGCACAACTTTCAATTTTCAATTTTCACCAGTAATAATTATCTGGAGCCTTACATGCTAAACTAGCAGTCTAGCACACCATCAAAATATCAGATGATTCAGCGTTGAACAAAGGTGAACCTCGATTTGCCACCACCCACCAGCACTTGAGCTTAAATAAGCGCGTAAATGAGTGGATAGCCAAGGAAAGTAGTATTAAGACAACTAGCTAGTAGATTTCAAGGACCATCAGACACAATATTGTGGCTAAGTAGATGTACAAAAAACATGAGAAACATAAGAAATTCAGAAACTCAGAGCATTACATATGTGAAGAATTCACCAGGATATTAAGGTCAGCGACACACATACAAAGAAACCAACAGAATCAGAATGTATATAATGCTGGAACCACCAGATCACAAAAATAAATGGCAATCATACATTCATACCTGTATTTCTAGCAATTGAGTTTAATTAAAAGCTAAAATCAATTAGTTCTTGCCAATCTTTGTTCTAAAACCTACAGCTTGTGCATTCATTAGATCAATTCTTAATCACTATCAATGATCTCAACCCTTTGTGCAGTCTTGTTAACACGAGCATCATCACGGTGGAGCTGCATTTGTGCAATGATAGGATCGCAGATGCTCTGAAGCTCCAGCATCTTGTCTTCAAATTTACTAGCCTCTGTTAAAACATTCCAATCCAACCACTGCAATGTCTGTTGAATAGCATCCTCAACCTTCCTCCGATCTTTTTTGCCAATCTTATCAGCATCACATCTCAGTAAGCGCCTCTTTTCATGAGCATAGTTCTCCATATCATTCTTTGCTTTTGCCTTACGCCTTTTTTGATCATCCTCATAATTGAGCTTCTCTGCAACTTTTATCATCTTTCCAATTTCTTCCCTTGACAATCGGCCACTGTGATAACTGACAGTCATTCCACTGTTTTTCAGAGTGCTCAGTTCCTGAGCATCACATTTCAGGATTCCGTCAGAATCAACTTCAAAGCAAACATTGATGTCAATACAACTCTTCCGCTTACTGGCAGGAGGAACACCCGAAAGCTCAAAGCTTCCCAGCAAGTTATTATCTCTAGCTGTGATCCTTTCGCCTTCATATACACTAAACAACACTTCAGACTGATTCTTTTTTACTGTATGAAACAACTTCTCCTTTTTTGTTGGGATAGGAGTGTTCCTTGGTATTAACACAGACAACTCTGCATTACTGTTCTCAATACCAAGAGAAAGCGGAGTTACATCAGTAAGCACGAACTCATTATTCTCCATTCCACTCAACATTGCAGCATGGGCTGCATCACCATAAGCAACTGCTTCATCTGGATTGATGCTTTTATTCAGCTTCTTACCACCAAAAAAGTCCTGTAACATCTGTTGAATCTTAGGAATCCTGCTCGAGCCACCTACTAAGACAACCTCATGAACCTCATTCTTTCTCATATTTGCTCCCATCAAACATTTCTCTGTTATGTCAATACACTTCTTAAATAACTCCATGTTCAACTTCTCAAAACGAGCACGAGTCATACACGAAGAAAAATCGATTCCATCAAAAAGGCAATCTAACTCGATAAGCGTGGAAGAAGTTGTAGAAAGGTTTCTTTTAGCTACCTCACAAGCAGCTCTCAAACGGCCCATAGCCTTGTGATTTTTCTTGATGTCTTTTCGATACTTTCTCTTGAACTCCTCCACAAAATGACTTACCATATTGTTGTCAATATCTTCACCCCCAAGATGGGTGTCTCCATTAACTGATTTCACTTCAAATGACTCCTTTTCGATAACGACCAAAGAGACATCAAAAGTACCCCCACCAAGATCAAAAACCATCACATTTTTTCTGCCAGAAGCCTTCTTGTCAAGACAATATGCAAATGCAGCTGCTGTTGGCTCATTAATAATGCGAAGCACATTTAGGCCAGCAATGATTCCAGCATCTTTAGTTGCCTGACGCTGCAGAGTATTGAAATAAGCCGGAACAGTGATAACAGCATCCTTTACATTCGTACCAAGATAGGCCTCAGCAGTTTCTTTCATCTTTGAGAGGATCATTGCAGATATCTCTTCTGCGGAAAACTCCTTCTCTTGACCCTTATAGTTCACTACAATCATTGGTTTCTTCTCATTATTCGATCCAAAGCAAGCAACAACTTTGAATGGCCAAAGTCCCATGTCTTTTAATACACTTTCATCATTGAAGCTCCTTCCTATGAGCCTCTTCGCATCTGTAATCAATTGAAATTTAGGGCCATATGATAGGATGAGGATTAATAAACATCAAATGAATATATGAAAAAAAAAAAAACACACAGCTGCTAAAAAAACTGTTTATAAGCAGTACATAAGACTAGTATAAATTGCATCCAACTGATATGTAAAAGTTATGTTAATAAAATGCCATTCTAATTTCAGTTAACCCCTTTGGAAAACAAATTGAAACAAATGTGCATAACAGTTTTTTGTTACCTATGCATAGTGTACAGGAGCTATAAAACAGGGGAAATGTCTATGACTCATGTCATAAAAATTAACAAAGTTGCTACAATTGTTTAAATCGAACAATCAAGTACGAATAGCTCAATAGAAACAAAGGATGTGAATCAATTTCTCACAGAACAGTATTCTCTGAAGTTAATTACTGTCTTAAGTAGCCCAATTGCATACTAAATTGAGGCATATATGCATGTAACAACTTACAAAGACCCTTCAAGTATTGCTATCTTGTCTTATTAAAATTAACCATTGAACTAATTCCAGTTAACAAAGAACCAAATTACCCATAAAGATTGAAAAGAAGCCGTTCTTTTGCCAAATTCAGACTTTCGTTGTTAACATGACACACAACCCCAATGTCTATGATATTCAATCTATCTTCTGCTAGGAGGGTCACGAGTCACGACATATTAACCATAAACCATCCCATAATAGGAAAAGTGACAACTTTTTTCGGATATCCTATTACAATTTCATGTATGTAGCTATAAATTCCCAACAAATAAATAATGGAGAAACAACTTAGCAGAAAAATTTTGTCAGAAAACCTTGTTCTGGTTTTGTTAGTCACTAATTAAGTCCTTAACAGCTTGATATTAGCACTATTTTACCACTAATAGTTTACTGATCTGCACCTGTTTTTCAAGCCTACCCTCATCCAGTTATCCTCAAAAATAACATTTGTAAACTTAAATTTCAACATTCAAAGAAAATTTATTCATTTTCATACCAAAGGAGATCGAAATAAATATATACACAACATAATCATGAATCAAAAAACCAATTTAAGTCCTTTCCAAAAAAAAAAAAAAACAATTTAAGTACTTGATGATTTTTGCATCATAGCCCATAAGCGGAATGAAACTATTACAATAAGTTGTCCGATTATCTACTCTAATCAACTCCTTAAATGCATAGACTGTAAAGAATAAAGAAAGAAGAGAAAGAGAACACACCAAATATAGTGTTGTTAGCATTGACTGGTGCTTGGTTCTTAGCAGCATCACCTACAAGTCGTTGATCATTTTTGGTAAAGGCGACACAAGACGGCGTTGTCCTGTTACCTTGATCATTCGCAATAATCTCAACTGCGCCATGCTCCCATACAGCCACGCACGAGTATGTCGTCCCGAGATCGATACCTATAGCTGGCGCCTTTCCTTTTTCTCCCACCATACTTGTACTCGCCATACTTTTTTATGAGAAGGTAGAGAAATTGAAAATTGATGAAAAATAACAAGTGTGAATACCCAAGTTTTGAATATTACTTTCAAATTAGATCACTTTCTTAGATATTCTTTTGCTCTTTCTCTCTCTAGCTCTCTTTGACTTTAATGTATGTAGGAGTTGGGAGTTGGAACCCAAAGATTTACGTAGTACGGAGTATCATAAAGTTTACTTTTGGGTTTTGGGTTTGCCCGTTTTTTATTTTCACCATTGCCTGATTTCAAATTCTTTTTTTCAATTTAAATTAAATTTGTGTAGATTATTACTCCCTCCTTCCCTTTTTTATTTGTCATTTTTGAAAGAAATTCATGGGTGAAAAATGTGAAGTAATGAAAGTATATAGGATAGTGAAATTTCCAAGTAATAAAATAATAAAAGTGTATGGAAAAGAGATATTTCCAATTAAAAAAGGAAATAAAGCACATGGAAAAGAGAAACCGAGAGATTCAAGAGTGTAAAAATATTAAATTAGTCAAAAGTTGGCACAATTATATGGCAAATGTTAGGGTAAAATAGAAAGATAACTTAATAAAGACAAAAAAAATTGAGAGTATAAAAGTCTTTTTATGTATCTTACTGTAATAATTACTACTCCGTACTAGGTTAGGGGCACCCAAAATGACAAAAGTGGCAAACAAAAGGGGACGGAGGGAGTATTATAGTTGACTACTAGGTTAGGTTCGGTGTCATGCACGATAATTTTCGATAACTATTTTTTTTAAAGCTTCAATAACTATTTATAAAAGGAAAATGCTATACATAGCTATAAGGGCTACATATAAGTAGAGCTATCAAAAGCTGACCCGATCCGAAATACCGACCCTAACCCGACCTATTAACCGACCCGTCTGAACCCGAAAAAAATGGTGACCCAAACCCGACCTGAAACCAACCCTAGACTCGAGTTGACCCGAGTATTTGAGATCCGAACCCAAACATTAACCGACCTAGAGACGACTCAACCCAAATATAACCCGTAAATTATTGACTTGAGCCGAACCCGACCTGAACCGAAATTGACCTAAACCCGTTTTAACCCGTCAAAACCCGAATTCAACCCGACCTGTTCCTAACCCGACCCGAATTCAACCTAACCTGTTCCTAACCCGGCCTAAATTCAACCCGACCTGATACAAACCCGACTCAAATTTTAACCCGACCTGTTACAAACCCGACTTGTTAATGACCCAACCCAAATTCAACCTGACTTGTTATCGAATCAATATGTATAGGTCGTTATCTCATGTTGGTATTGGAATGGAAATTGAATCCGAACTCTATTCCTTCAATATTTCACTTTGAATTTTAAGAGGTTAGTTTCACAACATGTTTTTAGGGACGAATTTCAGGGACGAAACATGTATTCGCAAATTATTGACTTGAACCGAACTCGACTCGAAACCGACAATGACCCAACTTGGAAATGACCCGACTTGATTATAACCTGCAAATTATTGACTTGAACCGAACCCGATTTGAACCCGAGAATGACCCGACCTGATTATAACCCATAAATATATAATTGACTTGAACCAAACCCGACTCGAACCCGAGAACGACCCGAATTTAACCCGACCTATTTTTCACCCGACCCGAATGTAACCCGATTACCCGACCTAAACCCGACCCAAACCCGATAAGATGTATGACCCGACGTGGTGACTCAAGCATGACCCAACCCGAAACCGACCCGCATATGTTATGACATTAACCCGTATTGACCCGACCCGAGATGACCCGACTCACACTAACACGACTCAAACCCGACCCATTTACTCGAATTCACAGCTCTACATATAAGCATTAAATTTACACTTCAAAATCGTAAAAAGTTAAGAAATCATAAAAATATAAACACTAATTACACTTATTTACGCGTGTTTTTGTCATGAATTCCTAACTTTATACAGTTTTTAAGAATGTACCGAGTATTAATGTTTATATATAGCCCTTAGGGCTACATATAACATTACCCTTTTTAAAATTAACATTGTTGTATTACATTCATTTATTTTTTTTTTCCTTTCATTTATTACAATTGAATGTTGAATATCAACAAAAATGGCAAGAAAAATTACACTAAAAATAATCAACATGTCTATTCTTAGCGAGTATTATTAAAGTATATGTCTTACTCCTGTGAGTATAAATATTCTCAGTGTGTTGCTACTCTGCTAGAAGTTCCTCATGTTTGGTTATCACGCACTCTGATTTTATTGATTCTCTTATTATACTAAGTATTAACCCTATTTACCTTACGGTTTTTTTTTTAATTACTCCCTCCGTCCCAAAAAGAACGACCCATCTGGGTTGATTATACGGGTATTAAGGAAGTTAAGTAAAAAGAAGTAAAAGTATATTGGAAAGATAAATTTATATGGGGTTTGTAAAAAAATAGAGAGAGAAAGTAATAAAATAACATGGAAAATCAAATTTTTATATGGGGAAGCTAATTTTGCACAAATATTGTTGCAAATTGGTGGTGTTTTAATGCAAATGGGTCATTCTTTTTGGGACAAAGTTTTGGCCAAATGGGTCGTTCTTTTTGGGACAGAAGGAGTATTTCTTAATACACTCTGTTTCAAAATAAATATTGTCACAATAAGTAGTAAGATGAACACATACATTTGCCAAATCATAACTTTGACCAATAGCATCTCTAATTATCATTAAGTGTTTGGTTCAAAAGAGATCTAAATTTCCTTAAGAATTTGAATTTCATGGAAAGTATGAGTAATAATTTTCGTTATGTATTCCTAGGATATATAATTGGTTGGCAAAAAAAAAAAAAAAATTCTCATGAATTTCCCATGTTTTGTGGGAACTTAAATAATCTAGGAATTTTAATTTCTTCAAACTTTTTTTAAAAATTTGTAGTGCTATCTCAAAATTGTATTCCTCATGAATTCGACTAGCTCATTCTTTTTTGTTTAACCAAATAAGGGTTAAGTACTATGAATAAATTATAAAAAGTTAATATTCAAGAATTATGTATTGAGATAATTTAAACAAGTTCATATCAACATGACTATTTTTTTAAAAAAATACTTAAATTAGGTCAAAATATATTACATAAATAGTGTTAAAAAGTTATTTACATAATTGTCATAATTTATTTTAGGGGTAATGCTATACATAGCCCTTAGGGTTATATATAAGCATTGAATTTACTCTTGAAAAATGTATAAAGTTAGGAATTCATGACAAAAACACGCGTAATTCGGTGTAATTAATGTGTTTTTGTCATGATTTTCTAAATTTAAACAATTTTCAAGAGTAAATTAAATGATTATATGTAGCCCTTAGGGCTATGTATAGCATTTTCCTTTATTTTAAAACAAAAGAAATACGTCAATAGGACAATAAATGCGGAGTAAGGGTCTGTTTCACATTTACTTAATTTTAGTCAGTTCAGTTCAGCTCTAATCAGTTCAGTTCAATTCAGTTCAGCTCCAATCAGTTCAGTTCAGCTCTTAATTTTTCTCTTTCATTTAATATTCAGTTCAGCTCAGTTCGGTTCAGCTTCAATCAGTTCAATTTAATTCAGTTCAGCTCAATTCAATAAATGTGAACAGACCCTTAATCTACAAAATCACAAGTACCCATATTATTTTGGACTTGTAACGGTTTTATTAGTCGATTAAATTGACTTAAAAATAAATAAATAAAAATCAGAGAAAGGTGATCATAAATTTTGCACGGAGTTCAAAAAGGTAAGAGTAGAGAGAGTAATCACTCCTTTGCATCAAATGAGAGCCTTCAAAGAAACCATTCATAACTGTAATCTGGTAGATTTAGGATATGTGGGACACAAGTTCACTTGGTTCAATAAACAAAAGAAAAATCCAATTCTTGAGAGACTAGACAGGTTCTTGGCGAATGATGGTTGGATAAGACTTTTCCCTCATAATTTTGTCACAAATCTACTTAGGATGTCCTCTGACCATAACCCCCTTCTACTTCAACTTGAGCAGAAAAAAGCCTTTCCTGGTACAGCACCCTTCAGATTTGAACCTCTTTGGCTCACTGACCCTGATTTCATTCCTTTTGTATCTCAAAAATGGAACTCTTACCCCCCTCCTTTTCAACAAAAACTAAATAACTTAGCAAATGATCTCAAACCTTGGGCTGCCAACCTTTTTTCAAACAACCAAGCCAAGAAGAAGAGATTAATTGCTAGAATAAATGGTGCTCAACTAGCCTTTCAAAGAAATCCTGCTTTCACTCACTTGCTGGACCTGGAAAAGGACCTCCAATCTCAATTAAATATCATTCTAGATCAAGAGGAAATTTTTTGAGCAACAAGGGCAAGGTCTGATTGGTTGCTTCATGGGGATAGAAACACCTCCTTTTTTCATGCCTCTGCCATAATTAGGGGGAAAAGAAACAAAATCCTTGCTTTAAAAAACCAGGTAGGTGAATGGATTGAGGACCCTCATCAGATTCATTCCCATATCTTGTATCATTTCAAACATCTTTTTACTTCAGAAAATACTGTAAACATTGAGTCCACCATGTCTCTGCAAGAGATTGACTGTTCTTCCATCCCCCTTCTCTCTGAAACTAAAGAAGCTCTCTTCTCCATTGGGCCTGATAAGGCCCCTGGTTTAGATGGCTTCCATGCAGCCTTTTATCATGCTGCCTGGGACTATCTTAAACAAGATTGCCTCAGCTTTGTTCAACAGGTGTTTTCACAGAAAGCCATCCCTGATCAGATAAACAAGACAATCATTTGTCTGATCCCAAAAATCTTCTCCCCTTCTCTCATCTCCAGTTACAGACCCATTAGCCTTGTCAACACCTCTTACAAGATAATCTCTAAGATTCTGGTTCACAGAATAAGACCTCACCTTCTCACCCTTATTTCTCCAAATCAGAATAGCTTTTTGAAGGGGAGGGGGACTGAAGTGAATTACATAATAGCTTCTGAGATCATGCATTCTATGAAGAAAAAAGGGGGAACAAGGGGGTTGTTTGCTATTAAGTTGGACCTAGAAAAGGCTTATGACAAATTAGAGTGGTCCTTCATAAATCGTTGTCTCCATTTCTTCAACTTCTCTAAGGATACTATAGACTTGATCATGTCTTGCATTTCTTCTACCTCTACCCAGATCCTCATAAATGGGAAACTATCTGAGGAATTCAAGCCATCTAGGGGCATTAGACAGGGAGACCCCCTATCTCGTTACATTTTTATTATTTGCCTTGAGTACCTTTCCAGGAAAATCCATGATCAATGTCTCAGCAAAAATTGGAAGCCATTTAGATTCAGGGGGGGGGGGGGGGGGGAGTACTAGCATTTCACACCTGTTATTTGCTGATGATGTCTTGTTGTTTGGTGTTACTGACAAGAAAACTCTTTCATCTGTTACCCGAACTCTTCAGCATTTCTGTTCAGTGTCTGGTCAAAAAATAAATGAGTCCAAAAGTCAAATTTATTTCTCCAAAAACGCTAGCATCCATGTCATTGATGATTTTGAGCAAACACTGGGTGTCAACAGATCAAAGGACCTAGGAACTTATTTGGGATTCCCTTTGTCTGAGAAAAGACCAAACAGGAGACAATTGTCTGCCAACATTGACAAAATGAGTAAGAAACTTGCTACTTGGAAATCAAATTCTCTTTCTAGGGGGGGGGGGGAAACTAACCCTTTTACAATCCACTATTCCCAGATATTCAATGTCCTGCATCAAGCTCCCAAAATTCATCATTTCAAAACTTGATTCAATATGCTCAAAATTCTTTTTTGGGGGGGGGGGGGGGGAATTCTGAAAATAGAAAGACCTCATGGGTTTCTTGGAAATGCATTTGTAGAAAAAAGGAGGAGGGTGGGTTGGGAATCCTCTCAAATTTTGAGGCAAACCAATTGAGCCTAGCTAGACTTTGCTGGATGGTAGACACTCAATCAAACTGGGCTGGGAAAATTCTTTATGAGAAATATGTGAGAGGAAAACGGTCTCCCACACCTTTCAATAGGGGTTCCCATATTTGGAGTGCAGTTGGCAAGGGTTGGGATTTGTTCAGAAATAGCTTGATTTGGGAAGTGGGGAATGGGGAAAACATTAGTCTCTGGAAAGATAGATGGCTTCATTCTGATTCCATGAGAAGCCTGTTAGTAGGCCCTTTACCCCCTAATTCTGATGAAATAAACCTAGCCAACATAACCATTCATAATAGAGGTGAATTAGAACAGGCTATCAACTTCCAGATCCCAGATGACATATTCACTAGAATAGAGAGTATCAATCTGTCTACCTCTGAGGACTTTAACTTCACTACTTGGACAAAAAGAGGTAGTTTTGATGGAGCTAAAGCTAGAGAGTGTCTTATTTCTCTCAGAGATCCTCTTTAGTCAGATTTAGACCAACTCAGTTGGGATAGCATTTGGAAATCAAACACTTACCCTAAAATAAAGCTATTCCTCTGGCAACTGCTCTGGAATAGAATCCCTTCTGCCAGCAACCTGTTCTTAAGGCATATAACTCCAACTCAAACCTGCACCTTTTGCCCAACCTTACCTGAAACTGCAGAACACATCTTCTTGACTTGTAGCAGAGCCTCGGAATTCTAGAACCAGATTCACCCCCCACCTTCTTCCTTGAAAGGGGTGCAGGAATCCTTCCCTGATTGGCTTCAAAAAAATCTCCTATCCAAAACTAGTTCACATAACAACATTCCCTGGAACTCAATTTTCTGCTTCTGTATTTGGCAAATCTGGAAAAGAAGAAACTGTTGGCTATTCTCTAAACAGAACACCCCTTTAAAAACATCCATAACCCAGTGTTTGTGGGCTGCTAGTGAATGGTATTACTCCTCCCAGCATTCAACTAGGATAGAGCACACTACTACTCCCTCGGTTCCCCCCCCCCCCCCTCCTTCCTTCTTAAAAGTCAATGTTGATGCAGCTTTCCTCCGGTCCACAAAAGAATCAGGTTGTGCAGGAGTTTGCAGGAATGAACATGGTACTTGGATTGAAGGTTTTCAATGGAAAGGGTTCTCTACCTCAGCTTCTAATGCTGAACTCCAAGCTATTT
Organism: Chenopodium quinoa; assembly: GCF_001683475.1. NCBI lineage: Eukaryota > Viridiplantae > Streptophyta > Magnoliopsida > Caryophyllales > Amaranthaceae > Chenopodium > Chenopodium quinoa. The sequence continues at coordinate 2,128,286 of NW_018742815.1, read as the reverse complement.
TGCTAGCTCTTACATGGATCAAGGATCGAGGATGGACATCATGTCATATTGAATCCGACTCCAAATTCACAGTGCAGGATATTCAACATTGTAGAGATTATCTACTAACTCCAAAAGTAAATGCTTGCAGGCTGCTACTACAGGAACAAGCTGATGTGAAGCTATACTATGGAGAGAGGGGCAAGAATAGTGTGGCTGATCTGCTAGCTAAGGATGCCCGAAGGAACTTGGACATTTTGAACTCCTTTTGTATTATAACTGATCCACCTGATGCTTGTAAAAGAATCCTAGAACAAGATGCTGCTAATCGTATTAATGGCTCAGGCCACCATTCTGTAATGTTGGGCAACCCTATGGGAAGCCAGCAAAACCTTAACTTAACTTAATATATTTTAGCCCTTCTCTCAAAAAAAACAAGAGAGAGTAATCACTAAACAATAGACTGATTTCAGAAGGCCTAAAGTCACCCACTCCATCCAAAATAGAAACATCCTTTGACTCCCTTAATAGGCTTCATTGTACACCTTCTTCCTCAAATTTTAAACTAAAGTAAACCTCTTTCATTTCAAAAAATGGAGAATGAAATAGACAAAAAGAGTACTGAGTCATGGCCGGCAATTGGAATCGATCTCGGGACAACATACTCGTGTGTAGGAGTATGGCAACCTCAACATGACCGTGTTGAGATCATCACCAATGACTTAGGTAACCGTACGACACCATCTTGGGTGTCCTTCAATCAAAACGAGCGTCTAATGGGTGAGGGTGCTAAGAATCAGGCGGCTATGAATCCAGCTAACACCATTTTTGGTTCGTTCTTCTATTTTTTTCTTTGTGATTATTATTGTGATCAAAGTTTTGTTTTATTTTGTTAATTGTGGTAAAATTATGTAATTCAAAGTAATTAATCGATTGTTACTTGTTAGATTATAGATAATGTTCTTTTCCCTCAACTTGCCGTAGATTCTTTTAATTGTATCTCATCATTTATCCGTTCCATTGGAAATTTACATTTCTTTTTTACTGTAGTATTTTATAATGTACTTAAAAAAAATAAAATTCATGCTAAATTCATTTTGATATGGAGTATATACTTCCAAAAATATGTATGGAGTATCTTTTAATCATAGTAGTGATACGAGTAATAAAGATAATTGTTGAAGTTATGCATGGAAAAACACTATATGTAATAATGAATTAAAAAAATCAATCTAATTGTATGTTCTTTTAATTTTTGTTCGTTTATATGGCATTTTTATTATGAAATGTGTGCTTTGTTAAAAATAAAAAGGATATTATATTTTGAATTGCATGTAATTACTCTGTATTATACGGAGTATGTTAATTCTGTTACATTCTGTTCTTGGGTATACGAAGTAAATAAGATTGATGAATTTTTATAGAAAATCAATCACGAAATTACTTTTGTAAAGCACAAAAGAACAGCTGTTGGAACCTTATTTTTTTTTTCCTGAATTATTTAGTTATAATTCTTTGATCAGTGGTTAGTTGGTTACAGCCCTTACTGAGTTACAGGAAGCTGCTCGTTTATATAATTTCTGTTTTATGGTCTTAATTTGTCAATTCCAATCATTTTATTAATGGTTCCGGACTAAATTAATCTTTTGATTATCTTGGCTGCTTTGAGATTTGTTCTCATTCCTATTTGATGTCTAATTAACTTATGGGGGTACTAAATGTTACTCATTCAATCTTGTAAAGTCCGTGCCTTGTTTAGAACTTATTATGAGACAAAAAAAACTCAAAGTAGGATTAGAAGAACTTTGAGAGATGAAGGGAGTAGATTAAAAAGGCATTAAAGTTTGTGACAATGATGAAGTGCCCGATATCATGAGGGAATTTCTGTTTGTGTTTCTGTTAAGTAAGAGGAGATTTAAAATGTTTTGGTTTATATTTGTACTTGAGCTTTAGATACGTCTTACTGATGATCAATTTTCGTATTGGCAGATGCAAAGAGGCTTATAGGTAGGAGGTTCAAAGATGAAAATGTGCAAAAAGACATGAAACTCTGGCCATTCTTAGTTGTTGCTGCTCCAAATGGTGCCAATGACAAAAAGCCTATGATTTCGGTAACCTATGAGGATGAAGAGAGGCTATTTGCTGCTGAGGAGATATCTTCTATGATCCTCAGAAAGATGAAAGACATTGCAGAAGCATATCTTGATTCAGAAGTGAAGAATGCTGTCATCACCGTTCCTGCCTACTTCAACAATGCTCAACGTCAGGCAACAAAAGATGCAGGAATCATTGCTGGACTGAATGTCATGTGCATTCTTAGTGAACCAACAGCTGCTGCTATTGCTTATGGTTAAAAAAGAAGCTTAATTGCAGTGAAGCTGCATCAAGAAACGTTTTGGTTTTCGATCTTGGTGGTGGAACTTTTGATGTGTCTATAGTTGCGGTGAAAAAGGATGTCTTTGAAGTCAGAGCAGTAGGCGGGGACTCTCACCTTGGTGGAGGAGACTTTGACAGTAGAATGATGGACCATCTTGTAACCGAATTTAAAATGAACCACGGTAAGGATATAAGTGCAAATCGTAGGGCTCTTGGAAGATTGAGAGCTGCATGTGAAAGGGCTAAGAGAGTCCTCTCTACAACTTCAGAGACCACTATTGATATTGATGGTCTCTTCGAGGGTATTGATTTCTCATCCACCATCAACCAAGCAAGGTTCGACAAATTCAACAAGGATTTGTTCATGGATTGTTTGGACCATGTTGAAAAGTGTTTGAAGGATGCAAAATTGGAGAGGAATGATATTGATGATGTTGTCCTTGTTGGTGGGTCTACTCGGATCCCCAAAGTTCAGAAATTGTTGCAGGAATTTTTCAAAGGGAAGGAGCTCTGTAAAGGCATTAACCCGGATGAGGCTGTTGCGTATGGTGCTGCTTTTCATGCTGCCATCTTGGCCCGTGTAGATAGTAGCAGCAAGAACGCTGTGCTTGTGGATGTTACTCCCTTGTCCCTTGGTCTTCAAAATATAAAGGGAAGAGATGGCAAGATGAGTGTTTTAATTCCTCGAAACACACCTATTCCGGCAAAGATGGAGATGACAAGGGCCTTGCTTGAGGACAACCAGACTAAAATGAGATTAGCAGTGTATGAGGGTGAGGCACCTATTGCCAGGGATAACAACTGCTTAGGTAGCTTCTTGCTTGAAGGAATCCCCCCATTACCAGCATGTGTTGCGAAGATAAAAGCATGTATGAATATTGATGAAAATGGTATCTTGACAGTGACAGCTGAGGAGAAAAGCACTGGAAACAAGAATCAGCTTACCATAACCGATTACAGTGGGAGATTTTCTAAGGAAGAGATTGATAGGAAGGTGGCAGAGGCCAAAAAGTTCAAAGCTCGGGATGAGGAGCGCAAGAAGGCAGTTATAGCAAAGGACAATTTGGACAATTATATGGATGAGGTGGTAGAAACCTTGAGAGGTTATGGAAATAAGATCGGGATAAAGGACAAGAGGAAGATAGACGATGCTCTTGAGAATACAACCAAATGGTTAGACTGGAACTACATGCTTACTGAAGCCAGCAAGTTTGAGGAAAAGATGAAGGAACTTGAGAGCATTTGCGAGCCTATCTTAGCAATGATGCACCAAGAAGAGTCCGATGATTCTGATGTGTTTATGAGTTGTGCTTCTCCAAAGATTGAGATTATCGATCTCGATTGAACTAGCTCACTGTAAGTGTACATAAGTTATTACAAGGTTGATCTGATTAGGAGCCAAGATATATGTTGTGCGACAGCGGAAGCAAAGGTCGTAAACAAACAAGAAAACAATAAAGAAATTCAATGCAAACAATAAGAACAACACCAAGAATTTACGTGGTTCACTATCGATGTGATAGCTACGTCCACGGGCACCGAGATCGAATGATTTCACTATAAACTGCAAAGATTACAAAGATGATTCTTGTATTTCTCAAGAACGGCTTTCACTCTGTCTCTCTTAACCCTTATACTAATATTAGGGAGGTTTTATATTAATCCCTAAAATAAAAGATACTTGGGCAAAAAGATAACATAAAAGATAACTTTAAATCGTAAAATCCGCGTCTCCGCATTTTTCCTTCTCCGCCCGGTCAGACCGGGCAAGGTCTGCCCGATCGGGCGCGAGAAGAAGACTCCATACGAATGCTTCAACGTATCCAACCCCCACCGCCCGGTCAGACCGGGCAAGGTCTGCCCGATCGGGCGAAGGCTCGCCCGGTCGGGCGAAGGCTCGCCCGGTCGGGCGCGAGAGCAGCTTCTTCAACGAATTTGCCAGGCACCTCTTCTTCTTCCGCCCGGTCAGACCGGGCAATGTCCGCCCGATCGGGCGGACAAAGCTACGAAGTACGAGTCACCTAATATACTTATCAACAATCTCCACCTTGACGAGAACTCGTAGTCAGCAAACAACCCCATCAAGACATAGTGAAAAAACATCTCAAGCCAAACCCGATGCAGGACTCATGCATAAGCCATACATCCCGATAAGTCTTCAACCAAGACCCATCACATACTCGTCTCCAAGTATAACAACTCATAATGCTCCACCTGCATCACAAGCCCCGGGCAAGCTCCACCTTAAGGCCAACACACCTACACCAGGAGCTCCCCAACTTCGCCCCTCAGGGCCTACTACATCACGTAGTAATCAATATTTAGCAAGTCTAAGCAATGTTTAAACTTGCTAAACGGAACAGGCTTAGTGAAGAAATCAGCCGGGTTGTCAGCAGTCCCAATCTTCTTCACCTTAATCCTCTTGTCAGTACGTAAGAAATGATACCTGACATCAATGTGCTTCGTCCGATCATGGTGTACTTGATCTTTAGCTAAGCAAATCGCACTTAGACTATCACAATACACTGTAGCAAAATCCTGTGCAATACCCAGTTCACCTACTAGGCCTTTGAGCCGAATAGACTCCTTAGCTGCAGAAGTTAGAGCCATATACTCAGCTTCAGTAGTTGACAACGTAACTGATGACTGCAATGTAGACTTCCAACTAACCACAGAACCACCCAAAGTGAACACATAACCAGTCACAGACCTCCTGGTATCCACATCAGCTGCATAATCAGAATCACTGTACCCAGTGACCAAGCATTCCTTACCATTCCCGTACACAAGACCAATATCAGCTGTCCCTCTCAGGTAGCGAAAAATCCTTTTCACCCCTTGCCAGTGTTCCCTCCCAGGTCGAGCCATAAACCTGCTTACAACACTAACAGCATGCGCAATATCCGGCCTAGTACAGACCATAGCATACATCAAACAACCAACCGCGTTTGCATATGGAACTCTAGACATATAAGACAACTCCTCCTCTGATTGAGGTGACATAGACAAAGACAACTTACAACTAACAGTAGTTGGCGTACTTATAGGCTTCGATTTTTCCATCCCAAAACGAGACAAAATCTTTTCAATGTAGCTTTTCTGAGTCAAGAAAAGCTTACCTCTAGCCCGATCCCTGTAGATCTCCATACCCAAAATCTTCCTAGCTGCACCCAAGTCTTTCATGTCAAACTCCGAGTTAAGCATCTCCTTTAATCTAGCAATATCAGATTTATTCTTTGTGGCAACCAACATGTCATCAACATATAACAAAAGATAAATCATGGAACCATTATCCAGCTTACTATGATACACACAGCAATCATATGAATTCCTGTCAAAACCTTGTGAAACCATAAAAGAATCAAACCTTTTGTACCACTGTCGGGGGGATTGCTTAAGTCCATACAATGACTTTAGCAATCTGCAGGCATAGTGTTCCTTTCCAGGAGCTTCGAATCCTTCGGGCTGCTTCATCAGAATCTCCTCCTCCAAATCGCCATGAAGGAAGGCCGTTTTAACATCCAACTGCTCCAGCTCAAGATCAAAATGTGCTACAATTGACAATAACACACGGATAGAAGTATGTCGAACCACAGGTGAGAATATCTCAACAAAGTCAACCCCTTCTACCTGACTGAACCCCTTAGCAACTAGCCTAGCCTTAAAACGTATTTGCTCAGTTTCCGACAACCCTTCTTTCTTCTTGTAAATCCATTTACAACCCACAAGCTTCCTCCCTTCCGGTACCTTTACCAGTTCCCACACTCTGTTCTTGTAAAGGGACTGCATCTCTTCACCCATTGCGGCAAGCCATTGCGCAGACTCACTACAACTAATTGCTTGTTTATATGTGGCAGGTTCAAATGACTCTACATCATCAGCTACACTCAATGCATAACCTGTCATCGCATCAACACAGTAATTTCTTCCCTCCATCTCTTCAATCAATCTAACAGGCTTCTTGATAACTCGTTTAGGCATCTCAAGAATGGTGTCAGGTTGACTAGATGACCCCTGATTAGATTGCTCCACCTCATCCCCAGAGTTAGAATGAGTAGGAGTAATCTCAGGTTCAGGAGTACCCGGCACTGGAACATCAGCATCATCATCAATATATTGTACCCGAGGTAAATCAGCAATGGTAGACTGATGTACCTCAAGTACCCCATCTGTCTGTAATAAATTGTCTCCTTCCCTTCTCAAATCTGAAATCTCTGCATTTTTAATTGAATACATGGTGTTTTCATCGAAAGTAACATCCCTACTAAGAATGACCCGACCCTCCGAAGGTGAAAAAATTCTAAACCCCTTCACACCATCCCCGTACCCAACAAAACACCCCTTCTTGGCTCGTGGATCCAGCTTACCCTCAATAACATGATAATAAGCAACACAACCAAAAATCTTCAAATTCGAAAAATTAGGCAACTTACCACTCCAGATCTCAAACGGAATTTTGGAATCAATTCCAGAATGAGGACCCCTATTAATGACATAACAAGCTGTTAACACAGCTTCACTCCAGTACCTCCTCCCAAGCCCTGCATTAGAGAGCATGCATCGGACTCTCTCTAGCAGTGTCTGATTAACCCGTTCTGCTACACCGTTCTGCTGTGGTGTCTTCCTGACAGTATGATGCCGACCTATACCCTCATCTGCACAGAACTGATTAAACTCGTCTTTGCAAAACTCTAGCCCATTGTCCGTTCGTAGCTTCTTGATCTTCCTTCCTTGTCGATTTTCCACCAAAGCTTTCCATTGCTTGAAAACTTTGAAGGCCTCATCCTTTGACTTAAGCAACCTAAGCCATGTGTATCGGGACTTGTCATCAACAAATGACACAAAATAGTGGTAACCTCCCATACCTTCAACTCTAGATGGACCCCAGCAATCTGAATGGATGTAATCGAGCACTGCATCAGTAATGTGAGCACCCTTGCTGAACTTTGACCTGTGTTTCTTACCAAACACACAATGCTCACAAAATTCAAGGTTGGCAACCTTGACCCCGGATAGAAGACCCCTCTTGGACAATAGCTGCATCCCCTTCTCCCCCATATGACCAAGCCTCATGTGCCAAATCTTAGTCATCTCCTGGTGAGATACAGATGCGCAAACCGCAGAACTAGGCAGTGTAACACCCTCAAAAACATAGAGGGTGTTCCTTTTGATACCCTTAAGTACCAACTCAGAACCTCTGAAAATACACAACTCCCCATCTGAAAACACACCATTGTACCCCAATTCATCCAGGGTACCCAATGAAATCAGATTCTTTCCTAAAGCAGGAACATGCCGTACATTAGTCAAAGTTAACCTCCGCCCATCAACAGTCCTCAACCTCATGGAACCAATACCTGTGACCTTACATGGAGCATTGTTACCGACTATAACCATACCCCCATTGCGAGGTTCATATGTATCAAACCAATCTCGACGTGGACACATATGGAACGAACACCCCGAATCTAGAACCCAGTTATCAGATAAATCATCAGACCTAGCAGAACTGACTAATGCTAAATCTTCCTCTGAATTATAGCTCTCATTCGGTTTCTCTTCAACTACAGCAGCCTGGGACTTGTTTTTCCTCACCGGACAATTATTCCTAAAGTGACCCGGTTCTTTACAGTAATAACATGTTTTAGTAGTAGTTTTACTAGATCCATCCTTGCCGTTTCCAGCACCCGACCCAGCATTGTTCCCCTTGTTAAACCCCTTATTCTTTTTAGACTTTCCGGACTTAACAAATAACCCACTACCATTATCCCCATTATCACTCGTAGCTTTCATTCTGAGTTCCCTAGTATGAAGTGCTGCCTTCACTTCTTCTAAGGTTATAGAATCCTTACCAACAACAAAAGACTCTACAAAATTCTCAAAGCTAGACGGTAGAGATACAAGTAAAATCAACGCAGCATCCTCATCATCAATTTTAACATCTAAATTACGTAAATCAAGCAAAATAGAGTTAAGTTTTTCTAGATGTTCCCGTAAGGAAGTACCTGACTGCATCCGGAGGCTAAACAACCGCTGTTTCAGTAATAATTTGTTGGTCAACGACTTAGTCATATACAATGACTCCAGCTTCAGCCACAATCCAGCCGCCGTTTCCTGATCAGCAACCTCCGTGATGATTTGATCATCAAGACTAAGTAATATGGTAGAGTGTGCCTTCTCTTCCATAACTTCTAACTGCGGGTCAGTCGGTCCATCTTCTGACTCCGAAGTAGTACTCTTTGGAGCCAACGGACGCCATATCTGCTGTTGTTTTAACAGAGCCTTCATCTTAATTTGCCATAGCCCGAAACTATTTTTCCCGGTAAACTTCTCAATTCTTATTGTTGAATCTCCTGCCATTGTTATCTTCAAGAAACTCTCCAAGGATTGAACCTGAGCTCTTGATACCAATTGTTGTGCGACAGCGGAAGCAAAGGTCGTAAACAAACAAGAAAACAATAAAGAAATTCAATGCAAACAATAAGAACAACACCAAGAATTTACGTGGTTCACTATCGATGTGATAGCTACGTCCACGGGCACCGAGATCGAATGATTTCACTATAAACTGCAAAGATTACAAAGATGATTCTTGTATTTCTCAAGAACGGCTTTCACTCTGTCTCTCTTAACCCTTATACTAATATTAGGGAGGTTTTATATTAATCCCTAAAATAAAAGATACTTGGGCAAAAAGATAACATAAAAGATAACTTTAAATCGTAAAATCCGCGTCTCCGCATTTTTCCTTCTCCGCCCGGTCAGACCGGGCAAGGTCTGCCCGATCGGGCGCGAGAAGAAGACTCCATACGAATGCTTCAACGTATCCAACCCCCACCGCCCGGTCAGACCGGGCAAGGTCTGCCCGATCGGGCGAAGGCTCGCCCGGTCGGGCGCGAGAGCAGCTTCTTCAACGAATTTGCCAGGCACCTCTTCTTCTTCCGCCCGGTCAGACCGGGCAATGTCCGCCCGATCGGGCGGACAAAGCTACGAAGTACGAGTCACCTAATATACTTATCAACAATATAGATGTAACTAACTTTCCATTTTGTCTTGTGTATTCTGCTTTGATGTGGAGTTTGCTGTTCGTTATCGTAGTAGTAATTAGGTTCATCGTTTTGACTCTAATGATTTAGTTTGGTTGCAACAAGGCTCAATTGAAGCTTTAATCTTAATCATGCTGAATTTCTGATGTTTATATATTCTTTCTATTAGCTGTTATCTTAACATGAAATTTGGAAATTAACAATCGTTTTTTCGTTAGTGTTTTAGTCAATAAAAGCAAACTTGGAAATCAATATTGTTTGACAATTCTAATAATTAACATTGTTTGTGGGAAAATACAAACTTGTATAACTTTAACATCACCAGAATTCTTCAAAGTTTTAATTTTGTAATTTTTTTTAACCAAAAAAAAAAAAAAAACCCCTGTAAAAAACAATTAGAATATTTTATACCCAGATCAAACATCTTTTGTGAAAATCTTAAGTTACAAGTCATGATTCTTCTTCTTCCCAAAAAAAAAATAAAATAAAATTACAAGTCATAAAGTATGCCAATGTTTTATTAAGAACAACTTAGACTTCAATTATTTTACTCTGTTTTCAAATGTAATGTTAGATTCTGTCAAGTACATCATCCACATAAGAGATGCTACACAATTTTGTTTACTTGGTAAAAATGTGGCCGGGGTTAGTTACGTTGGGTTACTTAGTCATAAGTTACTCGATAAAGGATTACTCGATCGGTTAGGGGTTACTCGGTTAGGGTAACTTGGTCAAGATTTAATTGCTTAGTGGTTACTCGAACAGTCAAGGAATATCCGTTTAGTATTTTAGTTTGTGTTAGCTAGCCACATAAAAAACCCATTGTATTCTAACGAGGGATTAATTTGGCATCATACTTTCAATAACGTGGAGTTACTAAACAAATCACAACCAAGTTATCATGTTCCTCCTTCTGTATTTTTTTTTCTTACTCCATTTTTTCATATAAGGAGTTTTAAGAGGCAACCCCACCGGTTACAAGACATCCCCTGGTCCCACTAGCTTGAACACCATCAAGAGGATTTTTGACACAAAGGGCACATATCACCAATCTTTAAGGACACACGAGGAACACCCCCACATACTCAACGACAGCCACCCACCCCGGACCGAACCAGCCCGGCTCTGATACCATTTGTTAGGCCGCCGAACCATGCTCATACATACACTAGTACAATATTGTCCGCTTTGGGCCAAGCCCGCACGATTTTGTTTTTGGGCTCCTTCCCAAAAGGCCTTGTACTAGTGTATTAAGCATCACTTTATTAATAGCTCCTTCCCTTGCTATTTCTTCCATGTGGGACTTGAGATGAAATTCCCAACATATATAAGTGGGAAAGAGCTGAGTAAAAATATGGAAAATATTAATACTACCTCTGTTAACTATTATTTGCAACAAAAAAATATTTTATATGTCACAAATAATACCCCTTTGTTGTAAAAAATAGTTAACGAAGATAGTATATGGTACGAGGAGACCACTAGCTAATTAAAAGAGAGAACATAAATAAAATATTGCTGAAGTATTTCCAAAAAAGAAAAAAAAAAGGAAATGAAGCAAATACGTTGATAGTGTGCAACCTGCATGATTCGAGCACGTGAACAAGGGGAGAACAGGGCTAGCATAGTTACTATTTTTTTTTGACAACAGCATAGTTACTAGAAAAGGAACGATTTCCCTAAAAGTTGTTTAAATCAAAATTAATTCTCAATTTACGTCGTTTAAAAAACTTATTCCCTGAATAGTGTCCATGTAGGATCGGGTATTAGCTTTGTATTTTTTTAAGGATAAAACCGCAATCCATGATAGCGGTTATACAAAGTAGTTCTTACACACATATTTTACCACATCTGACATCTCTCGTTCTCCCCTGTCTTCCACTCTTCCCATTTCTCTCCCCTTAAGTTTCACTGATGTTTTGTTTTTTCATTTCAAACCTTTTCTTTATTCTTAGATCGATCTTCTCTCTCTTCTTTCTCTTTCTAAAACACCAGTTTTTATTTGTAATTTTGTATTGTCTTCAAAAAAAAATTGTAATTTTGTATTGATTTCTTAGTAATATCATACAATTAAAAATTTTGGGTGATTTTATTTTGATATAATCTCAGTATTTTTTGGGTAATTTTATTTTGATTTAATCATACTATTTGAAACACAAGTTTATTAAGAGTATAAAGACGCTGAAACCAAAGGCGACTTATGATGAAATTGAAGATGAAGATGATGTTGAACTTGAGTAGAGTAGAAGATGACGGAATTCATGGATGAAGTTGAGAGCTTGGCATTCATGGATGAAGTTGAGAGCTTGGACGCCATTGAAATTGCTGTGAACTAATATCACTATTTTTGGGCAATTTCATACAATTATGAATTCCCCCCCCCCCTTTTTTTTTACTTCATGTTTTAATATTAGGGGAATATCTCAACATCAACCTCAAGAACTTCAAACAATTTTGCATAAAGAACATAAAACCGTTGCCAACAATTGCGGTTTTGCAAATGTAAAACCGCTATCACCAATTGCGGTTTTAAGCTGAACCCAAAAAAAAAAACAAAGCTAATACCCGATCCTACGTGGATACTATTCAGGGAATAAGTTTTTTAAACGACGCAAATTGGGAATTAATTTTGATTTAAACAATTTCTAGGGAAATCTGTGTTTTTATAAAATTAAGTTTTAATCTAGATAGCGGGATATTCAGCATGTCGTATCTTTGCAAATAAAATATTGTCTAATTGCACAATAGAAGACTAACAACTTAACTACATTTCTCAATGCAAGCTTTCAATTTACACACATGAGCATAAACTTGACAACCAAAATATACATGCAAAATAATTAACTCATCATGAATAAGCAATCATCAAACCAAATAGAACATGAAAACATGCTTTAGTTTGGTCTTCACCCAACCTCTAGCTAAGAAGCAACTCATAATCTATGGCTATGAACAACATGCTAATAATAAGATCTTGGTTCACCATGAATTAACAAGTAAGAAAGAGTAAGGGTTTGTTCACATTTACTGAATTTAGCTGAGCTGAACTGAACTGAACTGAATTGAACTGATTGGAGTTGAATTGAATTGAACTAAATTAAACTAAATTGAGCTGAAATGAATATTTTATGAGAGAAGGAAATTAGAAGCTGAATTAAACTGAACTGAACTGAAGTGAAATTAAGTACATGTGAACATGCCCTAATAAGATAAAGGTAGATTGAGCATGCAATTTACAATATATAAGGATTAAGAGAGAATTAGGATAGATTCACAAAATATATTAAATCAAGAGAGAGAGATAAGAAGGGTAAGGTCGTTAGTCCTATCATATAACTAATATATAAAGTTAAACTTTTAGTCAGGTCACGATGTTGCAACACTTGGCGTTCCAATTTTTCGCCAAGTGTCGCGTCACGTTGGATAGATTTAAATAGACTTCATAAGATAAAAAAAAGGTTCATTTAGAATTCTATTTGGATAGAATTTTAGGATAAAATTTTAAGTTTATAATTTTATTTTCGATAAAATACCAATATTTAGAGATACAAATGAATTATAATGTTATTTAAAAAAATATTAGATTATAATTTTAAAAAATTATCATATAAATTTATTTTTTATGTCATAAATATTTTTGTGGAGCGAAGGAATTAGTTTAAAGCGTAAAACATTTATTTATAATATATAATAATCGGTTTTAAATAATATAATTCACAATTAATAGAATTTTATTACTACATAGACCTGTCAATTAGGGTCGGGTCATGAGTCATCTCAGATTGGGTCACTTTATGTTACGAGTCAAAAAATGTTCAACCCTTGCCCAAAGTTTTGGGTTCGGGTCAACCCAATGGGCTTTGAACATTTATCTTATTTAATTTATTATATTATTTGCTTTTTTTAATGTATTAAATCGAACATTTCCACCAACATTAGTATTAATCATAACATGTCTGCTAGATAGCAAATTGTCATAAAATCACATCAATAAACGTATCAATAGTATATTTTAAATATGACACATAGATTGAAAATCTATCTTTAAATTCAATAAACAACCGGACATTGTACGGGCAGAAAACTAGTTATTTTATAAAGCACTTCTAGAGTCTAATTTGTTCACCTTATTTTCATTTATTTCAGGTGTAATAAGTTTAAATAAGTTCAGATTAATCCAGTTAAGTACAATTTAGGAAAGATAAGTTCCGATAAGAATTATTATTAGAGATATGATATCATCAATATCGGAATATAATATATGTATTATATATTTTAGGAATATTGTTTTCTATCTTATGATCATAAGTTTTGTATAAATATTCAACCTATAATGAATAATAATAACAAAAAACAATACAAAACCATTCAATTATATTTTCACTGTTCAAATTACAAGTAAAATAAGTTTTAATAAGTTTAGGTAAGTTTAGATAAGATCTGATAAGATAATGAAAAACTAGGTATGAATGTTCAAGTTGCCCAATTAATGTCATGTTTAGTTTACCTTATTTTTAATCAGATTAAAACGTAAAAATTTAGAATGGATCCGATTAGAAAAAATAAGTTATGATATATTTTATCGTTTTATGTATTGTTTTTTTTTTTTAATTGCAATATTATTTGTTCATGGATTTTACACCTCCACAATACAAAATTGAATTCCAATTGTAAATGGTTTTAAATTTCATATTTAGTGAAAAAAAGGGGGTTTCAAAAAAAAAAAGTGAATAAAAGGTCTACTGTACTGCTGTACATGACATACTTCCTCTGTTCTTTTTTACTTAACTTGTTTCTTTTATCACGTTTGTCAATGCAAAACTTTAACGATCAATAACTTTAATTCTTCATAAGTACAAATTATAAAAGTTGTATATTACGATAGTATTTATTAAGACGAATTAAAAAAAAAACATATGAATATATTTTTCTTTACATATCATTCACAAAAAACGGTCAAAAAAGAGATAGTAAATAGTGTAAAAGTCAAAGCGGGTCAGGTAAAAAAGAACGGAGAAAGTACATTATATTGTCATTAGGCGCACATGGACACATATAGTGATATAAATACATAGCCTTACCCTGTTACGTGTTACCCATCCATATTCCATATTATTTTAATCTGATTTTAAATTTGCAGACCTTCTAAGCTTGACTTATCTAAAATTCCTTTATTTTCATAATTTTCTGTAAACAGAGGGAGCACCATTCTTGTATTCAAGTTGAAGAAACTAACCCATATTCTTGTGGAGTCTGAAGCAAAGCAATGAGTGAAAAGGGGAGTAATTTATGGCCGGCAATAGGAATCGATTTAGGGACAACCTACTCATGTGTAGGAGTGTGGCAGCCACAGAATCATAGAGCTGAAATCATTCACAACAACTTAGGCAACCGTACCACGCCTTCTTGGGTGGCCTTCACCAAAGACCAGCGCCTTATTGGCGAGAGTGCCAAGAACCAGGCTGCTTTTAACCCTACCAACACCATCTTTGGTTTGTTTCCCTCTTTCTTTTTGGTTTCAGGTTTTATGCTTTTCTTTCTTGAATTTTGGTTTTGTTCTTCCTAATTTCTGTCTATAAAATAAATTCATCTGCACAATTAGTGCGTAATTTACTTTGGTCCAATTAACTTCAGAAGTTTACTGATCTAAAAAATTTCATTTGTTGCAAAGGTGAAAGATCTATTGCAAACTTGATGTTAATTACACTGCTAAAAAATTGGACTACTAGAATTGTTGATGCCACAACTTTTTTTTTGTTTAACTCTTAGAAGATATAAAAATTTATATAGTACAAGGGTTTGTTTTGTTGTTGCAAATAATCAATAAACAATGTTTGTTGTAGAGATTTTTGGTTTATTTGATTGCATTTACAATTTGGTTTCATCATATATGGACTTGGAAAATTTCTCAACTACATAGTGAGACAAAGAATGATATTCACTAGCTCTACAAAGTATATAAATTTGTGGAGCCTTTTATGTGCCCTCTTTTATTATCCTGCAATATAAAGCTTATAGTTTTTCTTTTCTTTATATTAACTCGATTCAAATTGTTATTCTCTTTGGCATATTAGTTATATGTGTGATAATTTGGTACTTCTCTTTTCAATAGAACTTCCAAGAAGTACTGTAAATAGAAGAATTGTGCCCATGATTTCTCTGGATGTGTTCACAAATATGGCTAGATTTTTGGGAAATTTGTCAATTTGATGACTTGTTAGTGTTAGTTGTTTTTGGCATATGCTTCCTAATGCTATATGTATGGTTATGCTAGGGATTGGAAATATTCATATATAGGAATTTTACTTATGTGAGTAATAATCTACAGAATGTGTTTATAGAGTGTTTAAGAACATAAAAACTAGTGTTATATCTTGCCTGAATAGGTAGATGTGCTTTGAGTTGTCAATATTTTTTTTACCTGCAAATATGTAATGTGGTGGTTTTATACTTGATACATTTTTGTTTAGTTGGTTTTAATTAGTTGTTTTCATAACTTTGCTAAATCAATAACAGATGCAAAGAGGCTCATTGGTAGGAGATTCAATGATGAAGTGGTACAGAAGGATGTGATGATCTGGCCATTCAAAGTGGTTGCCGGTCCTGATGCTGGTAATTTCAAAAAGGCTATGATTTCAGTAACATATGAAGGTGAAGACAGGACATTTGCTCCTGAGGAGATATCTTCTATGGTCTTAGGGAAAATGAAAGAGACTGCAGAGGCCTACCTAGGCTCAGAAGTGAAGTATGCTGTGATCACCGTTCCTGCTTACTTCAATGATGCTCAACGCCAAGCAACTAAAGATGCTGGTACCATTGCTGGGCTCAATGTTATGCGTATTATTAATGAGCCAACAGCTGCTGCCATTGCATATGGTCTAGACAAGAAGATTAATAGCGGTTGTGTTGGGACAAAGAACATTTTGGTTTTTGATCTAGGAGGTGGAACTTTTGATGTCTCTTTAGTGGCTATTAAGAAGGATGTGTTTGAAGTGAAGGCAGTTAACGGGAACACGCACCCACCTTGGTGGTGAAGACTTTGACAGTAGAATTGTGAGCCACTTTGTAACCGAATTTAAAAAGAAACACGATAAGGACATAAGTGGTAATCAAAGGGCTCTTGTGAGGTTGAGAGCTGCTTGTGAGAGGGCAAAGAGAAACCTCTCTTCAACTACCGAGACTACTATAGAAATTGATTGTCTGTTTGAAGGCATTGATTTTTTTTTCTACCCTGAATCGTGCACGGTTTGATAAGATAAATATGGAGTTGTTCATGAATTGTTTAGGCCCTGTTGAGGAGTGTTTGAAGGATGCAAAGCTGAAGAAGGATGATGTTCATGATGTTGTTTTAGTTGGAGGGTCAACTCGGATCCCTAAGGTGCAGACCATGTTGCAAGAATTTTTCAATGGTAGAGAGCTCTGCAAAGGCATTAATCCTGATGAGGCTGTTGCCTATGGTGCTGCTTTTTTTGCTGCTGTCAGGGCCGGTCTCGATTGCAGCAGTAAAAACACTGTGCTTGTGGATGTTACTCCTTTATCCCTTGGAGTTAGAGGTGGCCAGTGGGCCGGGTTGGACCCAGCCCACCCTAACTCGCACGGCTGGTGGGTCACGTGGGTCCGACCCGGTTTCAATCCGGCACAGCTCGGATTTAATCCGGGTTGTGTCGTGGGTCCAAAATTTTCGACACAACCCATTTCAACCCAGCTCAGTTTAACCCGTTTAATTCGACCCAAATCGCACAACCCGTTTTGACTCATTTAATTCGACACACCTAGCCCGTGAACCCACCTAACCCGACCCACCTGGCACAACCCAGCCCGCACGGCCCACCCGCACGAATGACCCACCCAACCCGCACGAGCCAACCCACCTAACCCGCACGCATGACCCACCCAACCCGCACGCATGACCCACCCAACCCGCACGGCCCGCACAACCCGCACGGCCCGCACAGCCCGCACAATTCGCACGACCCGCACGGCCTAACATCCATTTTAAAAAAAAAAACGGCTAGTTTTTTGTATCTAACGGCTAGTTTTTTGTATCTAACGGCTAGTTTTTTAAGTGTATGATCATCCATTCTATTTTTCCTATAAATACCAATTCCATTTCACTCAAATTTCCACACAAATTCAAGCTTTCTTTCTCTCTTACTTAAAAATTCTTATTGTTCTCAAATTCTCAAGTGTTATATAGAGTTATATTTTTGTTAAAAAAAATCTCCTTAATATTATTATTAGTATTCTTAAGATTCTAAAAAAAAAAGTTCTTCTCCATATTATAATTAGTAATCATACAAAAAAAAAATGAGCTCAAGAGGAGGAATGGGAAGGAGTCAAAGTGGTGGTCGAAGTGGTAGCCAAAGGAGTGGTGGTGCAAATTTTTCGTATGAAATTAATACGGAAAATTTAAACCAATTTGTCAATGAATATGGAGATTATGGTTTAGGAGATAGGCAAAATATTCAAACGTCTCCACCACAACATTTCTCCCACGAGTCCCACCAATCATCAAGTTCAACTATGCCACCTCCATCGCAACCAACATCTCAACCTTCATCTCAAGGTAATTTCTAATTAAATTTTTATTGTTATGAATATTTAAAAAAACTATTATTAATGATTATAAAGTTAGTTTAGTTTCCAATTTTCTATGATTTACAATTAGTTAATTACCATGAAAAATGCGTTTAAATAAGTATAATTAAAATATTTAAAATTTAAAAGCTTATTTTCATGAATAGCATTTAAAAATTAATTTTAATAATTTGATTTATGAAAGGTGGTGGCGGTGAAAGTAGAGGTCGAGCACATTTTTCTTGGGTGTGGAAACATTTTGAACGAGTTGAGGTCACACCCCCGGGATGGCAACCTGGTCAACCAAAGAGGTTCACGTGTACATGCCTAGTTTGCAAGGCGCTAGGTGCAAATGTCAAGTCATATAATTGGAAAACGGGAGATGGAACCGGAACCTTGAGTCGGCATTTGCAAAATAAACACGACTTGTTCGAAAATGGCCCCCGTCCTTCGGGGGGTGGCGTCCAAACACAATTGGGTGGATACATGAACCAACCCGGCGGAGGTACACCTTTCATTTATAATAAAGATAGAATGATTGATGAAATGAGTACTTTAGTTATTGCTAATGAATACCCTTTTAGTTACGGTGAAAATGCAAACGTTGAGCATTTTAATAAAGTTGCATTACAACCTGCATTTACTCGTGTCCCCCGAAATACCCTAAGACGTTATACACAAACTTCTTATTATAAGTATAGGAGTGGTTTGATTGAATTATTTCGTACTTTTGATGGTCGTGTTAGTTTTACAAGTGATACATGGACTTCTAGTTTTGGCGAACCTTTTCTTTGCATTACTGCTCATTGGGTGGATGATGATTGATTTATTCAAAAACGTATACTATGTTTTCAAGCTATGGAAGAAAGGCATACCGGTTTTAACATCAAAGTTCGTATTTTGGATTGTTTAAAAGAATTTCACTTGAATAATAAAGTTTTTTCTTTGTCTCTTGATAATGCAACTGCAAACACAAAGTGTATTGACTATTTGAAAAATGACTCCGAGTTGAATTTGTTGTTGGGTGGTAGTCTCTTGCATGTTAGATGTTGTGCTCATATTTTGAATTTGTCTGTTCAAGAGGGTCTCGCTGAGTTGCAACCATTGCTAAACCCAATTAGAACAGTTATAAAATGGATTAGGATTACTCAGTCAGTTAGAAGAAAGTACATAGCTATGTGTAAAGAGAGAGGTCTTAAGAAAAGACAATGGTCTATTGATACCCCTACCCGTTGGAATTCTACTTTCAAGTTGTTGAGTGATGCTATAAAGTATCGTGATATTTTGACCCAACTTTACAATGAGGCTCGTGTTGATCCTACTGAGTTAATAACCGAAAGTCATTGGACTAATGCTTCTTTTGTTCGTGATGTTTTAAATGCTTTTGATAGTGCAACTCATATTTTCTCTTATATTTATGAGCCTAACGTTCATTTAGTCATAATTGAGTGTGTTAAAGTTGTTCACACCATCGAAGAGCATATGAAGATTGATGGACTTCGTCCCGTTCTTGATAGCATGAAACGTAAGTGGCATACTTATTTTAGTGAATTTCCAATCATTTATGGAATTGCTGCTATTCTTGACCCCGGTGTCAAAGCTGAAGGTTTGGAAAATCTTTTAGAATTTTATTATACAAGTTTAAGTATCGATTATGATGTTAGTGAATATATTAACAAATGCAAATCTGTTTTGGGAGACCTTTATGATCATTATGCATCTATTTATGGTTTTGATTTGGCAACACCAACTACTACTAGCACTTCCGATTCTAGATTTGGTTTTCTTGATAAAGTTATGAAAAAAAAACACAAAGCATCTACATCATTCTCATCATCATCTTCTTCAACACTTGCTATTAATGATTATTTGTCATATCAACATGAGACCAACAACAACTTTCAAATTATAAAATGGTGGCAAGAACATAAAAAAAGTTTTCCTATATTGGCGAGAATTGCAAAAGATATACTTGCAGTTCCCGCTTCATCTGTTGCTTCCGGGTCTGCTTTTAGTGCAGGTAGAAGAGTGTTAGATGAAAAAAGATCTCGCTTAACTCCGGAAAGCATTCAAATTTGTGTTTGTAAGAAAGATTGGGATCAAGCTGAAAGAAGAACTCAAGGTTTAAAGGAAGACGAAGACGATGAAGATGATCCTGTGATGATATTGGAGTCGTCAACGGATGATGCAGCTTCCGGGGATGATGATGCAACAAACATGGGTGGCTAGAAAAGTCTAAATCAGGTACGCTAAGAACTACGTGGGCTTTAATTCTTTCGGGATACGTAGGCAACTTATTTTTCGAAAATTACAATTTAATTGCAAAATTAAATTTTAGTTTTCTAAAGATAGGTCCAAGCCCCCCCCCCCAAATTTCAAAAGAAGTACAATATAAGAACTACGCTGGCTTTGATTCCTTATTTTATAATATAAGGATACGTAGGCATCTTAATTAAGAGCAAGCCATCAAATTGTTAATTTTGTAAAAATTAAAACACCACACAACCCACCCGACCCTAACCCACGAACCCACCCGACCCTAACCCACAAACCCACCCGACCCTAACCCACTAACCCACCCGACCCTAACCCACCTAACCCACAAACCCACCCGACCCTAACCCACTAACCCACCCTTCGACCCACCCTAACTCACTAACCCACCTTGACCCGTCTAACCCACGAACCTAGCTCGACCCACCCATGACCCGTCTAACCCACAAACCCAGCTCGACCCACCCACGATCCGTCTAACCCACAAACCCAGCTCGACCCACCCACGACTCGTCTAACCCACGAACCTAACCCTGGTGTGTCCAACTTCTCCGACCCAACCCACGACCCGGCCCACCCTACCCTACGTGTGTCGTGCCGTGTGTCATGAAACCCCAACCCGCGACCCACCTAACCCTAACCCAGCTCGCACGACTCGCACGGTGGACACCTCTACTTGGAGTTGAGGTTAGTAGTGGTGAGTTGAGTGTTGTAATTCCTCGAAACACACCAATCCCTGCAAAGATGGAGAGAAGATATACTACTATAAAAGACAATCAGTCGGATGTGAAAATTTGTGTTTACGAAGGTAAAAGACCCATTGCGAAGGATAATAACTTCTTGGGTAAGTTTAAACTCCATGGCATACTTCCAGCACCAGGGGGTGTTCCAAGAATTATGGAGTCTTTGAGCATAGATGAGAATGGCATTATCAATCCCTCGTTAGCTCCAATTCTAGCCATTTACAAGTATGCATAACATCCAATGGATTAGGTGAAGTGTCATAATTGCCCAAAATAATACACGTTCAATTCGTGTTTTTTTAAGTATTTCACTTTCCATTTCCGGCCATGTTTTTTTAGTGTTACACTTCCTTTTTTGGCAAAAAGCAACATTAAAATATCGGCTATTTCACCAAATGCCACTGAGCAATTTAATAATTCACCACATGCTATCAAGGTATTCAAAATTCACCAAATGCCATCGAGTTTTAAAAAAATTCACAAAGTGTCATTATTGTCTAACAGAGTTAACTCCGTTAATCACTAGGGCTTAATCATGACACATGTGGACACGTGTTAGTTAGTTATTGGTTTAAAAAAACAAAAAAAAAAACTCTAAATATTAACCCAACCCAGCCGCACTACAAACCACCAGCCAAAGCCAATCGACAGCCCAAAGCCAACCGCCGGAACCCCCTAACCTCCCGTCGAAATCCGCTGGAACCCCCTAACCTCCCTCTTGAACCCATTGACCCCACCAAAACCCCAGCCCCCGCAACCACCTCACGCACCAACACGACGCATCATCATAGCCACCGAAATCGACCATGGAAACCCTAAATAGAACTCGACTATGGAAATCCTTCACCCTCAAACGGCTGAAATCGACCATGGAAATCCAGAATGGTTGATTTCTATGGCCGATTTCGTCGTTTCAAGGTTGGAGGATAGGAGTGGTTTTGCGCGGTGGTTATGTTGTTCATCAAAGCTCGTGCTCGCTGTTTGTTTTTGGGGTTGGGGCAGCTTGTGTGGGTGGTTTTGGGGGTCGGTGGTGGGTCAGGTGGGGTGTTAAAGGGTCGTCCGGTCGTTTTTTGGTGGTTAAGGGTTTGGCTGGCCGTTTTCCGACGAGATAGGGGGAGGGGCTAGGGTTTTGGCGATGGTGGGGGTGGCTGGGTTCATTTTGGGGTTTTTTTAAATTTTTTTTTTGTTTTAATTTTTATTAATTAAGATAAATGGACCAATTATATCATGACATGTGTCATAATTGACCCCTAATAACAAACGGAGCTACGACCGTTGGTCACTAATGGCACTCGGTGAATTTTTAAAAAATTGGGTGACATTTAGTGAATTCTGAAAAGTCTTATGGCATTAGGTGAATTTTTAAAGTGCTCAGTGGCATTTGGTGAAATAACCGTCAAAATATTACATTTCTCTCCTTTTATGGTCCCCACCCAAACCCACTATTACTTTTTTTTATTATATCTTTCCTCTCTCATTCATTACTTTTCAATAAACTATTAACCATACTATTTTTCTTTTACAAGTTTTTAATACTTCAACTATCGCAATTATCTCTTATTTTATTTAAGTCAATTAAATTGGCTAAAACTATGTGCCGTTCAAAGTATAACACTTAAAAAACACGGAAGGAGTAATAATAATAATAGAAAGATGAACGTAGTGCGGCTATAAAAAGGGGACCTCAGCTATGTTTAATATACAACACAAAGCAAATACAATAAAAGAAACATCAAATAAAAAATTCTAAGCAAGCTAGCCAGCAAGCTAATTAAGATATGGAGATGAAGAAGCAGCAGCTAAGTTGGATGGTGATGGTTGCCTTATTGGTTGCGGTCGCTATAGCCGAACCTGAGCACCACCAAGTTGAACCCTTAACTGCCACCATTTCTTACCAAGTTCCACTTTCTGATGTCATTCAGCTTGGTGGTAACATGAATACCGGCCTCACTTGTCAGCCTAAGGGCTACCCATGCTTAGGTCCATTCTATAGATGCTGCGATCCATGGTTCTGCTCTAACCTCGCCGGAACCTGTGGCTAATTATATTATCCAGCTTTAATCCAATAAAAAACCCAATGCTTATCTTATGCATGTATAGTTAGCATTGGAGATGTAGTCGTCATAAATAAAACATGCAGGAGGTGTTTGGTTGAGATTCTTGAGAATTGGAAATCAAAAGCCCCTAGCTTATTATGTTCCTATGTAATGTGCACTATTTCTGTCTATCAATAACAATACATCTATTATTCCTCTTGCATAATGAAAATTCTAAGGTACAGCAGTCTGTACCTTGTTTGGTATAGACAAAAAAATGCGAAAAGAACATGTATCTATTATTTCTCTTTAATGGATATTCATTTTGTCCGAGAGAAGGTTGCCCGGGGGGAGGTCCGAGTTCTGCATGTCCCATCCCAATATCGGATAGCGGATATCTTCACTAAAGGTCTTCCGCGGGTTTTATTTGAAGAGTTCCGAGACAGTCTTAGCGTCCGTAGCCCTCCCGCTTCGACTGTGGGGGTGTGTTAAATATATGGTACATATTTTTGTATTTAGTCAAAGAGATAATCTTTAGAGAAATTATCTCCCTAGTTTATTGCTTGTATTTAGCGTAACTGATGTAATTAGTTCCTAGGATAATGCTATACTCTTGTATATATTTACTGCCAATAGTAATGTCAAAGCAAGGAAAACTTTCCCAATTCTTTCAGTACAGAACATACAATTATTTTATAATGAACCTATATCAGTTTTTTAAAGAACATTCAATTTTCTGTTTTTTCTTTTATATCTAAAGAACATCTATAACATTAATAAAAACATGATAATATATACTATGTAATGAACATTACTTTTATACACTCATCATAATTTTAAGACAAAATTCAAAAAACGTTTTACAATAAGCAATGAACATTATATCACAAATAAAAGTACATTGAACTGACAATTAAAGAACATGGACGCATGTTCTTTTCACTTTGTTATGGTAAAAATATGTTCTTTGTAATTTAGGTATATGTTCATTATATCTTAAAAGTACGTTCTTTTCACCATAACTGTATGTTCTTAACATGTATATATTATGTTCTTTCTGCGAAACGTCTGTACCATTCAAGGTACCCACGCCTGTAGGATCCATACACTTTATAAAAGAGGTATTTTTATGGTAGTAAAAAATATACTTAATAAAAAGTAGGAAGGTCATTATTATGCAAGACATATCATAGATTAATGATAAGATTTTTATTATTATTGATTTTTTTTTTTTATTTTTTTTTGACGGTATTATTGTTGATTTATAAAGCTATTATTGATTCATATGATCGATAATAAGATTTAATCTATGAAATCAAATTAAAGAGAAATATTAAAGTTATATATCTTGCATTGTAGTCACCGTCAAATTTTGATGTTTGTAGAACTTTTGTTACCGGTGGTACAATACTACAATTATGCAAGCTAGTTACTAGCTTATTACCTTAAATTCAAATTTCATTAAATTTTGCTACCAAAAATTGGCATCCTCAATATAAAACTTAAAATGTACACATTCAATACGGTTTTTGTTTTTTGTTTCCATTTTTTTTTTTGGAAAACAAAAGGCAAAAATGTGAAAACCACAAAAATTAGTTTTACATTTTTTTTATTGTCAGATTTTAATAATATTATTATTATTTTTACTTTTATGGTATAAACAATTTATAGTTAATCATACAACTTACGAAGTATATATTATACTGTTTAGAATAAAAAAATAAAATAAAGAAAGCTAGGATTACACACAAGCCTTAAGATATTTATTGTCAGATTTCAATATTATTATTATTTTTACTTTTATGGTATAAACAATTTATAGTTAATCATACAACTTATATTTATTATACTGTTTAGAATAAAACAAAATAATAATAATAATAATAATAATAATAATAATAATAATAATAATAACGAAAGCTAGGATTACACGAACGATTTCCCATAATATTGTTGAAATAAAAATCAATTCCCATAATACATTGATTTTAAAATAAATTCCCCACATAGTGTCCAAGTAGGATCGTTTTTTTTGCTTTTGGTTCAACTTAAAACCGCTAATGGTAATAGCGGGTTTAAAAAAGAGACGTCTCTAACAATAACAGGTCTCTTTGCGTCCTTGGTTAATTCACAAGGCTTAGTTTGCAAGAAGATTATTTCAAAGAGACCGCCTCTCAATACGACAGATCTCTTTGCGTCCTTGTTAATTCTTAGCCCACAACAAGAAAAGAGAGCACTGACAATTACACTTATAACTTCAAAGAGACCGCCTTTCAATAAAAACAGGTCTCTTTGACTTTATTTTACCAAAATTGCAAAACCGCTAATACCGTTAACAGTTTTAAGCTGAACCGAAAACCAATCCTACGTGGACACTACTTTGGGAATTTATTTTTAAAACGAAGCATAATGGGAATTAATTTCTATTTCAATAATATTAAGGGAAATCGTTCAGGATTACACACAAGCCTTAAGATATTTATTTTGCTTCTTAACTGTTTTAAGTGATTTAAATTATATTCTTCCCCTTTATCTATAATTATTCAATACACATCTAAAATTTAAAATCACTCATTATTTTCTTTATAAAATTTTAATATATTACAAAAGCTATATCTCATGGATAAGGATGTGCCTTGAATCAATTAAAATGGTTAAGAACAATTACAAAATTATAATTTTGCCTTTTTTGGTAATAAAATATAAGGAAATTAGAGTTTTAATTATTACTAACATTATCCAGTGATTGATTTATATGATTAGTTAGGGGGAATTCTACTGTGGTCAGCTTCATTATGACCACCACTAATTTGCCTAATTTTACCTATTTTTTACAATAATTTTTTTTTTCTTTTTCAATCTTCCGAAATTCTTTTTTTTTTTTCCTGATTTCGAAAATATTTTATTGAAATTAGTTTTTAATGAAATACAGAAATAAGATTAAATTACAAAATTCAAAATCAAAGATTGTTCTTCGTTGTTCTTCGAGCTTTTTGAATGTTGTTCCTTCTATGGATGAATTTCACCACCAATTATTGATTTGTGTCCCTTAAGAGTTAATTGTGCATCGATGGATATTCAAAATATGGCCTGCCAGATCTAAACAGCAATTCAAAACTTGAAGATATCCTTCCGAGTTCTAGCAAATTTGGGATTGTTGTTAAATTCTAAAATAATTGTTTTTTATCGTAGAATATTCATCTTTTGATGACAAATTGTTGATTTCATGCAATTGAAATAAAAAATTTTAAGGACACGGATCATTAATTAGTGGTTAAATTCATCTATAGATGAAAAACATTGAAGAAGGTTGAAGAACAACGAAGAACACTGAAGAACACATTTTGATTTTGATTTTTTAAATTTAATCTTATTTTTGGATAAATAAAAGATGTTTTTAACAAAATTATTGAGTTAAGCACACAATTAATTACTCAATTCTTTAAAATTTCACCTTTTAGGTACTCAATTCTTTTTTTCTTTGCTTTTGGGTACTGAGTTAAGAATTCAAGCCAAAAAAATTAAATCAACCAAAGAATTGAGTACCTTGGGTTAAAGAATTTAGTACCCTTGGTTAAGTATGTGGGCCCCACCCGATTAAAAAATTAATATTTATATATAAAAAAAAAATTCTCAATTGCTCATCTCTCTCTCTTTCATACAAGGTGGTGGAAATTTAACGAGTAATTATTTCATTATGTTTGTAATTTTTACCCTATTTCAATCCCTAATTTCGTTCTCTATTTTCTAGGGGTTTTCTCAGATCCTCTGATTTTGATTTTTTCGATCTTCTTGTTTTTTAGGGGAGTAACTCAGCAGAATCTAACTTCATCGACCGATGGAAATCTTCGTCT
This sequence comes from Chenopodium quinoa, assembly GCF_001683475.1. Taxonomy (NCBI): domain Eukaryota; kingdom Viridiplantae; phylum Streptophyta; class Magnoliopsida; order Caryophyllales; family Amaranthaceae; genus Chenopodium; species Chenopodium quinoa. The sequence goes on along the minus strand of NW_018742815.1, from coordinate 2,101,401 downwards.
CAAGGGGAGTTTCTCGGATCGTTTGGATGAATCTGGTACTCCACTTTCTTATGGATGTCATGTACGGAGTATGCAATAATACACACTCAAATGCATAATATACCTTTAACAAAAATCTGTATTTACGTTTTTTTTTTTATCTTATCTGATACCCAACAAACATATAAGAACTTCCTAAATTTTATGAACCTGAAAATTTTCCAATATTTTCAAGCTAAATCTTAGATCACATCTAGTCGCAATGATTTTAACTAAACATCCTTTTTGAGAAAAAAGTCTCCAATCTTATCAATTAGATCACCAAGTTTATACCTACAGCATGTCAATTCGGGTAGATAAATGCTACTGAACAGAAATCGAATCAACTCATAAAAACCAAAAACACATAACTAATCGTAATTCTGGAAAACAATGATGATGAAAACCAGCATGTTTTCATTTCTACTTTGTTTCGCATTGTTTTATCATCAAGTATTATCTGATAATCTTATTGATCAGCAGGATGTCAACTCAAACTCAAAGGTAACATACACTTCGTAAATTCGTAATTATCCAGTAGTTATTGTTAAATGAGTTAGCAGCAACTTAGAGAGTATGACAAAAGATTTTGTTATAACATTGTTGGGGCCCAGATACTTAACCAAGGATACTAAATTCTTTAACCCAAGGTACTCAATTTTTTAGTTGATTTAATTTTTTTTCACTTGAATTTTTAACTCAGTACCCAAAAGCAAAATAAAAATAATTGAGTACCGAAAAGGTGAAATTTTAAAGAATTGAGTACCTAATTGTGTGCTTAACTCAAAATAATTTCAAAAAGAATTAAAAATACTACGTATATAATTTCAGAAAATCAAAAAATAATTTCTGGAAAATAGAAAAGAATTTAAAATAGAAAAAATTTAAAAACAAGCTTTGACTAACTATTTAAGGAAGGAAAAATTAGCCAATCATATTCAAGTAGAGTGATGGTTATAATGAAGCTGACCATATTATTAATATGTTCTCCTTAAAATAATTATATTAAGTAAAAATATGTTAAGTTTAATAAGAATAAGTTATGTTCAGTAAAAATAAGTTATGTTCAATAAAAATAAACTCGGTAATAATAAATTCAGTAAAAAAAAAAAAAAAAAAAAAAAAAAGTCAAGTTCAAGATCACTAAATATAAGATAAGTTTAGATTTGGTAAAAATAAGTTAAGTTCAATAAAAATAAGTTAAGTTAAGTTTGATGTTTTTGGTCATCTATTTTTTTAGAACTAGGTTAGATCCCGTTCGATGCACGGTGATCTTTATATATAGTTATATATTATTGATTGAGAAATATTATAATCATATATTAGTCATAAAATAATAAAAGTATGTGATATATTAATTTGATATTTGCAATTTTAATTGTAGCTTCCAATCTAATATACTTCGTATATATATAAATGGGAGTTTTTTCCCGAGTTTTTGAAGAGCCACATAAGATTTAATTTTCTTTGCGCACTATGTAGGATTGTAAATTTTTGTTGTAGCCAATTAAATAAGAGATTATTAGTTTATTTTAGAATTAAATAATTCAAATGCCACGTAGGAAAAATTGGCGAATGAAATTTTAAATATTATATATTATTATTTAATGTTAGGAGTTTTAACTAAATATATAACAAAATTTAGCACATTAATACAAAAGAAAAAAAAATTATTTTAAAAAAAAAACAAACAAACCGTGCATTGAACGGGCTTCATCTAGTACACAACTAAAACAAAGTAGGCAAAAAATCTGAGCAATATTTTTTTTATTGTAAAATAGGTCTCTAATTATTTTATATATTATTATATTGCCCAATTTTTTTAGAAAGATTTGTGGATGAATCTTTTATTTAAAATATAATAATTATTACGTGTCAATATGGAATATGTACAAAAAAAAATATATTATGATTTTTGTAAATGATTTTGTTTCCTTAATTATTTTTTTTTTTAAAAAAAAAAAACTAAGGACACACCAGAAAATGACACATGTCACTGTTGGTGTGTCTTTTAGTATATAGTATTGATTGATGATTGATTGATTGATTAAAAAAAATATATTTGAGTATATTTAAAGATTTTATAGATACGGTGCTTTAGAAATTTTGTAAAGAACCAAATGAGTTAAAAAAAATATTATACTTATAAGGTAAGTTGTATTTTCTCTCTTTGGTATAATAATCCTTACTTATCAAAAAAAAAAAAAAGTTTAAAAAACCTATGAAGCGGATTATTGCGTTGCTGAAGCGGATTATTCCCTTAATACAAAGCAAAGAGTTTAAACTCTTAATACACCCTCCGTCCCTTAATAAAAACCTTGAAATCCCAGAATTAGATAAGGAGGTTATTGCGTTGCTGAAACGGATTAAGAGGTTCTCAACGACGCAAGACATTGGGGCTCGTGCTGCGGCTCATATCTTTACTAGGGTAGACTTTGTTATAGCTAAAGGAGTGAGGGTCCAGATTGTATCTTGTCAACGTTGTTCGTGACTGTAATCCCCCGTATTTAAAAAAAATATATTATAAATGAATTTTTATTTTATTTATAATATTGATGTGTGTTTTTCCGAGATTTAAGTTTTAAAGTTCCAAATAATTTTTGGGTTGATGATTGATTTTGTTCTAAAAGGATTTTTAATTGTCCATTCTACAATTTATGCCATATATATTAAACAAAGCTAGCCCATTTCATTTGCCTAATTGGCCCATTAATTTTATGAGGCCCAATCTTAAAACTAACCCTACACCACTCTATCTCCTATAAATAGCTCATACATCCCCAAAATTTTCCCCACACAAAAGGTTAGTCTTATTTTACCTCCTCTTTATTTTCTTTATTTTATTTTTCCTTTATTTTCTTTTTCCTTTTTTTTTTCTTTCTTTTCTTTTTTCTCCTCCTTCCTACGTGAGCCATGCTCACAACTTACCCCTGTTGCCGCCACCTGTTGGCTGCTTCCGCCCCCCTGCCGCCGCCGTCGGCGACCCTGCCAGCCCAGCAGCTGGCCCACGTGGCCTTTACTTCTTCTTCCTCCTTTTTATTTTTATTATTTTGTATAATTTTATATGTAATTGTTTTGGGTTTTGTTTTTGTAGTATAAAGATTATATTTTTAGTATCAAAACCATATTTTTAATAGTTCAAACTTATAATTTTCAGATTATAATGTTGATTTAATTTTCAGATTTTATAATTTTAAAACCTAGGGTTTTAATTTAATCAAATTGGGATTTTAGGGTTCTAATGAGCAATTAATTTGGGGCTTTTGTTCCTAGTCAATTTCTATTGATTAATTAACCATAAAAACATGTTTTAAAAGGAAGTTTTAAGGACTTTTAATGTAGATAATTGCTAGAAATTTTTGTAAGTATTAATTTGTGATTATTGGTTGTTTTCTAGGAGGTAATTTTTCTCTAGGAGACCTTTAATTAATTAAAAGTGGCGCAAAAGATTGTTTATACGAGGTACGTACATGTCTACTTCGTTGCAAGTAGAATCATGTTTAGGTACCAAAAGGAAAGAACTTAGTTTCATGATTAGAGAACACTTGGATGGAAATTGTTTGGTTATATATTTAATTAATTCATGTATTTATGTTTGTGAGGCATGTTTTGGTGAATTAATTATGCTTGTATGGAATTATGGATGCAAGTATGTGGAATTATATTGGATTAATTGTTTGTATGGAATGTTGATACAAACATATTTTATTGGATTGGTTTGTTAACCACATTTGGATTATTAAAGGATTGGAATTGAATGGTTTAAGTGGAATGAATTTATTAATTATTCCACAAGGTTATTATTATTTATTTATTACTCAATCATAACTTGTTAGTATGTTGAGTAAAGGTGGATTAAGCCGAAATGGCTAGGTGGGATGACTATGTTCAACAATTTTGAATAATTTGGAAGTTTAATTGGAATTAAAGGTCAATTTGTGATGTGATCACCATTGTCCTAAATAAGATTAAAAATGAATTGATGTATGATTGTTATGTATGGTCTTCTTGATTGAGTCGACTATTAATTAAAATTGTAATCACGTAAAGTGAAACTAACATGGATGAGCAATAAAACTCTGGAAAGCGTGCACTTCTAGAGTATTGACAATTATGGGTTGGGGTACACGGTGGTAGCCCGTGGCTTTTCGAGGCTTGTTTGATCAACATGTCCTCTTCTCTTTTGGTACTTACATTTTATTTTATAATGAAAGTTAGATGGGATCCTAGACTAACTTTGTGAGAATAGAGTCGCGCCCATTCTTGCATCGCGCTAAACTTTTATTTCAAATGGTCATTTGGAACCAAAATGATTTGGTGGATTGGACAACCTCGTCTATTGCTTACTCCAAACTAAATAAATTAAATTATATATAAAGAGTCAAGTGTTTGGAATTAGTTCATAAGTATGTTAAGTCAATTAAATTGTTTAAGTGTGGAGTCTTGATTATTGAATTCACATTGTATGTTATTTACTTTAATTAGTTGAGCATGTTAGGTTTTGTGCGTTGTAGCTTGTATGTACTCAGCTTTGCTGATTGCGTGCTTTTGTGTGTGTTTTCTTTGGTCATGGCCTTCGCCTTTCAATGACCCTGTGATGATCCAATTATTACACTTGTATTATTGGGGAGCAGTATTGCACAGGTTAGCTTGATGATGTGAAGTTCGAGATTTGACAATCGCATTGTCAAGGGATGGTGTGATTGAGTGTATTCATTCTTTGTGTCAAACTTATTTATGCTTGGCTATTTTAATTATGTTTTGGGATTTTGAATATTGGTTTGGTTTTAAATAAGGGCCTTATATGGTTCCAATTTGTAAGCTTTGATTTATTGATTTTCTAAACTATGTTATTTTAAAGACTTAAGTTTGATTTTCCGCTGCGATACTTTGATAAAGCCTTAACGTTTTAACACGTGGCGGTAACATGTCAATGGTTCTCCACTATTTTATTTAAAGTAAGTGGTTTGAAAAAGGGAGAATTATTGGGGTGTTACAGTAACACCCTTGTTGATATTTGTTTTCGGTCTGGGATTTCTGCTCGAAAGGAGGTTAACGTTAGGTTGACTGGAGGGAACGGCGGGGCTCTTCGTCCAGCAGATGTGTTGCTTTATTCCTGGGATAAAGGCCTTGATGTATGTGTTGACTTGACGGGGTCTTCACCTTGACACAATCGGGGCTGTCTGACTTCGTTCCCGGTCGTGTTGTGTCTGCGGCGGCTCAGCGGAAGCGGGACAAGTATGAGGCGTGTTGTAGGGAGACTATTGGTTATGGTTTTCTTCCTTTCTCCTTGTCTTCGTTGGAGAATTAGAGAAGGATGTTGTTGCGTTGCTAAAGCGGGTTCAGGTGTTCGCTAAGACTCAGGATATTGGTGCTCGTGCAGCTGCTCACATGTTCAGCAAGATCGGGTTCACTATAGCTAGAGGGGTGGGGGCCCAGATTGTATCTCGGCTCCCCACCAACTTCTTGTAAATTGATTGACTTTGTAGGTTTTTTAATAATAATAATAATAATAATAATTATTATTATTATTATTATTATTATTATTATTATATTATTATAGTAGTAGTAGTAGTAGTAGCTGAGCTAAATGTAGCTGAACTCAAGCCCAAAAGAACAGGGTCTATCTACTTATACTCTCTCCGTGTTATTTTAAGTGTTACACTTACCAAATCCAGCTGTGTTTTAAAGTGTTACACTTCTATTTTTGGCAAAAAGGATACATTAAAATATTATATCTCTCTCCACCCATGTCCCCACCCAAACCCACTACTACTTTTTTATTATTATATCTCTCCTCTTACATTCATTATTTTTCAATAAACTATTAACTCCACTATCTTTCTTTTAGAATTTTTCAATATTCAAATTATCCCATTTACCTCTTATTTTATTTAATTAAGTCAATAAAATTGCCTAAAACTATGTGCCGGTCAAACTGTAGCACTTAAAAAAAACACGGAGGAAATATATCTAAAACTCAAGGCAAACAATTGCTATCTCGCCACGTGTCACTATATCTTCTATCATTATGCCATGTGTCATCCTCATTCTTCAGTATCTGAAGAATAAGGATGAATTTGTTAGTCATCCAATGAATTTAGAAAAGATGGTATTGCATTAACAGGTTAAGAGGCAAGTTTAGAGCAGGAATTTATCTGCACATTCTCTGACGGATGTGAGAGAGCTGAGATCAAGCTTAAGAACATCGATTCGAGCAGATTTATTATCTTTGAGAATCATCTCCTTGGCTTCATTAGCAGCTTTCAAGTTCCTTGCAGCAATTATGACATGGGCATTCCGAAGTGCCAACACTCTTGCTGTCTCCAACCCTATTCCACTTGCTCCTCCTTCACATTTGCAATTTCTTTTTCAGTTTTCAATTCTACTCCAATTAATAAAATGAAATTAAATATAGAAGCACCTGTACTAGGGGAATACAAATAGAAATTTGTCCTTGAACATGTAGTATTTGTCTTCTTCAACTAGCTTACCAAGACATCCTTGATTATTCAGCAAATTTACCAAAAAAAAAAAAAACAAATGGTATATTTCCTCCTATCTTTTTTAGGTGTAATTTTGTTTGATATAATACTATTCATTCACTTTTATTTGATCGTCTTACATAACTAATGGGATCTTGTCAGATAAGTCTCGAAATATACTTAGAAAATAATAACTTTTTACAATTTTTGTTAAACATAATTTAAGATATTTATGTTATAACGCATGCATTGACAATTGTTTTTCTAAAGAAATACATTGGTTTGACAAATATAAAATCAGTATATCACTAACGTTGTGAACATGTATACTTTTTCTTGTGTTACACATTGGTTTGCCCACGTTGAAAGATTTTTTTTTTTTGTTTTCAATCCAATATTCCGTATAAAGCAATTGGAAAGTCTACTCAAATGTACTTTAATCTCAGATATTATTTCCCAAAAGAGTAAAATATAAAGTGATAAGTAAACATTAATGTTACTATTATGTCAACTGTGAGTGTGATGAACTGCTGATAATGACAGCTTCTTGTCTCATGAATTAAACTGATTAGATAGGGAATAGTGACATAATAAATGTACGTATTTTCCAGCTTCCAACCTCCACCCTAATAAATGTACGTATTTTCCAGCTAATTATTTCCAACTCACAAATTACACAAAAACTGTATATGCTAACACTACAAGAAAATAACCTTTTCGTAGCAATTATTTTAACCTTTAGTATCGATTGTAATTGCAACAAAAAGCTTTCCCAATGAATATTCATTCGATACAATATCCCCCGTTGCCTTAGCCTTTAGTAGTGGTTTTCAATATCGTTGGGGTTGACCTCAATAATCGATACGAAAAACTACATCCAATCGTGGTGATTATTGTAGCGATTACAATCTCTATAAATGTTTAACTCATTTTCTTCAAAAAAAAAAAAAAACATGCGTATGATCTTTACAAGATTCGAACATGCAACCTCAAACTCTTATATTAAATGTTTCACCAATAAGTTATGACATATTATATGTATTCTTTGTCAAACAATATTTATACATCTAGTGTTGAAAAGGCTTTTCGTATCGATTTTTAGGATTTAGTGGCGATTGTAAATGATACGATTTCTCAAAATTATATAAATGTGTAAATATAGTGTTGATATGTATTATTATGTTTTCCGTATCGATTTTAAATGGGAAAACCATGGCGATTGTAAAATGATACGACTTCCTTAATTAATTCACAAATAGACTTGCATATTGTAGCGAATGTACAATCACTACGAAATAATCGCTACGAAAATACATTTTTCTTGTAGTGTAAGTTAATTTGTAGGTCCAATACTGGTACTTGGTAGAAGCTCAATTTTGGGATGCAAGTAGTAACTTCAATGTTGCCCCGTCCTTGTGTTATAGAACGAGGGGAGTAGCATTTTTCATGACCTACTTTTCTTCAAAACAACTACCTCATTAAAAATATTATTAATTAGCTATAATAAATTGCGTTAGGAATTTTGTGATGAGTTGTGAAGTATAGATATATATTTTGTTTATACATAAAGTTTCTTCTAATCAAGGTGTATCTATTTATGAGAGATAGAAAGTTACAAGTTTACTAAGTACAATAATCTTACATGATTTATTAAAAGGTAGAGCCATAGAACGGATAGGCCTTCGCTTTACATTAATATTATTTCCAACATTTTTCCGTAAATCTATACACTCCCTAATCTATACTCTCCATATATATATATATATATATATATATATATATATATATATATATATATATATATATATATATATATATATATCAAATGTTCTTGTTGACAATTATTTATTTATATTTATTTTTTTGTTTACTAATTTGTTCCATTAGATTGTTATAATTTTTTTTTAAAATTAAATATAGTTTTAACCAATGTTAGGCAATTCTTATATCAACAATCTAACTTTTGTTTTGATGACAAGAGAAATAAAACAAATAAAATTAATGTTTTTAATGAGAATTATTTAAAAGTTAAATATACCCTGAATCTTTTCAACTGGAAAAAGTAATCAATGTAACAATTACTTCTACTACATACATTACATATTTACATATTGGGATCGTGTAGACCTATGCAGAATTTCAATCCAATATGGCAAATTCTTCTTATGTCATTAAAAAAACATACTCTTTCCGTCTCCTTTTGATAGTACGTCTCTTAGATCATCTCCATGGTGAGACTTAATTTGGTATTGAAATACAAAATGAGTTGTTTTTTTACCTCCAATAGTGATACTATACCCAATTTTCAATTTAGCAACATTCATGTGAAGTCTAATTTTCCAATGGTGAGACACTCTAAAATATACAAATATCACTTTCAATTTATGACCCACCAAATCCATTTTTTTTTCTTTTGTGAGAAGTTGTTTTCTAATTTGTATTTATTTTGAAAACGAAAAAGGTAAAACTTAAATAAATTACAAATATATTAGAATATTGACAAGGGACCCACATTTTTTGGCAAAAGATACTCAAAGTTGAGTATCTAAACTTAGCAACTTTTTTTTGGAGTTGCTAAGTTTAGATACCAACTTATTGATATACATTGCAAAAAATAATCTCTTTCTCCTAAAAATACTCACTTGAGTCTCACCATTGGAGAGAGTCTTATAGACAAATTCTAGTCCCAAAATGTTCACCCTATTTGCTTTTTTCAACAACCAATAATATTAAATTTTTACCAAAATTCCCTCCAATTTGCAATAATATTTGTGCAAATTTAACTTTTCCATGTAAATTTTATTTTCTCATGTATTTTTATTACTTTCTTTCGCTACTTTTTTTTGCATACCCAATGTCAATTTACTTTTTCAATGCATTTTAACTATTCTTATTTGTGTTTATTAATTTCCATGAAAAATGCCCATAAGGGACTATCAAAAAAGGACGGAGGGAGTAATAAACATTTTGTCTTTACGATAGCGTTTGTCGTTATCAATCCCTCGTCAGCTCCAATTCTGGCCATTTACAAGTATGCATAACATCCAATGGATTAGGTGAAGTGTTGTAATTGCCCAAAATAATACTCCTTCGTGTTTTTTTTAAGTGTTTCACTTTTCATTTTCAGTCGTGTTTTTTTAAGTGTCATACTTCTTTTTTTGGCAAAAAGCTACATTAAAATATTACATTTCTCTCCTCTCATGGTCTCCACCGAAACCCACTATTACTTTTTTTTTATTATATTTTTCCTCTTACATTCATTATTTTTCAATAAACTATTAACCTTACTATCTTTCTTTTACAATTTTTTAATATTTTAACTATCCCATTTACCCTTTTTTTTTAAAAAAAAAAAATTACCTCTTATTTTATTTAAGTCAATTAAATTGCCTAAAACTATATGTCGGTCAAAATATAGCACTTAAAAAACATGGAGGGAGTAATAATAATAAAAGAAAGATGAACGTAGTGCGCCTTATTGGTTGCGGTCGCTGTAGCCGAACCGGAGCACCGCCAAGTTGAACCCTTAACTGCCACCATTTCTTACCAAGTTCCACTTTCTGATATCATTCAGCTTGGTGGTAACATGAATACCGGCCTCACTTGTCAGGCTAAGGGCCAACCATGCTTCGGTCCAGTCTATAGATGCTGCGATCCATGGTTCTGCTCTAGCATCGTCGGAATATGTGGCTAATTATCCAGCTTTTATCCAATAAAAAACCCAATGCTTATCTTATGCATGTATAGTTAGCATTGGAGACGTAGTCGTCATAAATAAAACATGCAGGTGTTTGGTTGAGATTCTTGAGAATGGAAATCAAAAGCCCCTAGCTTATTATGTTCCTATGTAATGTGCACTATTTCTGTCTATCAATAACAATACATCTATTATTCCTCTTGCATAATTGTAGTATTGTACCATCGGTAAAACATCAAAATTTGACGGCGACTACAATGCAAGATATACAACTTAATATTTCTCTTTAATTTGATTTTATCAATTTTTTTTTGACATAAGCTTAAGCAAATTACATATAATTATTAAAGGATGAAAGATTATTGCAGGCTATAGTAGCTAAGTCATGAGTTTTCTGAACCAAATCCTGTGAAACCTTATGGATGCAACACCAATCAAAACATGTGCTCAGTTGTCGAATTCGATATGTCGTCCAACGAAGACCAATATCACTTACCTGTGTATTCCTCAGTAGTTGAATCATAGACGCTGAGTCCGTGTATATAGTAACTACTGGCAATGACTTTGCTACCGCCCAGTGTAGACTTTGTAGGCAGGCGTTCATCTCCACATGTAGAGCAGATTGGGCCAAACCACTGCTAGCTCCCCCTTGCCGTTGTCCCTGATCCCCCGAATCACAACTCTTTGGGCACCAACCCCTGCCCAACCCATCCCTGATCTATGAGTGTGCTTATGTCAAGATCCATCAACCAGAATAACCGTTGGAATTACATTCATCCCACTATTATGAAGTACAACACGCTTTAATCCAGGTGGGTAGTCTTCAGCCATCTCCGGCGGGTGCAAAGATCTCAGACTTTTAAAAAAAAAAAAAAAATTATTATCGATCATATGAATCAATAATAGCTTTATAAATCATCAACAATAATAAAAATCTTATCATCAATCTATGATGTCTTGCATAATAATAACCTTCCTACTTTTTATTAAGTATATTTTTTACTACCATAAAAATACCTCTTTTTTATAATTACTACCTTTTTTTTTTTTTTTTTTTATAATTACTACCTTAAATTCATATTTCATTAAATTTTGCTACCAAAAATTGGCATCCTCAATATAAAACTTAAAATTTAGGGTTCGTTTGGGATTGATGTGGTTTTCTATTTTTTGTTTTTTTGTTTTTTAAAAGTATATGATATATGTCCCATAATGAATAAAAAATTATTTAAACATATTGTAGACACCCATTTGTGTCTCCCCAAAATCAAACCCGGTGATGAGTATCTTTCACGTCGAATCATAATTGAATGAAACGAAAGTGTGGAAAGGTCTAGTGTTGCGGAAAGTTTTAATTTCTTTTCTCTTCTCTCTGTTTTTGAAAACTTTATTTTAAGAAAACAGCCAATCCAGTTTGTTTGGTCCATGATATGGGTCCAATAGTGGTGTAGTTGGATGGGGCTTGCAAAGACCTTTCCAACGATATATTATATGCCCAATTCCGATGAATATTGAGGAAGTTATGACCAATTTACTAAACTGGGCCCGGTTTGAGCTTTATATGCGGCCCAATGATCTAGGGGGGGGGCTAATATGATTTATCATTCCTAATGCAATTAGGAATAGTTTTAGTCTTCTAGAATCTTCTAGAAGGTTCTTTTCATTCCTAATTCAATTAACATTGATAAGTTGACTTTGTTGACTTTTCAGAGTTTTAATTAAAATCAAATAGCATTTTCGAAGAAATTATATTATTTTATCCTCCAGTACGGTAAACTTATCGGATTTTCGAAAACGCATTGAACTCAAGCTTGGCGTCCAACCCCAGGCCTTGGCGCCTGACACTAGTGCTGGTGCCTGGCGCCAGCTAGCCAGGGTTGGCGCCAGCTCTGTTTCCTGAGGTTCAGACTCTGTTTTGTTAATTTATCTTTTTTGGCTGATTTTCTCTATAAATATCGTATTAAAAACTCCGTTTTCATTCATCATCTACATCTATCATTCACCAATTCTCTTCATTCGCAAGTTATTCACCTTCAATCAGTTTTCATTCTTTAGCATTCTTTTAATTTTCAGTTAATCGTTCATCTCTTTCATTCATCTTTCTTCAAAACTTGGTTTTTCTTATACAAAATTCCGCATTTGCAAGATCTAGAAACACCTAGCCATATTCGAAGTTACCATTGCCCAAGACGTGAAAGGTTTTAAGTTTTGAAGGTTTGGTCCCAATCTCTATTTCAATTATTTAATTTAATTGTTTTGTTTATTATTTTCCTTGAAGTTACTAACGTGTGTATTTTGTTATTATAAAGAGGTACGAGGCATCAAAGTAAGTATTTTAATTGATTAATTGATATTATGATGCAGAAATCATGTTTAAATTGTTATTATGATTCTTAGTATCATGTTTAGGTTATTTTTAATATTAAATATGATTGTTATGATGCTTCTTATTCTCTTCCTAATATTTATGATTGCTAGTATCATGTTAGGGTTAAAGATTTGATTTTTATTGCTTAGTGAAATGCTAGGGTTTGTTATTAATCTTGTTAGTATCATGCCTAGGATCTTGCTATTTTTATTATGCTTTAATATTAACATGAACATGATTATGATTATAATTGTTATAATTTATGATGATTATGAATATTTTGATAATGATTATTTTATTTATGATTATTATTGTTGCTTGATGTTTATTATTTATTGCTTGATCACGCCTTTATGCATGTTTAAAGGGAATTTGTAATGTAATCACGCTTAATAAGATAATTAATAATCTTGTTAGGGTTGATTGTGATTATAAATTCAAGTGATCGCCAATAACAGTTTATTTGTGCATTAATACTCAACCAACATAGATAAACAGGTTTAGGGTTAATCTATTGATTGCATGTTAGTTAAAAAGCGCACATGAATACGAGCAGAATAAAGTAGAGGCCTATTATTAGGGCAGGTTCAATCTCTTTTAGGTTGGATTTGTACCTTCATCCCCGAACCCTTATTTGCTTCATGACCTTATGGAGTTGACGATCTCTTGGATCGTTAAGGGGTGTAACCTTCACCTCGTGAACGGTTTACAAGTTCCTAAAAAACTTGTTGGCGACTCTTTTGCTCTATCTTCTTCCCTTTTGGACGCCACCGTACTTTAGTGTATGATCACAGTGGGGTTCAAGCTAGTGGGATTAAAGGCTTGAAATATTCCCTACACATATTAAAATTATAATAAATTTGAAAAATGACAACAGAAAAGTGGAAATACCTTTTTCTTGTTTCCTATTTTTGGTTTTTGGTTTTTTAAAAAAAAAGGAAACTAAAAACCAAAAATGATGCCAAACAAGCCCTTACTCATTCATTACGGTTTTTGTTTTTTCCATTTTTTTTGGGAAAACAAAAGGCAAAAATGTGAAAACCACAAAAATTAGTTTAATTGATGTCAAATTAAATTCTATTGATTTTATTTAATTTGCATCAAAAAACAATATAAGCCTTTCAAAATACGAAATATTTTTTTCCTTAATCATGCCACTTTAATCATATTGCTTCAATTAATTATTTTTTAACTTGTCTATAAATAAAGATTTGAAAGACGTTATGGATTATTTGTAGTATGGAAAAGTATACATTTTATTGTAAAAAATTAAATAAATATTTATGTTAGGAAATCATGAAAATCTTATGCATGCTTGAATATGTAAACAGTAGTTATATAGATATATTTTATACATAAGATAAGCCAATGAGAGATTAACATTTGTCATCCTCACATTGATTTGCTTATCTTTTAGTATAACTAGTTTTGTGCCCGTGCGATGCCCGGGTTGTTTATTGATTAAAGATAAAAAATTTAAAATATACCATTGGATAAAAAATTAGTTTATTGATGTGCTTTTGTGACGATTTGCTATCTAGTAGGCACCTGTAATGATTAATACTAATATTGGTGGAAATGTTCGATTTAATACATTAAAAAAATAAACAATTAATAAATTAAATAAGATAAATGTTCAAAGCCCGTTGGGTTGACCCAAACCCAAAACTTTGGGCAAGGGTTGAACATTTGTTGACTCGTAGCCTAAAGTGACCCAATCTGAGATGATTCATGACTCAACCTTAATTGACAGGTCTATGTAGTAATAAAATTCTTTTAGTTGTGAAGTATATTATTTTAACCGATTAGTATATATTATAAATAGATGTTTAACACTTTAAACTAATTTTTTTTATTCAACATTTTTTTTTATCTTATGAAGTCTATTTGAATCGCTCCAACGTGGCGCGACACTTGGCGAAAAGTTAGAACACCAAGTGTTGCAACGTCGTGGCCTGGCTAAAAGTTTAGTTTTATATATTAGTTATATGATATATAGATAGATAGGTTGACTGACCATTATAAAACACATTTATTTTTATAAAAAATAACCTCTTATGATCTTTATACTAACATAATAACCTATTTTGTATTTCATCCCAAATCTAGATATTATTTTTCATCTTTTACGACCGCAAAATTTAAGATGTACCATGTTTCTAGGTGCACCACGCCTATACTTTTGAACATTTAGTAAAATAAATCTGAACAATTGTAAATTTTGAACATGTAATAAAAACATATGAACATCGCAAATTTTGAATATTTAGTTAAAAATTTGAACAAACGCAATACACCACGCCTATACTTTTGAACATTTAGTTAAAAAATCTAAACAATCGCAAATTTTGAACATATAGTAAAAAATCTGAACAAAGCAAATTTTGAACATTTAGTAAAAAAAATCTGAACAATTGCAATGCACTACGCCTATAACTTTGAACATTTAGTACAAAAAATATGAACAATAACAAATTTTGAACGTTTAGTAAAAAAATTTGAACAATCGCAAATTTTGAATTATTACGAGTCAGACAAAATTTTGAAAGAAGTTTGTCTGACTCGTAATAATTCAATAGTTTTTTTTAATATAAACTGAACATTTACTGTATTCAAATGATCATTTCTTTATAAAATATGAACATAAAAATTGCATGTTTATGTTTAGTTTTTGTGACGTGTTCATATTTTTTTTACTAAATGTTCATTTTTTTAAAAAAATGTTCAATATTTTTTACTAAAATGTTCAAAATTATAGATGTTGTGCATCTAGTTCTAGGTGCACCATGGTGCATATACTACTAATTGCTTTCATGACTCCATATTACAGAGTATATTTTTTATACAAATTCTTAAATGGACCTGGTCCACACTAATTTATTTTGCACCACTAACATTAGAGACAATATGATTGTTTTATTAATAAAAAAAAGGTCACTATATTAAAATAAAGGTTATTATGTTGAAATAAAAGTTAGTGTGACATTATAACAACTATAACATCTTAACTTTTTTAATGAAATTTTTAATATAATGGTCAATATGAATAATAAAGATCATAATGTTAAAATTAGGTTATTATTCAACATAATTTCGTACTTTAAATTTATAATAATATATTTTTTTTTGAATAAAAATTCATAATAATATTAAAGGTCACAAATGTTTTAAATAAGATTACTACGTTAAAAATAAGGTTACTATAACATAATTAGGGGTCACTATGTTGAATATAATGTCAGTTACATGTGTATAAACTTTAAGTCCATAATAATATTATTGTAGACCAAGTTCACGCAAGATTTGTTGTATTTTTTATTATAGATTTCTTTTTTTTTTAATCGAAATCAGCTTTCTTCTCTTTTAAACACTGATGGCGTATTTATGTTGTTTTTTTTTTAAAAAATTTCACATTTGATAGTATTTCATTCACCAATTATGTTAAGTTTTTTTTTTTTTTTTTTTTTTTTTTTTTTTTTTTTTTTTTTTTTACAAGACCAATTATGTTAAATTAAAAGATATATTTGTTTCTAGATAAAATGTTGAAAGATATATAATCTTGATTTATTTTATTATAAATAATTATTATCAATAATCAATCAATCAATCAATAATCAATAATATATACTAAAAGACACACCAGTAATGACACATGTCATCTCCTGGTGTGTCCTTAGCTTTTTATTTTTTTTTTATTTTTTAAGAAACAAATCTTATACAAATATAGCTCTCTAAATTTATACAATATAATTACTTAAAATAAAAAAATTGACATATCTTTAACGCAAAATATTTTTATAGCTATAAAAAAGACATTCTTAACATAAGTTTGATAACTTTTTACACATTTTATACCTGTAATCCCTTATTTTGATCAAAATTTGTCAACTATATTTTTAGATTTTATTTTGTTTGATTATAAATTATAAAGATAGTTTAAAAATGATTATTGAAAGTTTTCGTGCCAGGCACGGGAACTAACCTAGTACATTAAAAAGTACGAGTAATTACTTATATAGGAATTTATATAAGATATGGTTAGAAAATAGAAATCTTCCATTATTTTACGATTATTTTCTTAAATTTTGGAAGAATATGTTTAGCGTATATTCAATAAATAAACTGACTCAAAAAAATCAGTAGGCTTAAAGTCCTCCACTCTATCCAAAATTGAAATATCCCTTCACCGGCTTCATTATACACCTTCTCCCTCTATTCTAATTTCTAACTAAAGAAAATTTCTATTCAAAAAAAAAAAAAAAAAAAAAAAAAAACTAAAGAAAATCTCTCATCTTGAGAAAATGAAGTCTAAAACAGAGAAAAAGAGTAAAGAATTATGGCCAGCAATTGGAATTGATCTCGGGACAACATAATCGTGTGTAGGAGAATGGCAACCTCAACACGACCGTGTTGAGATCATCGCGAACGACTTAGGCAACCGTACGACACCGTCTTGGGTTTCTTTCAATCAAAACGAACGTCTAATTGGTGAGGGTGCTAAGAATCAGGTGGCTATGAATCCTGCTAACACCATCTTTGGTTTGTTCTTCATCCTTTTTTCTCTGTATTATTGTCATTAATATTTTGTGTTATTTTGTTAACTGTGGTAAAATAATTGAAAGTAATTAATCGAATGTTAGATTATAGATGGGATTATGATGTGAAATGTTCTTTCTCATAATCCATCATCTATTTGAAATTTACATTTATGTAGTTATCTACTTAAAAAATCATGTTAAATACTTCGAAAATATATATGGAGTACTCCGTATCTTTTGAATCTATTAGTGATACAGAGTAATAAAGATAATTGTCGAAAGTTATGCATTGAAATTCACTCTTTACATGAAGAAAATATCAATCTAACTGTGTATGGGAAGATATGTGAAACGAGCTGACATCTTTTGTAATATGGGCCTTAATCTAGTTCAGCTGGTAAATAAGCTGATATGTTCCACAAGGCAGACATATCGGCCTGTCAGTACTTGACACATGGCAACAGAAACTTGGCTCAAGAAGCTTTACATGGTTGAGAGCCACCTGTCAAGGAAGATCATTATAAATAGTAGGTAAGACCTCATTAATGAGGGCATTAATTACTCTCTCTCTCTCTACTTTCTCTCTCATACTTATCTTCCTTTCTTCTTAAACACTTTCTAACTTTACCATCGGAGTGGTTATCCCCGGATCACCCCGGGGTTAGCTAACTTTTCTTCACTATGTAGGTTCTCAGCTTGCCGATAGGAGTATCAGGATCTCGGGCTCGTGCTCTTGGGAGATCATATCCAGACAGAAACAATTTGGCGCTAGAAGGAGGGGCATTGATCACTTCTATTGCCTAAGAACCTCACACATAGGATAGTATCAACTATGGTCGGAAATAGTGAAACACCGGTGACAAGAAAAGTAGTAAATCAGCCGATAGAACAACCTCAGATAGAGATAGAAGATGAAACTCATACTTTGGGGGATAACCAGTTTCATATGCCGTTAACACCCCCTAGGGGTGGAGGAGAGGCAGAGGATCCTATGGCAGAATTCACGCCGGATGAGCTAGAATTGGCAGCAAGGGTGATGAATGCTATGAGTAAGAAAAGGAAGGAGGCCGAGACGGCACAGGCTGAAAGGGAGACCGCTCGGGCCGAAAGGGAAACACCGCACATTAATCAGGAAGAACAACATGACCGATTAACAAACTCACCCGGGAGACCCCGAAGTGAGTCGCCGTTAAGAACGCACACTATGTCACGGCGAGTTGAACAATCCTCAAGTTGCACTGTTAGTACAAGGACCCAACAACAGAGAAGTTTGCAGGTAGATGGGCAGACAATGCGAACTGTAGTTCAGTTAAGGGCATCTCCGTTTGCGCAGCATATTTTAAACCAGCCGATGGAGAAGGTAAAAATGCCGACTTGTAGGTATGACGGGAGGGGGGACCCGGGCAGGTTCATAACATCCTATGAGGGCCACATGATGTTGTATACCAACTCAGATGTAGTATGGTGTAAGGTCTTTCCGACTACCTTGATTGGGGCTGCGGCCGATTGGTTTAATAACCTTGGAGTTGGAATAGTGGATAGTTTTGAGAGACTGACCGAGATGTTTGTGGGTCAATATGTCAGCAATAGTGTGCGGCAGAGAACCTCTGGAGAATTGATGGCAATAGAACAGAGGCCAGATGAGTCTTTGAGGGATTTTATTAGACGATTTAATAATGAGGCAAATACAATCCCAAAACTGCAGCAAGAGATAGCTGTAATGGCTTTGATGAATGGCTTGGTTGATTCTGATTTCAAGCGTTACCTCGCAAGAAAAAATTTGTCAACATTGGCAGCAGCATTTAACAAAGCCCATGACTACATTAAAAGTGAAGAGTTGATGAAGACAAGTAGCAGAAATGTAATTGTCGGAAGAGGGCAAAGTCAGCACGAAGGAACATCGTCGGGAAGTGGAAGGCCGAGAGCCTCTGCCCTAGGAGGGGGGGGGGGAAACCGGCAGATTCAAGGGCGTCAAGGCCACCAATGAGATACAGTTCCTATACTCCTTTGAATACACCGAGAGCAGCAATTTATTTGCTGAATTAGAATAGAGAAGGGTGGTCAAGGCCGATTCCAATGAAGGAAAGGCCAAGGGATGTGAAGAAATATTGCATGTTTCATAGAGATGTGGGTCATTACACAGAGGAATGTACGCAGCTGAAAGATAACATTGAAGAGCTGATAAGGAAGGGACATTTGTCACAATACCGGCTGAATACAGGCAGGAATCAGCAATCGGCTCAGCCGATTGAGAGACAACAAATAGAGGCAAGGCCAAAAAGGGTGCAAGGAGGAGTAGTCCGACAAGGAGATGTAGGGCTGCCGCCGTTATCTACTGGAAGAGGAGTAGATGTGATAACAGGGGGGCCGATACATGGAGGAACAGTTAGTGGAGCAAAGAAGCATTTGGCTGAGCACCGTCATCTGGTGTGCGCCTTAGATGTGGACAATCGTCCTCGGCCAGCTACAATACCTGAAATAGTGTTCACCGAAGAAGATGCAAGGGGTGTAGTGTTCCCTCATGATGATCCATTAGTCTTGATAACTAAGATAAATGGGGCTGACATCAAAAGAGTGCTTGTGGATGGTGGTAGTTCAGCAAATGTGTTATTTGTGCAAGCTTTTAATGAGATGAATATAGGGAGACAATACCTGAAGCCGGTATCATACCCGGTCATTGGGTTTAATGGGTCTATAGTAAGACCACAAGGAAGCATAGTGCTACCAGTTAAGCTGGGAGATGGGCCACAAGCAAGGGATGTGATGGCAGAATTTCTGGTGGTAGATGTTAAATCAGCCTACAACGCAATTATCGGCAGACCGATAATACACGATATGCAGGCCGTCGTGTCAACTTACCATCTGGCGATAGCTTATGTATCGAATTTGGGAGCTGTAGAAAAGGTGTACGGAGGTCAGGCGATGTCAAAGTCTTGCTATGTGACTGCTTTAAAAAATCCAGTTGGCAGTGGTCCGGTGCCATGCAACCCGGTAAGGGAAGGTGAGCCAACAGTTCAAGACTTAACAATGAGGAATTTTGATACGAGGCCGGAGGGGACCCCAAGGCCGTTACCAAGAGGAGAGACTGTTCAGGTTGAGCTGCAACCAGGTGATCCGAGTAGAACAGTAAGAGTTGGGGCCGATATGGATGTAGATACAAGATGCCACCTGATAAGCTTGTTGCGTGAGAATGCAGATGTTTTCGCATTTTCACCAAGTGAAATGCCGGGAATACATCCGGAAGTGATGGAGCACAAGTTGAATGTGGATAGAAAATTCAGGCCGATAAGGCAAAAGAAGCGCAACTTTTCAACAGAAAAGATAGAGGCAATTCAGGCCGAGGTAAACAAGCTCTTAGCGGCAGGGTTCATTGAGCCTTGCACGTATTCGAAATGGATGGAATGTAGTGATGGTGAGAAAGCCAACAGGGAAGTGGCGGATGTGTGTAGATTTTACAGATTTTAATAAGGTCTGCCCCAAGGATTGCTACCCATTTCCTCGAATAGATAGGCTAGTAGACTCAACCTCTGTTCATGCTATGCTGAGTTTCTTAGATGCGTTCTCGGGTTATCATCAAGTCAGCCTGCACAAGGCCGACAGGGCCAAAACAACTTTTATAACAGATGCTGGTGTATATTGTTACAAGGCAATGTCGTTTGGGCTGAAGAATGCAGGAGCGACGTATCAGAAGTTGGTGGATAAGATATTTGAGAAGCAGAAGGGCCGAAATGTTGAGGTGTATGTGGATGATAAGATAGTGAAAAGTAAGGAGAAAAAAGATCATATAGCAGATTTGACAGAAACATTTGAGACGCTGCGAAAATATCAGATGAAGTTGAACCCAGAGAAGTGTGTGTTTGGGGTCAGATAGGGAAAGTTTTGGGCTTTATGGTTAGTGAACGAGGAATAGATGCAAATCCAGATAATGTGAATGCGGTACTTCAGATGAAACGACCGAAAACCATTCGTGATATACAGAGGTTGACTCGCAGAATGGCGGGGTTAACTAGATTCATCAGTAAATCGGCTAATAAAGCACTTCCGTTCTTCATGGTGTTACGGAAGAATAAGACATTTGAGTGGGGAAAAGAACAGGGTGATGCACTAGAAGTGGTAAGAAATCATCTTAGATCTCTTCCAACAGTAGCCAGGCCTGAGAAAGGAGAATTGTTGCAGTTATACATCTCGGCATCACCAAAAATAGTGGCAGTCGTTCTACTGGTGGAGAGGAAGAAGCAACAGATGCCAATATACTTTGTTAGCCATGTGTTGAATTTGGCTGAACGTAGATATCCAGTAATAGAAAAAATGGCACTAGCGGTGGTGATAGCAGCCAGAAAGTTAAGGCCTTATTTTGATGCTCATCCGATAGATGTATTAACAAATCATCCGTTGGAAAAGTCGTTGCATAAAATGGATACTTCAGGCAGATTGCTAGCGTGGGCAGTAGAGTTATCGGGGTATGAAATAAGTTACAGGCCTAGAACGTCAATCAAAGCCTAGGCATTGTCGAATTTTATTGTTGAGACGACATACACTGATGAAGAAGAGGAGTTGGGAACATGGCAGGTATCAGTTGATAGTTCGGCCACAGCAACGGGGGCAGGGGCCGGAATTGTGAAACAGCGCCAGATGGGAAGATATTTGAATATGTCATGAAGTTTAAATTCAAAGCTACAAACAATGAGGCCGAGTATGAAGCTGCAATAGCTGGGATTCAGTTTTCAATAGCAGTAGAGGCAAAACGGTTAGTTTTAACAACTGATTCCCAGTTAGTATCAAGCCAGTATAGTGGGGAATATGAGATAAGAGAGCCAGTTATGGTGAGATACCTGGAGAAGGTGAGGCAGTTAGCGGCGCAGTTGCAATATTTTGAAATTAAATTGGTACCGAGAGTGAAAAATGCTCAGGCAGACGCCTTGGCAAGGTTGGCAAGCTCGAGCTTTAATGACCTGGAGAGAACAGTCATGGTAGAAGTCTTAAAGCAAAAGAGCATAGACGAAGTGACAGAAGAAGTGTTGTGTATTGATAACGGCTCTCAATGGTATGATAAAATATTGGCATACCTTCTTCATGGGGCACTGCCGATCGATAAGGGAGAATCAAAAAAGCTGCGAAAGGACAGTGTTTGGTTTGTCATGCACCAGGGTCAGTTGTACAAAAGGGGGTTTTCATTGCCGTTACAGAGATGCATAACGGACTTTAATTTGAATCTGCAAGGTTGATCGAAGAATTACATGAGGGCAATTGTGGTAACCATCTCGGTGCAAGAGCTCTGTCCAGGGAAGCAATGAGAAGGGAGTATTACTGGCCGACAATGAATGCAGATGCTGTAGCTTATGTGAAAAAGTGTGAAAAGTGCCAAAAATTCGCCCCGGCTATCAACCTGCCTCCAAATGATCTGACGCCGATATTAAATCCGATCCCTTTTACACAGTGGGGGATGGATATAGTTGGACCGTTTCCATCAGCCACGGGTAGAAGGAAATTTCTGTTAGTGGGGATAGATTACTTTACGAAATGGATTGAGGCAGAACCGGTAGCAAAGATAACGGCATCGGAGGTGAAGAAGTTCATATGGAAAATATTTTCACGAGATTTGGGCTGCCAATGGCAATGGTTTTTGATCATGGAACCCAGTTTGATTGTAAGCCAGTCAAAGATCTTTTGACGATGTACAAAGTGAAGTTTGCTTATGCAGCAGTATGCCATCCGCAGTCTAACGGTTAGGCAGAGGCAGCAAATAAGCAAATCATAATGGCAATTAAAAAGAAGATTGAGGATGCAAAGGGTTTATGGGCAGATTTAATACCGGAAATACTGTGGGCAAACAGGACCACGATAAGAGAAGCAACAGGTGAATCGCCCTACACTTTGGTATTTGGAACAGAGGCAGTGATACCGGCAGAAGTAGGATTGCCGACATTTAGAGTCCAACACTATTGTGAAGATCAGAATGATTTGTTGTTGCGTCAACAGTTGGACTTTTTGCCAGAAGTAAGAGAGAAAGCGGCAATTAAATCGGCCGCATACAAGGAAAGAATGTCAAGGGCATAAAATAAGAGAGTATCTTATCGGCCGTTAAACAAAGGTGATCTGGTTCTACGGAGAACAGCGGCAACAGGAAAGGGAAACGAAGTTGGAAAGCTAACAACAAGTTGGGAAGGACCTTATCGGATTAGAGATGTAGTCATCCAGGGATCATTTTATCTTGAGACTATGGATGGAGCACCGCTAAAAAATGTGTGGAACTCAGCGGTGCTAAAGAAGTACTATGTATAGAAATGTATAAACCTTTTCAATGATATGAATCTGATATCAATAGAAGATGTCAGTGATGAATGAAAAAATATTCAGATGACATGTGTTGAAAATAGGCATCCTCCATTTAACAGTACATCGTTAAATGGGACGGACAGCTCAAAACCGCTTCCGTGAAGTTAATGAACCTACAGCCTGATCAGTTGTATACATTAACTCACGAGGTTGCTGGTTCAAAATATAATACCGGCAAAATCAATTCGGGTATACGCCAATGTGAGGCGTAGCTCAGAAAGTGATCGCCGAGAGGGTACCTAACTGGCTGAAAAATCATAGCAGTAGGTGACCGATGTTGTACTCTGAACCAGCAACGCGTATCATTTCCTAGTATACATAATTCCTATAGGAAATATGCATACTAGGGGGAGTAAAGAGTTAGATATCGTATACTAATAGTCTTTAAATGGTAATTGCTGGTACTACTATAATGCTGATATTACTATGTTGGATGTTGTTGGAAGTTGTTAAATGGTTGTTATACGCACAAGGGGGCAGGGGCGAGATAGTAAGAAATGAGATAGGATAAAAGCATGATAAGTAGAATTTAGCAAAAACAGCATGAGATAGTAAGAAATGAGATAGGATAAAAGCATGATAAGTAGAATTTTGCAAAAAACAGCCTTTTTATTGAAATTCAAACATTTACTTTTTAACAAAGATAGTAAGACGTGAATAATTAACATAGCATAATAGTTAAAGGTGCAAATGAGTGTTCATAATAGTTAAAGATGACAATCGACAGGCATCACCCCAAAAAGGGTATATGCCGATGAAACAGCATTGTCAAAAACAGTTCTGAACAAAAGTAGAAATTTACATTTGTTAGGCTATAGCTGATAAGGCCCAATTATGCTAGAACCACAGGAAGATGTCGGTGATGACTGCCCGCCCCTTCAAGCTTGTGTATCTTCGAGAGTTGGGGAGTTTAGTATGCTAGGATCCTTGATGTCGTCGTCACCGCTGGGCTCAGATTGAAAAGGTCTTCGTCTGAAAATTGTTGCTCTTCAAAGCCTGAAGGGATCTTGAAAGCTTCCTCGTTAAAAGCCTTTTCAACTTCAGCCCAATCTTCTTTCTTCCAACCAGCGGCATGGACAATACACCTTTGCGCTACAGTCCATCCACCGTCAAAACGATCTTGAAGCCGACTGCAGAATTCCCCAGAAGCCAGGTAACGACTAACTGCTCTCTGTCGGACTGCAGGTTTGTCGGCCTCAACCCTCGAACTTTTTTTTCAAGGTTGCTAATGCAAACCTTAGCATCATTGAGATCCTTCTCAAGGGTAGGGAGGCGTTCGATGGCCTGATTTTTCTCAGCAATTTAAGTCTTAAGCTGTTGAATCTCTAGCTCAAGACTTTTGACTTTATTAGCTTTGGTCCTAAGAGCAGTCGTCTCAAGGTCATCTTTTGCCTTAATTTCCTTCAGCTTCTTTAAGGCCTTGTTAGCATTATCTAAGGCTGTTTTCAGTGCATTCTGACCGGTAGAGGATTGATGATGTTTTTCTTGATAATATCGATACATCTCTACGAGCTCAGTACCAGACATAACAGCCTAAATAAGGGCAAGATAGGTGCAAGTTAGGATTGTATTAATAAACGTGTAATAAGAAATAAAATTACACGAAAGGCACAGATGAAAGTGATGAGTATATATAAACAAAAGTAACAAACGCAATGATTTCGGTACATACCTTCATCATATTATGCATATGTAGAGCGGCAAGAGGACCGATAGCACCAGCAGGCCTATCCATTGGAAGGGTAAGGTTACTCAGCAGCCGATATCCAAGAGTCCCACCCTGCATTGGGTCATCTGTGATCATTGACTCATTCCGGCATGCGTCAATAGTGGGCTGCCAACGGTCTTCCAAATGACCAGCAAGGCAGTAAACCCTTTAAGAACCTCTTCAGGAAATCTCCCGTTAGGGCGTTCAATCCATTTCCTATCTCGATAAACGAGACCCGGAACGCTGGTATCGGAACCACCAGCGGCAGTAGGAATAGATTGAGTTATTAGTTGACCGGAAGTGGGGGGCTGAGCAGGAGGAGTTTCGGGTGTGTTGGTAAGATCCTCAATCTCCACCCCATCCGTCACCCTTTTGACGGAGGGTACAGTACTTTGAACCACCGTTTTGTCCTGAATCTTTGGGGAAGGGGGCAATTCCTTGTCCTTGGCCTAGTTTGTCTTGGCAGTAGCACCATCAGATCGCCTAGGGCTGTTAACTCTAACACCGCCACCACGCCGATTTGCAAGAGAGGATAACTTTCTTCTCTTTGTGTTGTCATCAGCCATCTTTTCAGCCCTTCTTTTAGCACTGACGGTAGGAGCGCGACTACAATAAGTAGCAAGGGTGTCGTAAGAGGGTTTGGAGGCTTTTGGGCAGCGTCTGATAACTCTGTTGCCGTTAGCAAACAACCCGAGCTGTTTGTTATCCAACTTGTCGATACCTAAAATATTGATAAATAAAAATGTTAAACTAAATAAAAGAAGAATACGACGGTAATTCCGAAATAAAAAGAGAGTGAAATGCGAAGGTATTAGATATAAATAAATTAATACCATG
This sequence comes from Chenopodium quinoa, assembly GCF_001683475.1. Taxonomy (NCBI): domain Eukaryota; kingdom Viridiplantae; phylum Streptophyta; class Magnoliopsida; order Caryophyllales; family Amaranthaceae; genus Chenopodium; species Chenopodium quinoa. The sequence goes on along the minus strand of NW_018742815.1, from coordinate 2,075,414 downwards.
GAGGTCAGTCCAGTAGAGACCGACGCGTGATAGAGGTGCGTTGCCGAGAATATAACTCACATTCGGCACCCACACCTTGGGGGTTAGACGGACTTTACCGTCACCGTTATCAGATTCCAAAATATCAAAATGGTTAACCGCCCTGCGTTCATGTTTACCGAGATCTCTCTCGGGAATAGTATCAAACCGTGGGTGAGGTGGGAAAAATGTTCTCCTAAGTGGAAAATCATCAGGAACGGACATGAAGAAAAACTTGCCTTGCCAGCCTTTATAGCTTGATAACTTAGGGTGGACGGTGTATTTACGAGGTTGGGTATACAAGGACCACCATCCTTCCGACTGACCATCTCTTTTTAAGGTGATCAATCGTCTAAATGCATTAAGAGTCAATGGATAATTTCTATATAACATGACCCACACCGTTGCAATAACGGCACGGATAGTGGGAGGAAATAACTGCACTAAACAAACGTTCCAAGCCCTTAATATTTTAAAAATGAAAGGATGGAGAGGAAGACGAAGTCCGAAATCAAAATGTTTTGCGTAAACGGCAACGCAACCTGCCGGACAGTCTAGGACTGAAGATCCAGACGGAGGGATAGCAAATTCATATTCATCTGGAAGGTTGTAAAAAATTTTGGCTTTACAGCAATAATCTTTTCCAAGTGCCGTCTTCCTAAAGGTTTCATTTACCTTTGCCTTAGCAACTTTGCCGTCATCAGCCAGGACAAGAGGTTGTCGGAATTCCGCATCATCTGCCTCGGAATTGTACCCTTCGTCCAGACTCTCCTCCTGGATAACCTCAGCGGTTAAGTTAATAACATTGTCCCTACTATCGGTGTTGTCACTGTCAGCCTCAGTCTCATCATCACCGACCTTCAACAGAGTTAACGGCGGATTCATGCACAGGTGACGATTGATCCGCTTGTGGGCTTGAAGGAACTTCCTTATCACCCGATTCAGAAGAGCTTACAACTTGAGTCTAACCGGGTTTTCTACTAGACTCAGCTTCCTCAGCAGCAGCAACATCACGCTTTACTCTCGGCATAGTGCTTACACCTATATTGCCAACGTTAGAGTCGTACTGGTCAAAATGCTGATCCTCGACAAAGCTGCGTAAATGATAACGGACACTAACAGGCTCAACGTCCAGAATTTCAGTATCGGCAGGGATATTAGGGTTGTTTGGATTTATGTACTGTTCACAAAAAGCAATAACCTTATGGCGAATGTAAGCACGCCTTTGCTCCTCAGAGGTTAGGAGTTCGAAAGGGTAGTCAATGTTGTCGGATAAAGATGATGAATTACCCTGATCCTTACCGACATCTTTGCCTAAAGACTGTCTAATTAAACGACGCCTAGCATTGCTAAGGTTAGGCAAATCTTCCTCTTTGCTATTTTCAGACATTTTTTATAACCTAATATTAATAATAGCCCAAAAATCGAGCAAGCAAAAATAACATGCAAAATAAAAATTAGAGTTTGAGAATACCTTCGGTAAATAGTGAATGCGGGAGAGACGAAAAAAAGCGACAAACGACGAAAAGGATGTTCTGTGTTACTGGCGCAAAGAAGCAGAATGCTAAAAGACTCTGAAAATTTGTTAGCAAGTGACTGATAAAAACCAAAGGATGATCACTCAATAAGAGTATTTAGGGAAGAAGAAAAGATAAATCTAAAAAAAAAGGGGAGAATGTATTTTTGATTCAAAAAAGGGGAAGTTGAGGAGAGGGTTGAAGTGAAAGGCGGTTCAGAGATCCAACGGACGAAATGAGAGTAACAGTTCAAAAAGAAACGGTAGGATAAAGAACACGTGTCTCATAACCTGCATAACCTACATTTTCCCGCCCAAATAAAATGTTACCCCTCAACTTCCACTTAATAGATTCCGGCGATATTTTATAAAACTAAATAACTCAACAAGTCAGCATAAAGTCTCTCCCTAATATTTATTAAGGTAGACCTTGTTTGCTGTAAGCATACAAGGTCACTTGGGGGGGGGGAAACGGAGTTTTTTCCGCCCCTAATATTTATTAAAGTAGACCTTGTCTGCTGTAAGCATACAAGGTCACTTAGGGGGGAAAACAGAGTTTTTTCTGCCCCTAATATTTATTAAAGTAGACCTTGTCTGCTATAAGCATACAAGGTCACTGGGGGGGGGGGGGAAACGGAGTTTTTTCCGCTCCCGGTATTTATTAAAGTAGACCTTGTCTGCTATAAGCATACAAGGTCACTTGGGGGGGAAAACGAAGTTTTTTCCGCTCCCGGTATTTATTAAAGTAGACCTTGTCCGCTATAAGCATACAAGGTCACTTGGGGGAGGAAAAACGGAATTTTTTCCACTCCCGGTATTTACTAAAGTAGACCTTGTCTGCTATAAGCATACAAGGTCACTTAGGGGGGGGGGGGAAACGGAGTTTTTTCCGCTCCCGGTATTTATTAAAGTAGACCTTGTCCGCTATAAGCATACAAGGTCACTTGGGGGAGGAAAAACGGAGTTTTTTCCGCTCCCGATATTTATTAAAGTAGACCTTTTCTTCTATAAGCATACAAGGTCACTTGGGAAGGAAAAACGGAGTTTTTTCCGCTCCCGATATTTATTTTAGTAGACCTTTTCTTCTATAAGCATACAAGGTCACTTGGGAAGGAAAAACGGAGTTTTTTCTGCTCCCGATATTTATTAAAGTAGACTTTATCTACTAACACTTTTTAATTCTATACGTACAAGAAGAACATAATAATATTCTCAATTAAAATTTTGGAGATAACATCCTAGATATTCCAGTTCATAATCTCTTTAAAGTGCTCGACAAAGTGCAAGAAATGAAAGCCTGAACATATCATAATTTAAATAGTTAAAAGTGAGAACGTCGCCTAAATAAACTAACGTCCTCACTTGGGGGACTAGTTGTATGGGAAGATATGTGAAACGGGCTGACATCTTTTGTAATATGGGCCTTAATCTAGTTCAGCTGGTAAATAAGCTGATATGTTCCACAAGGCAGACATATCGGCCTGTCAGTACTTGACACATGGCAACATAAACTTGAAACTTGGCTCAAGAAGCTTTACATGGTTGAGAGCCACCTGTCAAGGAAGATCATTATAAATAGTAGGTAAGACTTCATTAATGAGGGCATTAATTACTCTCTCTCTCTCTCTACTTTCTCTCTCATACTTATCTTCCTTTCTTCTTAAACACTTTCTAACTTTACCATCGAAGTGGTTATCCCCGGATCACCCCGGAGTTAGCTAACTTCTCTTCACTGTGTAGGTTCTCAGCTTGCCGATAGGAGTATCAGGATCTTGGGCTCGTGCTCTTGGGAAATCAGATCCAGACAGAAACAAACTGTATGTTCTTTTAATTTTTGTTCATTTATATGTCTTTTTATTATGAAATGTGTGCTTTGTTAAAGATTAAAAAAAAAAGATTTTATTTTTTGAATTGTATGTAATTACTCTGTATTTTACTATTGTATGTTAATTTTGTTACCTTCTGTTCTTGGGTGTTAATTTTCAATAATCTTTAGGGTAAACTAATTAATAAATAAGGAATATGAAATTCCATAGAAAATCAATCATGAAATTACTTTTGTACTGTAAAGCATAAAAGAACAGCTGTTGGAACCTTTTTTTTTCCTGGATAATTAGTTATAATTCTATGATAAGTGGTTACAACCCTTACATGAAAGTTGCTCACGGGCCTGTTCATATTTACTGAAATGAGCTGAACTGAACTAATTGGAGCTGAACTGAACTGAACTAATTGGAACTGAACTGAACTAAGCTGAAATGAATATTTTATGACAGAGGGAAATTAAGAGCTGAACTGAACTAAATTAAACTGAACTGAACTGATTGAAACTGAACTGAACTGAACTGATTGGAGCTGAACTGAACTGAAAATAAGTAAATATGAACAGGCCCTACATAATTTCAATTTTATGGTCTTAATTCCAATCATTTTGTAATCGATTTTGGACTAAACTAATCTTTTGATTATCATGGCTGCGTTGAGATTTGTTCTCATTCCTATTTGATTTAATTTCTAATTATGTGGTACAAAATGTTACTCCCTCCGTCTTTTAAAGTCCGTGTCTAGTTTAGAATTTTTTTATGCAAAAAAAGTCAAAGTAGGATTAGAAGAACTTTGAGAGACAAAGGGAGTAGATTAAAAAGACATAAAAGTTTGTGATAATGATCAAGTACTTTAAAATGTTTTTGGTTTATATTTGTAATTGTGCTTTAGATACATCTTAGTGAAAATTAATATTTGCATTGATGGCAGATGCAAAGAGGCTTATAGGTAGAAGATTCAAAGATGAAAATGTGCAAAAAGACATGAAACTCTGGCCATTCTTAGTTGTTGCTGCTCCTGATGGTGCCAATGACAAAAAGCCTATGATTTCGGTAACCTATGAGGATGAAGAGAGGCTATTTGCTGCTGAGGAGATATCTTCTATGATTCTTGCAAAGATGAAAGACATTGCAGAAGCATATCTTGATTTAGTAGTGAAGAATGCTGTCACCACTGTTCCTGCCTACTTCAATAATTCCCAACGTCAGGCAACAAAAGATGCCGGAATCATAGCTGGACTCAATGTCATGTGCATTCTTAACGAACCAACAGCTGTTGCTATTGCTTATGGTCTGAAAAAGAAGCTTAATTGCTGTACTGATGCTGCTTCAAGGAATATTTTGGTTTTTGATCTTGGTGGTGGAACTTTTGATGTGTCTATAGTCGCGGTGAAGAAGGATGCCTTTGAAGTAAGAGCAGTGTCTGGTGATTCTCACCTTGGTGGAGTAGATTTTGATAATAGAATGATGGACCACTTTGTAACAGAGTTTAAAATGAAGCATGACAAGGATATAAGTGCAAATCCTCGGGTACTTGGAAGGTTGAGAGCTGCTTGTGAAAGGGCGAAGAGAGCCCTCTCTTCAACTGTAGAGACTACTATTGAGATTGATGGCCTCTTCGAGGGTTTTGATTTCTCATCAACCATCAGTCGTGCACGGTTTGAAAAACTAAACAAGGATTTGTTCATGGATTGTTTGGACCCTGTTGAAAAATGTTTGAAGGATGCAAAATTGGAGAGGAATGATATTGATGATGTTGTCCTTGTTGGTGGGTCTACTCGGATCCCCAAAGTTCAGAAATTGTTGCAGGAATTTTTCAATGGGAAGGAGCTCTGCAAAGGCATTAACCCAGATGAGGCTGTTGCGTATGGTGCTGCTGTTCATGCTGCTATGTTGGCCGGTGTAGATAGTAGCAGTAAGAACACTGTGCTTGTGGATGTTACTCCCTTATCCCTTGGTTTTAAGGATTACAATGGTACGATGGTAGTTGTGATCCCTCGAAACACACCGATCCCTGCAAAGAAGGAGTCGAGTTGGACTACTGTTAATGACAACCAAACTTCAGTGAAAATAATGGTGTACGAGGGTGAGACAACTATATATTGTCAGGGATAACAACTTCTTAGGTAGCTTCTTGCTTGAAGGCATTGCACCAGCACCAGCACCTGCACGTAAAGCGAAGATTAAAGAGTGTATGAATATTAATGAGAATGGGATATTGACTTTGGCGGCAGAGGAGGTAGGCACTGGAAACAAGAGCCACCTAACCATAACTGAACATAGCGGGAAATTATCCAAGGAAGAGATTGATAGGAAGGTGGAAGAAGCGAAAAAGTTCAAAGCTCGGGATGAGTAGCGCAAGAAGGCAGCTATAGCAAAGAACAACTTGGATAATTATATTTACGAGATGGTGGACACCTTGAGAAGCTTCAAGAAGAGGCTCGGGAGAAAGAGCAAGAGGAAGATAGACGATGCTATAGAGAATACAACCCAATGGTTAGACTGGAACTATATGCTTACTGAAGCCAGCAAGTTTGAGGAAAAGATGAAGGAACTTGAGAGCATTTGCGAGCCTATCATTGCAATGATGAACCAAGAGGAGTCCGATGATTCTGATGTGTTTATGCGTTGTGCTTCTCCAAAGATTGAGATTATAGATCTTGATTGATCGAACTAGCTCACTGTTAGTGTACATAAGTTATTACAAGCTAAGGTTGAATTTACTCCTCAAGAAAATAGAAGTAATGAATCTTTCATTATGTCGCGTGTATTTTGCTTTGATATGGAGTTTTTTGTTTCTTTTTGTTAGGATTCTCTTTTAACTCTGTTGATTTAATTTTGGTTGCAACAAAATTGAAGCTTAATATTAGTCATTTTGAATATCTTATGCTTTGCATGTATAGTGTTATTCGCTAGCCTATTACTATTAAAAGAATGATATAGAGTGGCTAGAAATTTTATAATTAATTTAACACTCGTTAGCCTTTGGTTTCAATGGTTTGGATTAAGCAAAATTGGAATTCAATAATTTTTATTTTTTTTAAGAGAAAATTCAATATTTTTTTGCTAAAGACTTACGCCAGTGGGTAGGGTGAGAATTTTTGTATATGATCCCAAGATCTCACCTAAGCTGTGATACCATGTCAGATAATATAAACTCCTTGATTTCCATTGATCAATATTTATAGGGTTACAATGAGAAACCTAATCATATTAGGTAACATAAGATATGTATAGATATCAAAAATAATCTTATACAAAATATATCCTAAACTTAAGATGAGAATATTCTATGGATATTCTCTATCAGAGTTAATATTAGCATTTATTTTGTGGGAAGGGTTAAGTTTGCATAAAGAGATTTTAAAATCAGCATAATGGTCACCCACTCTAGTACGGAGTATATACTTGTAATTGAATATCCTTTTTAACAAGAAAAAAAAAACAAAAAAAAAATCACTTTATCACTTCTATTCACTATTACTGAAATAAAACATCGCACCGGAATTGAAAATTTTCTAATCTAATTTGGTTCAAAAAACCAACCCCATATGGATATATTTTAGGAAAGTTGTATGTGCTTAGGAAATAATTATAAGTGTTTGTTTCCTAATCTAACTAATGATCAGATAAGTTGGTTACCTATTTCATGTTCTAGTAAACAGAGTATACACTAAAATAAAATTACTAATATCAAAAGATAATATTTTATTTTTAATTAATCTAAACGCTCTTCATTAATTGGTTATTAAATTATTATTCTACCTAGGAAAAAACTCCATATATATATATATATATATATATTTCGGCAGAAAATGAGCTAACCGGGCCTTGGAGGGGTGTCTGAGAACCTCGAATTTGGGCCTTGAATGGACCTGCAAAATGAACCCCGAGCCCCGGGGGTTGAACCCGGGGCGGAGCCTCCGACGCCCAAGTTAGTTGCCAAACAATGCATATTTTGAGAGGAGTTTAGGGGAGAGAGTGGAGGAGTATGGTCATCTTAGATGATAAGAGTGACCTCTCTTTACCTTATGCCCTTTGAGGGATATTTATATGAGTACATACGTGGGTTTATGAGCCCTAATATTACATATGTGGGCCGTTGAAGGCCATATTGATGTATTTGACTTATTTGGGGCCTTTTATACCTTTTTTATGGCCTTTGGGCTTATATGGGTAGAGTTACCCAAGACTAAAATGGGTATGACCATTTTAGTACCCAAACAATTAGCCCCCGAGACCCAATTCTATTTGAAAAAATGAGTTGGGTTTTGTTTCAATTTCCCAAATAATTCGTTCATAGAAATTGAGTCGAAGGACTTTATTTGTTCAGGTTTATGCAAGGCAACACTCTTGATCCGAGGATTGTAAGAGTTATTACTCTTGATCCGAGGACTGAAAGAGTTCATCCGAGGCAACACTCTTGATCCAAGGATTGAAAGAGTTAATTACTCTTGATCCGAGGACTGAAAGAGTTCATCTGAGGCAACACTCTTGATCCAAGGATTGAAAGAGTTAATTACTCTTGATCCGAGGACTGAAAGAGTTCAACCGAGGCAACACTCTTGATCCAAGGTTTGATTCGAGGACTGAAAGAGTTCATCCAAGGCAACACTCTTGATCCAAGGATTGAAAGAGTTAATTACTCTTGATCCGAGGACTGAAAGAGTTTATCTGAGGCAACACTCTTGATCCAAGGATTGAAAGAGCTAATTACTCTTGATCTGAGGACTGAAAGAGTTTACCTGAGGCAACACTCTTGATCCAAGGATTGAAAGAGCTAATTACTCTTGATCCGAGGATTGAAACAGTTCATCCGAGGCAACACTCTTGATCCAAGGTTTGATCCGAGGACTGAAAGAGTTCATCCGAGGCAACACTCTTGATCCAAGGATTGAAAGAGCTAATTACTCTTGATCCGAGGACTAAAAGAGTTCATCCGAGGCAACACTCTTGATCCAAGGTTTGATCCGAGGACTGAAAGAGTTCATCCGAGACAACACTCTTGATCCAAGGATTGAAAGAGTTAATAACTCTTGATCCGAGGATAGAAAGAGTTTACCCTTGATCCGAGGATAGAAAGAGTTTTACTCTTAATCCGAGGATAAAAAGAGTTTATTACTCTTGATCCGGGGATAGAAAGAGTTTTACTCTTGATCCGAGGATAGAAGGAGTTTTACTCTTAATCCGAGGATAAAAAGAGTTTATCTGAGGCAACACTCTTGATCCAAGGATTGAAAGAGCTAATTACTCTTGATCCGAGGACTGAAAGAGTTTATCTGAGGCAACACTCTTGATCCAAGGATTGAAAGAGCTAATTACTCTTAATCCGAGGACTGAAAGAGTTTATCTGAGGCAACACTCTTGATCCAAGGATTGAAAGAGCTAATTACTCTTGATCCGAGGACTGAAAGAGTTCATCCGAGGAAACACTCTTGATCCAAGGATTGAAAGAGCTAATTACTCTTGATCCGAGGACTGAAAGAGTTCATCCGAGGCAACACTCTTGATCCAAGGTTTGATCCGAGGACTGAAAGAGTTCATCCGAGGCAACACTCTTGATCCAAGGATTGAAAGAGTTAATTACTCTTGATCCGAGGACTGAAAGAGTTTTACTCTTAATCCGAGGATAAAAAGAGTTTATTACTCTTGATCCGGGGATAGAAAGAGTTTATCTGAGGCAACACTCTTGATCCAAGGATTGAAAGAGTTAATTACTCTTGATCCGAGGACTGAAAGAGTTCATCCGAGGCAACACTCTTGATCCAAGGTTTGATCCGAGGATTGAAAGAGTTCATCCAAGGCAACACTCTTGATCCAAGGATTGAAAGAGTTAATTACTCTTGATCCGAGGACTGAAAGAGTTCATCCGAGGAAACACTCTTGATCCAAGGTTTGATCCGAGGACTGAAAGAGTTCATCCGAGGCAACACTCTTGATCCAAGGATTGAAAGAGTTAATTACTCTTCATCCGAGGACTGAAAGAGTTCATCCGAGGAAACACTCTTGATCCAAGGTTTGATCCGAGGACTGAAAGAGTTCATCCGAGGCAACACTCTTGATCCAAGGATTGAAAGAGTTAATTACTCTTGATCCGAGGACTGAAAGAGTTCATCCGAGGAAACACTCTTGATCCAAGGTTTGATCCGAGGACTGAAAGAGTTCATCTGAGGCAACACTCTTGATCCAAGGATTGAAAGATTTAATTACTCTTGATCCGAGGATAGAAAGAGTTTACCCTTGATCCGAGGATAGAAAGAGCTTATTACTCTTGATCCGAGGATAGAAAGAGTTTACCCTTAATCCGAGGATAGAAAGAGTTTATTACTCTTGATCCGAGGATAGAGAGAGTTTACCCTTGATCCGAGGATAGAAAGAGTTTATTACTCTTGATCCGAGGATAGAAAGAGTTTACCCTTAATCCAAGCTTAGAAAGAGTTTATTACTCTTGATCCGAGGATAGAGAGAGTTTACCCTTCATCCGAGGATAGAAAGAGTTTATTACTCTTGATCCGAGGATAGAAAGAGTTTACCCTTAATCCGAGGATAGAAAGAGTTTATTACTCTTGATCCGGGGATAGAAAGAGTTTACTCTTGATCCGAAGATAGAAAGAGTTTTACTCTTAATCCGAGGATAAAAAGAGTTTACTCTTGATCCGAGGGTAGAAAGAGTTTATTACTCTTGATCCGGGGATAGAAAGAGTTTACTCTTGATCCGAAGATAGAAAGAGTTTTACTCTTAATCCGAGGATAAAAAGAGTTCATCCGAGGCAACACTCTTGATCCAAGGATTGAAAGAGCTAATTACTCTTGATCCGAGGATAGAAAGAGTTTACCCTTAATCCGAGGATAGAAAGAGTTTATTACTCTTGATCCGAGGATAGAGAGAGTTTACCCTTGATCCGAGGATAGAAAGAGTTTATTACTCTTAATCCGAGGATAGAAAGAGTTTACTCTTGATCCGAAGATAGAAAGAGTTGATTACTCTTTCTTCGGTTCAGACAAACTATCTTCGGCAGCACCCTCGGCTCATATGGTTGTTAGCTTCGGCTGGGAGCTCGAATCTCGGCGAAGGTATACCTCGGCTGGGCTCGGCTTCGGCTATGGCTAGCCTCGGCCAGGAGATAAGAGGTGAGCTTCGGCTCGGCAATGGTTACCGACCTTAACTTGGGAGTGGCAAATTGTACCACCCTTGGTTTCTGCTGAATCACCTTCGACTCGCCCAGAACGCCTTCGGCTTGGGCTGAAACTCCTTCGGATAGCCTCGGCTGAAAATCCTTAGGCTTGGCCGAAACACCGGTCTCGGCTCGGCTGGCTTGCCTAGAACACCTTTGGCTTGGGCTGAAACACCTTCGGATAGCCTTGGCTCGATGAGCTTCGGATTCCTTTTGCTTATCCAAGCGATTTGCTTCGGATTTTTAGATTGGTGATAGTTTGAGCTTTTTTAAGCTTCAACAATGGTAGACAACCTCGGATCTTCTTCGGCTGCTACTTTAGATGTGATGTGAAGAGATTTGGCTCACTTCACAATACTAGCCTTGACCCCCATTGACCTCGGCATGTGTTGCCTAGGATGAAATGGTGAGTCGTTCTAGTGGTGGAGTTGTGAGCCTTTAAGCTTGTGATGAAGACAATGGCAATTTCCTTCGGCAAGCATTGAATTTACATAAACTTGATTGATTTTTTATGTATGTTTCATGCCACCTGCTGCCTCTTCAACTTGGTGGTGTGAATGAAAGGCTTGCTTTTGTGAGCTTTCCATTAGAGCCACGTAGATCTAGCTTTTATTCTTCTTCAAGAATAATTAAGGTTTGACCATATTCATGGAATATTTCCCAATTTTTTTGTAAAGGCACGAAGTACCTTGTTAGCAGTGGTTAGATTGACGACAAATCAAAATGTTTATCTATCATCTCCACCATTTGCAAGAATGATTACCCCTTTTGACAGGAGTAATAATTTTGGGTTAAATTTGCTAGAAATTTTGACCCTTTTTCGTGATAGAACACAGTAGCCATGAATTAGTGGATTTTCATGGGTAGTAGTACTCGTCTCCCCACAGACGGCGCCAAATTGTTTCGGCAGAAAATGAGCTAACCGGGCCTTGGAGGGGTGTCTGAGAACCTCGAATTTGGGCCTTGAATGGACCTGCAAAATGAACCCCGAGCCCCGGGGGTTGAACCCGGGGCGGAGCCTCCGACGCCCAAGTTAGTTGCCAAACAATGCATATTTTGAGAGGAGTTTAGGGGAGAGAGTGGAGGAGTATGGTCATCTTAGATGATAAGAGTGACCTCTCTTTACCTTATGCCCTTTGAGGGGTATTTATATGAGTATATAAGTGGGTTTATGAGCCCTAATATTACATATATGGGCCGTTGAAGGCCATATTGATGTATTTGACTTATTTGGGGCCTTTTATACCTTTTTTATGGCCTTTGGGCTTATATGGGTAGAGTTACCCAAGACTAAAATGGGTATGACCATTTTAGTACCCAAACAATATATATATATAGGGGAGGGATCCGGTAAGAACCCCTTCTTATATAAGAACCCTAGTTATATAAGAACCAATCTCAACCGTAGGATTAGATTGGGATGAGCGGTCAGGATTAAAACAAAATAAAAACCATCTTTCCTCAAAAAACACACAACCTAACTTTCTCTCTCTTCGATTATCGTAGTAGTTCATGACTTTCTCTCTCCTCAAACTCCTAAAAATCTCCATAGAAGCTGCAATTTGAAGGATTTTCAACATTTTTCCTTCATTTTTTTTTGCATAAATTCAACATCAAGGATCATAAAACAAGTCAAATTGTTCAATAAAAGTACAAATTTTGGCGATAAAGCCCTAGATTTCGCAATTTTCAAATTCAGGTACATATTCCTTCGATTTCGTTAGATATTTATTGCTTATGTGCATTATATGTTCGAAAACATTGTTTTCGTCTATACATTGTTTTGGATATGTTATTTTGTTCTTCAATTTCAGTAGATTTTTTTGCAGTTTCGTTAGATTTTTTTGATATTTTCATTGTGGACAGAGAAGGCGGCAGAGGATCAACGAGAAAATGAAAGCACTGCAAAAATTGATTCCCAACTCCAATAAGGTGCTACTAAATCTACTTATAATTATTAATTATTTTTCCATTTTATCAATGTTTTTTACTACAATATTTGTTTTTATGGCAGACAGATAAGGCTTCAATGTTGGATGAAGCTATTGAATATTTAAAACAGCTTCAGCTACAAGTTCAGGTGTGTTATCTTACAAAATTTGATGATTGTATATTTTATGCAGAGGATTGAAATACAAGTACAATGTATTTCATGTCGTCACTTAGTTTAATTGATTAGCATTATTATACTTCGTATCAATGTTCTAAATTACATGTTCGATTATGTTCATGATCATGTTCTAAATTTAAGTGTCGTATGTTCTAAATTTAGATGTTGTATGTTGTAAAGATGTTATGGGCTGGGTGCGGTATGCAGAGGAAGTTCAGGGGAGATCCTTTGGTGTGCTGCGTTCCAAAGCTTAGAAAAGTGGGAATCGAGGGTGGGGGAAGCCAAGGCTGTTTTCTAGGGGCTGCATATGGGGAAGGAGACTGACATGAGGCGTTTGGTGGTGGAGAGCGATTGTCTAAGTGTTATCGAGGCACTCCGCAACAAGTCAGAGACTCAGAGGTGTTGAGTTCCTTGCATTTGGTTTTAGATGATACTCCCTCGTTCCTCCACTTTTCATTTTCGGCCGTATTAGAGTATTAAAATAGATTAAGTAATTAAAAATCGGATGAAATATTAAAATTTTATGTTTAGAATTCTGATTTTGATGCTTAGATTGGTCTTTTGTGAAAAAAACGTGGAAATAATGTAACACATGATATGGCTTACTTCCATGAGCCTGGCAATGATCGTGGAACGATGTAAAAAATTTTAAACATAGGAAAAAAGAAACTTTAGAACATAAGTAGACTAAATTTAGAACATAGGAAAAAAAAATTTAGCACATAGGTAAAAGAATATTTAGAACATAGGAAAAAAAAACTTTAGAACATAGGAAAAAATTAGAACATAAGTAGATTAAATTTAGAACATAGGAAAAAAAATTTAGAACATAGGTAAAATAATATTTAGAACATAAAAAAAATAAAAAAAAAAAAAACTTTAGAACATAGATAGTAAAAATTTAGAACATAGGAAAAAAAAAACTTTAGAACATAAGTAGACTGAATTTAGAATATAGGCAAAAGAATTTAGAACATAGAAAAAAATTTAGAACATAGGTATAAAAAATTTTGAACATAGGTTGAAAAAATTTAGAACATAGGAAAAAAAAAAACTTTAGAACATAAGTAGACTAATTTAGAACATAGGAAAAAAAAATAAGAACATAGGTAAAAGAATATTTAGAACATAAAAAATAAAAATAAAAACAACTTTAGAACATAGGTAGTAAAAATTTAGAACATAGGAAAAAAAAACTTTACAACATAAGTAAACTAAATTTAGAACATAGACAAAAGAATTTAGAACATAGGTAAAAGAATATTTTGAACATAGGAAAAAAAAACTTTAGAACATAGGTAGAAAACATTTAGAACATAGGAAAAAATTAGAACATAGATTGAAAAAATTTAGAATATAGGAAAAAAAAATTAAAACTTTAGAACATAAGTAAACTAAATTTAGAACATAGGGAAAAAAAATTAGAACGTAGATAAAAGAATATTTAATACATAAAATAAAAAAATAAAAATAAAACTTTAGAACATAGGTAGTAAAAATTTATAACATAGGAAAAAAAAAACTTTACAACATAAGTAAACTAAATTTAGAACATAGGCAAAAGAATTTAGAACATAGGAAAAAAAACTTTAGAACATAGGTAGAAAAAATTTAGAACATAGGAATAAAAAACTTTAGAACATAAGTAGACTAAATTTAGAGCATAGGAAAAAAAAATTAGAACATAAGTAGACTAAATTTAGAACATTGGAAAAAAAAATTAAAACAGAAGTAGACTTATATATATCAAGCTTTCTCTCACAAAGTACTCTAACATTAATATTTTGTCCTGTACTGCCAGTGAGTGGATCATTAAAATTCGTTGTCTTTTCCTCATTACACTTTACTGCTGCTGTTGATCTTGTCCCTTGCTCTTTTGTTTGTGCCTCCTCTCGTACACCTGAATAGGTGGTTGCTGGTGTGCGTCAACTCGTTCCATAGCAATATTCTGTTAAACAATTCCTATGTTCTAATTTTAGAACATTTGCAATAAATTTTAGAACAAATTCAGTTAATTTTAGAACATATGCTAAAACCTTTTAGCTCAATTGGCAGAGCACTATGCAAATGCATAGAAGATGTAGGTTCGATTCCTACGTAGGTTAATTCTAAAAATAACTTTAAAAGGAAAATTAAATTAGCTCTAAGTTATATTTTGTACAAGAATAAATTGGTTGATATGATTAACGACTATAGAAACTTTGTTACAACTTAACTCACATACAAACTCTTGTCTCCACACTATGAAAATGAACCTACGTGGGATTCGAACCCACATCTTTAGTGCATTTGCACAATGCTCTACCCGTTGAGCTAGTAGGCTAATGTATATAAAGCATTTAAACTAAAAAAATTACTAAAAAGATAGACATTAGGTTAGCTCATAGCAGTCCTTTAGTACACTTTTTGGGATGACAAAGACTATCCCATGTTAAGACTAATGCTAACCAAGCAAGTTTTGACAAAAATATGACTAACAATAAAGGGTAGTGCTTAAATCAGAAAGTATACTCATAATCGATATGCATATCATGTGAGGTTGTTTAAGAAGAGTATACATGTAGTACTTACATGATATGCATAGTGATGATATAGTATGCCAAAGTGTGCAAGTAATCAAAGTCTCAAGTAATGAGCATTCATCACTTACCACTTTCTAACACTACAAATTTTGTAATCCACATTATTAGAGTACTATTTTTAATTCGCACATTCTTTCATCAATTCCTATGAAATCACTTCATATCGTAGAACTTATATTTACATAGTAATCAATAATTTCCACACTTTAAAAACGACATATAAATATCATAAGCAAGACACGATTGACGACTCTGTATGTATACATCAGATAACCCAAGTTCAATGACGAAATCAAGTTATCTTGAATGACAGGCTGCAGCATGCAAATTGATCATATATCAGCCATTCTCATTTTCATAAATACAAGTATAAAATAGAGACATGTGATGAGTTGTGGCAGCCTGGTAGGGGACATTCGGCTTAAAACAGTAGCAGGCACAATATAACACAACACCAGAAGAAAAAATTTACTTGAAAGTGGTTCCAGCACTTAGTACTTCACACTTTTTTCATTCTTGATACAAGTCACTTGAAAGAATATAGGCAACTAATATAGCCAACACCAAGTGCAACATAACATGTACAATATAAAGTTAAGGATATTTACTTTATAGTTTAGACTTTAGAACATAAGAACATATGCACAAATTATTCAGAACATGATCAATTATTCCAAAAATATATATTCTGCTTCACCACCAAAATTAGCTAGGATAACACAAAAGGAAAAGACTTCATTTATAAGAATAAATGGAAACTTCCATCACCTATAAAGCAAGGACCCTCTTATTGGGAACATCTTGTGTAGCGCCAACCGACCACCCAATAGATCATGAAAATGCTATCACTAACAATTAAGAACACAACAAGACCGTATAACTAATTTAGAACATGCTGAAAAATAGTTTGGAAAAATAGTTTGGAACAAGACCGTATAACTAATCACAGAAGTCATTTCATTCATTTAGAAATTACATAATTAGTTGCAAAAAATAACAGACACATCACATTTTGTACAAAAAAAACAGTAAATCATCAAAAATTGATTCAAAAAAATTGCAAAAAAAATTATAAATGAAGCAAAAAAAATTAGCATATAATCAAACACAATATCAAAAATCAAAAACTCTGGAAAGATCAATTCGAAATTGACGGATCTATAATCAATTGTTTGAATTTGAAGAAAAAAAAAATCAAAAATTGCGAAATTCTGCTAAGATCTGTTCGAAATTGACGGGAAAAAAACCAAAAAAAAATCGAACAAAATACAAGGAAACTAAATCGAAAATATTAAAAACGAACACATAAATTCAATAAAAGTAAGAATAGAAATTATAAAAGTTGAATGACAAACCTTAATTTCTTGAAGAATTTCATGAACTTGCGTTGATTGAGAGGATTTGCAGCAAGAATTATGAGAAGAGTGAAGAGAAAGAAAGACCTGTAACATATTATGAGTGAAGAAGGAGAAAGATCTAGAGGGGTAAGGGTGCAGCTGAAATTACCAAAGTGTCATTACTAATCTATTCATTTTGGACGGTCAGATCTATTCAAATCTCACGGTCCAGATTAGTTCTTATATATAATGGGTTCTTATATAGAGGAGGGTTCCTATATGAGTCTTCCTCTATATATATATATATATATATATATATATAGAGGAGTATTCGATGGTAAATCTTCCACAAAGTAATACAAGTCAATTGAATTCCAATTTATCAACATTATAGTGGAGTTAATTCAGAAACAATAACGATGAAAGAAAAGGGAGATAATCTATGGCCGGCAATAGGAATCGATTTAGGGACTACATACTCATGTGTGGGAGTGTGGCAGCCACAGCATGGTCGAGTTGAAATCATTCACAACGACTTAGGCAACCGTACCACGCCGTCTTGTGTAGCTTTTACCAAAGACCAGCGCCTTGTTGGTGAGAGTGCCAAGAACCAGGCTGCATTTAACCCTACCAACACCGTCTTTGGTTAGTCTTCCTCTCTTTGTTATTATGCATGTTCTTTTTTTTTTTTTTTTTGTTATGGTTTTGTAGGGTACATTAGAGATAATGTAGAATAATAATCAAAATTTGCTGTTTTCTCTATCTCATCTTATTGCTTTCTTTAATTTCATGCTTGTTTGATTTGGTTTTCTTTGATTGATTCTTGATTAATGTAGTTATTCTTCAATATTTGTTGATTCTTGATTTTATACCTACTTCGTAGTATATGTGTATAATATAAATTGATCTACACAATTAATTAAATCCTGCTTGTAATGTCATTGCAAAGGTGAAAGGTTTAATTTATTCCCAAACTTAAGTTATACATGTATATAGGTTAAGAATATATGGACTATAAATGTTCATGCCATATTTTTTGTTTCACTTTTAGAAGACTAAAAATTATTGAGGGTTATTATCCTTTTCCTATAAAAAATCATGAAATAAAATAATTAAGATATTTGGCTGGTTATGATTAGAATTTGGAAATTTTCCCAATTGTCAAATTTTTTGCTTACTGCAAATCTGTAATGGAATAGTTCTAATTCTAAGTATTCTAAGTATGATACATTGTGTTTGGATTGGTTTTAATATGCTGTAGTTTTAACTTGCTTGACTTGGTTATATTGATGACAGATGCGAAGAGGCTTATAGGTAGGAAATTCAATGATGAAATGGTACAGAAAGACATGATCCATTGGCCATTTAAAGTGGTTGCTAGCCCCGATGCTGGCGATTTCCAAAAGCCTATGATTTCAGTAACATATGAAGGTGAAGACAGGACATTTGCTCCTGAAGAGATATCTTCTATGGTCCTAGCGAAAATGAAGGAGACTGCAGAGGCCTACCTAGGCTCAGAAGTGAAGAATGCTGTGATCACCGTTCCTGCTTACTTCAATGATGCTCAACGCCAAGCAACTAAAGATGCTGGTACCATTGCTGGGCTCAATGTCATGCGTATTATTAACGAGCCAACAGCTGCTGCCATTGCATATGGTCTAGACAAGAAGATTAATAGAGATTGTACTGGGAAGAAAAAGATTTTGGTTTTTGATCTAGGAGGTGGAACTTTTGATGTCTCTTTAGTGGCTATTAAGAAGGATGTGTTTGAAGTAAAAGCAGTAAATGGTGACACCCACCTTGGTGGTGGAGACTTTGACAATAGAGTTGTTAGCCACTTTGTAAATGAGTTTAAAAAGAAACACGATAAGGACATAAGTGGTAATCAAAGGGCTCTTGTGAGGTTGAGAGCTGCTTGTGAGAGGGCAAAGAGAAACCTCTCTTCAACTACCGAGACTACTATAGAAATTGATTGTCTGTTTGAAGGCATTGATTTTTTTTCTACCCTGAATCGTGCACGGTTTGATAAGATAAATATGGAGTTGTTCATGAATTGTTTGGGCCCTGTTGAGGAGTGTTTGAAGGATGCAAAGCTGAAGAAGGATGATGTTCATGATGTTGTTTTAGTTGGCGGTTCAACTCGGATACCTAAGGTGCAGACCTTGTTGCAAGAATTTTTCAATGGGAGAACGCTCTGCAAAGGCATTAATCCTGATGAGGCTGTTGCCTATGGTGCTGCTTTTTTTGCTGCTGTCATGGCCGGTGTCGATTGCAGCAGTAAAAACACTGTGCTTGTAGATGTTACTCCCTTATCTCTTGGTATTGAGCTTATTAGTGGTGCGTTTGATGTTCTGATTCCTCGAAACACACCAATCCCTGCAAAGATGGAGAAACGATATACTACTAAATATGACAATCAGTCGGCAGTGCAAATTTGTGTTTACGAGGGTGAGAGACCCATTGCGAAGGATAACAACTTCTTGGGTAAGTTTGAACTCCATGGCATACTTCCAGCACCAGCGGGTGTTCCAATAATTATGGAGTCTTTGAGCATAGATGAGAATGGCATCTTGACTGTGACAGCAGTGGATAAAAACACCGGAAACAAGAATCAATTAACCATTACCAATCACAGTATGAGGTTACCTAAGAAAGAGATTGATAGAATGGTGGAAGAGGCCATTATATTCAAAGCTCAGGATGAGAAGCGCAAGGAAGCAGCTATAGCTAAGAACAACCTAGAAATGTATATCGACAAGATGACAAACACCTTGAAAAGCTGCGAAATGAAGATTGGGATAAGTGAGAAGAAGCTGCTCGGCGATGTGATTGAGAGTATAACCCAATGGCTAAATTGGAATTACCTGCTTCCAGAGGCCTGTAAGTTTGAGGAAAAATTGAATGAGCTTCAGAGAACTTGTGAGCCTATCTTGGAAAAGATGCTGGGAAGTCGGCGGTATCCTTACCTATTTTTAAAGCTTGATTGAATTTGGTGGACTTTTCTAGTAGGAAAATAATTTTTGTAAGTCATTCTAATGCTTTGCTAATGCACATACTATTATATACAATGTTTTGATCAGATGCCAAGATAGTAATGTGCTGTTAGCTAATCACTGGGATGTTGCATGTTTAAATCTGATAATATGTTTGCAACATAAGTCAAGATAATGTCAAATATAATAAGGAAATAAAACCAGATCAAATTCTTGCAAAAGACTCAAGTCATGCAGTAGTATTCATTTTTTACAGGACATACAGTAGACATCTAGCAAACCGAAACTACCTAACATTATATATGATCACCAAGATTAATTCTGGTACATACTTGCAGAATAATCATACAATTAGGGAGGTTAATTCAAGGTTTCGAGTAGGATAATATTACAATCCCCTGCCACTGGCAGCATAATGTTGTTCCAAAGAGTAAGACAGCAGGAAAAAGGCATGATTTCAGATACAAAACATCTTAAAAGTAAACAAAAGATTAGAAACCAGTTTACCAGGTTGGAATTCGTAACCGTATACTGGAGATAGATCTTCAAGCCTGTTCAACAAAGTTGTTATCTGAATTCAAGCTTAATCAACTTCGACAATATCATTTCCCACATTAGTGATGCCTGCCTCAGCATCACACAGTTTGTCCATCTTCTTGACTATGGGTTCGCAGACACTCTTGAGCTCTTTCAGCTTGTCCTTGAACTTAGAAATTTCTGTAAGAAGGAAATTCCAATCCATCCATTGTACTGTTTTCTCAATGACATCTTCCATCATATTCCTGTCCTCAAGCACAATACTCTTCTCAGCTTCAAGAAAGTACCTCATGTCCTCAAGATATTCTTCCAACTCATTCATAGCTTGGACCTTTACCTTGCATAGCTCATCCTCGTACCTATACTTCTCAGCTTCTCTCAACATTCTTTCAACATCTTCCTTCGACAAATTCCCAGTTTGATACGAAATGGTTATTCCATTCTTACTGCCAGAAGCCTCATCTTGGGCATAACATTTCATGATACTATCAGCATCAATTTCAAACCACGCCTTTATATTAGGATTTTCTTTGGGTGCTGGAGGAATTCCCGAGAGTTCAAATACACCCAAAAAGTTATTTTTGTTGGCAATGGGATTCTCACCTTCATAAACATTGAAAGTTATTTCACTTTGGTTGTCTTCTGTTGTTGTAAATTCCTTCACTTTCATTACCGGAATTGGAGTGTTCCTAGGGATTATGACCGACATCTCTCCACGATGATTTTCAATGCCAAGAGACAATGGAGTAACATCAACAAGCACGTAATCCTCATTATCTACACAGCTCAAGATTGCAGCATGAGCTGCAGCTCCATGGGCAACCGCCTCATCCGGGTTGATACTTTTGCAAAGCTGCTTCCCATCAAAGAACTTGCTCAGCAATTCTTGAATCTTAGGGATCCTACTTGACCCACCAACTAAGACAATTTCATCAACGTCTTTCTTTTCCATTTTAGCATCTTTCAAACATTTCTCAACTGGACCTATACATCTCTTGCACAGATCAAAGCTCAACTTTTCAAACCGAGCACGAGGGAAACTTGAAGAGAAATCAATACCTTCAAAAAGGCAATCAATATCTATACTGGTCACAGCAGCAGAAGAAAGGATCCTTTTTGCCTTCTCGCAAGCAGCTCTTAGCCTCCCAATAGCCTTGGAGTTCCCACTGATGTCCTTACGGTGCTTTCTCTTAATCTCATTCACAAAGTAATTCACTATTCTGTTGTCAAAATCTTCACCACCTAAATGAGTGTCTCCACTAACTGATTTGACTTCAAATGCATCACTTTCAATCGTGATCAAAGAGACATCTAAAGTACCCCCGCCAAGATCAAATACCATCACATTCGTTTTGCCAGTGGCTGCCTTTCTGTCTAGGCCGTAAGCAATGGCAGCAGCTGTTGGCTCATTAATGATTCGTATGATATTCAAGCCAGCTATAACTCCAGCATCCTTGGTTGCTTGTCTCTGCAAATTGTTGAAGTAAGCTGGCACAGTGACGACAACATTCTTAACTGTTACTCCAAGATAGGCCTCTGCAATTTCTTTAATCTTCGAAAGGACCATAGCAGAAATTTCTTCAGCAGTAAATTTCTTCTCTTTGCCCATATAGGTGACCACAATCAGAGGCTTCTTATCCTCATCATTACTAGGAACAACCTTGAAAGGCCAAAGTTTGATGTCATTCTGCACAGCCTCATCATAGAAGCCCCTACCTATAAGCCTCTTCACGTCTGTCATCAATTAATTTTAATGAATTCGAGGAGGAGATTAAATTAACATTCAAAAGATTGGTTATTTAGTACCTACAAACATTATATAAATGAACTATGGAGTGCTAACCTAAAATACATTTTTATGTTTACAAAAAATATGGAGCATAGAGGCCTCTCACTTTTGCAAAACCACAATTCGAAAACTCAGAAGTCAGAAACAACAGGGCCAAAATGCAGTCGTCAACACTCAATTGTAGGTAATCTTTACAGGCAATAATAGAGCAGATTATTGTTACATCTTGTGGATCGTTTTTATAGGGTGGTAGAAGTGCATACAAATACAGACCAGTTCAGAGTTCTGTGGGTTTTTAAGGAACAAAATATTCAACAATTCCAAATTCAAATCCTCTTATTCTAAAACTACTTTAACTTCCATATAAAATTTATTCCAAAACATGGACTTATTGTTTGGGATTGGAATGAGATCAATTTCATCTTACCCTTCAAAAATTAAAAACCTACCTATCACAAGAAAATGAAACTAGAATTTTTTAGGTAAGGAGAAAGATCAGTTTGAACTGACTATTCTCATGTATCAAGTTATCGGGAGTTCGAAGGATAAGAGAATCTCTACCCCTAAATACCCTTCCTATCTCAAAGTTAGAGCTAAAAATATAGTGAGCATAACTCAATTCATCATACATCATAACAAATTCAAACATTATCTCACAACAGTGCTAGGAAAGTAAGTGTAGTAAACATGCTGAAAAAAGCTTCTAAATTTACAAGTTGAGACAGCAAAATTAATTTTGAAACAAAATAAGACAGCAAAATTAACAGAAAGAGAAAAGAACAAACCAAATATAGTGTTGGCAGAGTTGATAGTAGCTTGGTTCTTGGCAGCATCACCAATTAAGCGTTCTTTTTTTGTGAAGGCAACATAAGACGGTGTGGTACGATTACCTTGATCATTAGTGATAATCTCCACCTTACCATTACGCCAAACTGCCACACATGAGTTTGTTGTCCCGAGATCGATCCCGATTGCCGGCATTTTCTCCTTTGCCATTGTCTCACACAGTCACACACTACCTTTCTAAACTTCACTTCAGTAAATGGAAGAAAACAAAAAAAATAGAGATAATAAAAATGAAGCTCTTTTGAGTATGAAGTCAAGGTGACAGAGAAGTAGGTAATAAGGATGAATGAAAGAGTAATAAAAACAAGTAGGAAGTAATTAATTGCTTACATGAAGTGTTTTCCTGCCATCTTTCCCGCTGCATTTACTTCCCTTTCTTTTAACTTAATAATGAAGCAAAGGGAAGTGTGTAGTGCTGAATAAAAGTAGAATAGTTCCACCAGTTTTCTCTCTGAGTACCTATGGTTTTAGCTTAAATGATGGAAAAGGTTTTGCTTGTAGTAGCCCCTAAGTGTAAGATACTCTGTAATAAATACTCTCTTTGTCCTTTTTTGTTTGTTTGATTAGAGTTTTGTTGAACGGAACACGAAGTATTTAATTTTTGGTGAGTGAAGTAGACAAGAAAACATCAATGAGACCAAATGTAAAATAAGAGAGATGAGTAATACAATAGTTTGTCATAGACTCTCGTAGTACAGAGTAATTTATAAAAATTGACAAACTCTAAGGTAACTAAAAGAATACAAAGGGTCAAAGGGAGTACTCCATATAAAACTATTCGGCTAACTGTTAGCCACCTATTAAAAATTAGCAAGTAATTTAATCTGATAAAAAAAACGTAATTAAAAAAATCCTAGCGCCACCCCACGATGTTATTGTAAAGTATAGAGGCAGAACATATAAGGAGAAACAATGGTAATTGATACGGAGTAACTCAAATTGTATGTGTAGTTTTTTTTAATGATTGTTAAGAATACATTGCAGTTATATCCCTAGCTATGGAGTATGAAGTGCAATTATGTTGGAGCTGTAATAATCAATCGGAACAAAAATTGACAGACGACCTATAAATTTGACATTTTGAAGTTAAAACAGAGAAAAATTACGAAAAATTATTTGTTATGGTGTTTACTGTTTAGTGTGAGTGAAATTGTCAAGCAATAATCTCACCAAAAAAAAGAATTGTCAAGCAATAAAATGTACGTGATTAATCGTTACCAAAATTGAGAAAACATTTAGATTGGATTCATTACCAATCAATCAGTCACTGAGGGGGTGTTGCAAGCATTATAATCACAGTTATTGACACAAATTTCCTGAATCACTCCTTTAAGCTTTTATTAACAGTGTCATGCAAAATACAAGTGAAGTTACTATTTAAAACATTAATCATAATGAACCACTAATATCGAGCTTTAGTGTTCTATCCTGCAAAAGAATTACAATAAAATGAACTCTTACCATACCAATCTGTCTGCAAATTAAAATACGCGGCAACAACAGATTAATCCAACTCAAGTTTGATGATCTCAATTTTTGCTCTGCTGCCACTTGCGCCATTACTACTCGTTGATGAATTCTGTGTCTCAAGCATCTTTTTGATAATTGGTCCACAAACGCCCTCGAGTTCTATCATTTTTTCCTCAAACTTGCAACCTTCTGCAAGAACCAAATTCTGGTCTAGCCATTGAATTGTCAGATTAATAGCAACCCCCATCTTCCGCCTCTCTCTGAGCCCAACTTTTGCTCCATGACATTCCAGCATGGTTGCCATGTTTTGAGTATATGTTTCTAAGGAATTCATAGCTTTTACCTTCTCTTGATACTGCTTATCCGCAACCTTAAACTTTTCAGCATCTTTCACCATCCTCCAAACCTCTTTTCTTGACAATCTCCCACTATGATAGTGTGGTATAGTTCTGATTTTGTTTCCTGTCATCAGATCCTGGGAAGAGCAATGTAGGATTCCATCAGCATCAATTTTAAAGAAGACTTTAATTCTAGGAATGTGTTTCTGTGCTTGAGGAATTCCTGAGAGCTTCAATTCACATAAAAAGTTAGTGTCCGATGCTTCAAGTGTCTCACCTTGGTGCACAGGAATATATACTCGAGTCTTGTAGTCCCTTGAAGTTGTAAAGATCTTCTCCATTCTCGTTGGAATAGGGCTGTTCCTTGGAATGACAACAGCCATTCTTCCCAAATGAACCTTAACCCCAATAGACAATGGAGTTACATCAACAAGCCTCAGATTGTTATCATCAAAACAGCTCAAACTTGCAGCATAAATGGCAGCCCCACAAGCAACGGCCTCATCCGGGTTAATGCTTTTGTAGAGCTCCTTACCACAAAAGAAGTCTTGCAACAGTTGTTGAACTTTAGGGATTCTACTTGATCCACCAACTAGGACAACATCATTAACATCACCTTTAACCATTTTAGCATCCTTCAAGCATTTCTTTACATGTTTTATACACTCTTCAAACAAGTCCAAATTTAAGTTCTCAAATTGGGCACGAGTTATAGTTGAGGAAAAATCTGTGCCTTCTAGAAGACAATCAATCTCAATTGTAGCTATAGATGTTGAAGAAAGGTTCCTTTTTGCCCTCTCACAGGCAGCTCTCAGCCTTGCCATGGCCCTAGGATTTCGACTGATGTCCTTATGATGCTTCTCTTCAAACTCAGCTGCAAAGTGTCTAACCATTCTGATGTCGAAATCCCCTCCTCCTAAATGGGTGTCTCCGCTAACTGATTTTACTCGAATTACATCCTTTTTAAAAGTAACCAAGGCTACATCATAAGTTCCCCCACCAAGATCAATTACCAAAACATTTCTTCTCACAACATTGCTGCCAATAGGCTTCTGGGCAAGGCCATATGCAAAGGCAGATGCTGTTGGCTCGTTAATAATTCGTACACCACTAAGCCCAGCAATAGTTGCAGCATCCTTAGTTGCCTGGCGCTGCAGATTATTAAAATAAGCTGGAACAGTAACAACAGCATTCTTCACAGCTGAGCCAACATATGCCTCTGCAACTTCTTTCATTTTCATCAGGACCATAGCAGAAATTTCTTTTGCTGCAAACTTTCTCTGTTCTCCCTTGTAGGTAACTGCAACCACAGGCTTCTTGCCAGTTCCATGACAAGGGCTAGCATCAACCTTAAAAGGCCAAAGTATCATGTCCTTTTGCATTAATTCATCATCAAACTCCCGCCCAATTAACCTCTTTGCATCTGTCATCAATTAGTTTACAAAGATAAAAAGATCAGAGGAGTTAACACATTACAAAGAGTGGTTGAAGAGCAGATAGTTAAGCCAGGCTCATTCAAAATTTCAACGGAGGAGATATACATAAGGAAAGAATCACACATTCATACAACAAAAGGTTATAAAAATAATCACATATGGAAAATTCCCAGTTGAAGATTAGTTACCCATAGTAGTCCCATATAGGGGTGGGACTTCGGTTTGGCGGTTCGGTTTGACCTCGGTTTGAGTCGGTTTCGGTTTGGAGCGGTTCGGATTGAAACGGTTTAGTTTAGCTGGCGGGTCGGTTTGGTTCGGTTTGGGTTAGTCACGGCTCGGTTTGGTTTCGGTTTATTTCTTTGCGGTTTAAATTCGGTTTGGGTCATAAGCGGGTCGGTTTATAAACGATTCGGATTATGTCGGTTCAGTTTGATACGGGTCGGTTTAGGGGGCGGGTTTACCCGGGTCAATGTCAGTTCGGTTTACAAACGGTTTGGATCAAGCCGGTTTGGTTTGAAATGGGTCGGTTTAGGGGCGGGTTTACCCGGGTCAATATCGGTTCGGTTTATAAACGGTGCGAATCATGTCGGTTCAGTTTGAAATGGGCCGGTTTAGTGGAGGGTTTACACAGTTCAATTGGTTCGGTTTATGAACGGTTTGGATCATGTCGGTTCGGTTTATAAGCGGTTTGGGTCATGAATTCATGATTGTTTTAAAGATCGCGTCATGACCATGATTTAATGAGTTGATACTTATAATACGATAAATCGATAATTAAGAATGTACAAGTATTCAATTAGATTGATCAACAAGTGTTTTAAACTTTTAAGTTTTAATAATCAGATATGTAAATATGTTTATCGATTGTAGTACATACCAATAATTCAATGAGGCAATGATACTTATGATAGTATGATAATGATACCAACCGTACATTCGTACGATATGATATACATAATAATTAATCTATAATTACATATACATTAACAATATCGTATTAAATCAATTTCCATTTCCAAACATTGCATTTCTTATAAATTATAACTTACACGAGATTAAATGGATTCGTTATTTAGTTTGTTACTTTATTTAGTTACTAACTCAAACAACTTAATAAGTTAAATGGACGAAATCACGAAATCACTAACTAAAGTGGTGATGAAATCATTATGCAATACTAATGTACGAATAGTCAAATATACAACGGTTAGATTGAATGCCCATGAAAAACAATGGTTAGATTTTCATTATTTTATTAGTTATTAGTATTATTACTTATTAAGTTCTTATTAATTTATTATATATACTGATATACAGTCACAGACTCACAGATATATATAATATACATATAGAGATGTCAGATATTGATGTGCATTAACTCATTAAGTCATTAACTATGTCGTATTGAATCAATTTCAATTTTGAAACATTTGCGTTTCTTACAATTTATAACTTATAAGTAATAAACTAATAATAATAATAATAGTAATAATAATAATAATAATAATAATAATAATAATAATAATAATAATGATAATAAATAATAATAATAGTAATAATAATAATAATTATAATAATATTATAATAATAGTAGTAGTAAACTAGTAATAATAATAATATTAACAAATAATTATACTAACAATAATAATAATAATAATAATAATAATAATCCCTCAAAATAATAATAATAATAATAAATAATTAAAAAAAACGGCCAAAAAGGCCTAGAAAAGCAAAGAAAAATCTAGACCGTTAGATCTAGATGAATATTCTGGAATCTACAAAAAAAAATGAACGGTTAGATGTTGAGATTGAATATGGACGGTTAGATCAACTGAACAAGTAAAACCTAAACCTAGAAAAAAAAAACCACTCTATCAGCCATTCAGCCGTTTTACACTTTTACTCACTCAGTCACTCTTCTATTCTCAATCTATCATAGTTTCTCTCTCTAACTTCTCAGTTTCTCACTCTTTCGTTCTGAAATTCTCAAGAATCTCAACTTCTCAACTTTTAAAAATCCTAATTAGGGTTTTTGTTTTCGTTTCATTTGTGTTTTGGATCTACAGTTCTGATTTCTCGCTTTACATTCTCGTTTTTTTGTTTTTTCAAATCTTCCTCTCCTTCAATTTGAAGGCTTCAAGCCGTCAAAAGTTCAAAACTCAAGGTAATTTTTTGTTAATTTTTGTTGTTTTCGTTTTGATTTTTTTCGTTTTTGTTTCGGTTTGTTTATTTAGGGTTTTTGTTTTCGTTTCATTTTGTTTTGGATCTAAGTTCTGATTTCTGACTTTTCCATTCTCGTTTTTTTTTTCAAATCTTCCTCTCCTTCAAGCCGTCAAACCTCAAGGTAATTTTTTTGTTAACTTTTGTTGTTTTCGTTTTGATTTTTTTCGTTTTCGTTTCGATTTTTTACTTTTTTTATTTAGGGTTTTTGTTTTCGTTTTATTTTTTGTTTTGGATCTAAAGTTTTGATTTCTGACTTTTCCATTCTCGTTTTTTTTTTTTTCAAATCTTCCTCTCCTTCAAGCCGTCAAACCTCAAGGTAATTTTTTTGTTAATTTTTTCGATTTTTTTCGTTTTCGTTTCGGTTTTTTTTTATTTCAAGTTCTGATAATCTACATTCTTGATTTTTTCTTTTGGTCTCCAGTTCAGGCAGTTCTCCATCTTCAAATCTCCTTCAAGCCGTCAAAGGTAATTACTTTTTCCTTTTCGTTTTTTTTTAATACAGTTTTTTTGTTTTTGTATTTGATTATTGTTGTTGTTCTTGCTTGAATATAGTCGAAATATGCCTAAAATCTGTTGTTGATTGTATTTTTGTTTTTTACTGAAAAATGATAGATTTGTGTTGTTTTGTTGTTTATTATGCTCGATTTAAAAGTAATGATGATGGGTTATTCAGATTATGTGATTATTATTGTTGGAATACATGCATTGTTTATTTATTGGAATACTTGTGCAGTTGTGCTTCATGCTTTGGTCCATACTCCATAAAAAATGATGGTTGACCATACCGTCAACTGCATACTTGTAATAATTGGCATATTTTGTACTCAAGAATGAATTTATCCATTGAAATTCAATTATGGGTCCTTATGCCTTACTGAAAAAAAAGGGAAATCATGCATGCTTAAAATGTATACTTGTATGATTGGCTTAAAGTTGGCTTAAAGTTAGTACTTAGAATGTACACATATGTCAGTCACATGAGACAATGCATGCTTAATTGCTCACTATTAGTAGAATCTGTCACTTAATTTGGTACTTATAAATGCTGTTTTTTTTTTTTTTTTCAGTCATGTCTCGTGAGTATGATGAATTTGACTATGAGAGGCACTCAAATTTTGATACTATTAGCTCTCAAGCTGCCTCTGTCCCGGATGATGATGCTAGTAATACCGGCATTATCAATATCAATCCTTCTGTTAATAAACGTCAAAGAACCGCAGGTATATGGAAGCATTACACTTTTTTTGTAAAGACGATAGGTAATGAAAAGGTAGATTATGCTCGTTGTAATTTGTGTGGCAAAGAATATCCCACTTCTAATTTGTATTTTGTTAGTGTTTTAAAAATTGAGTACGCTATTACTCAAGCCTTTAAAGACCCTAAACTTGCACCCATGGTAGCAGTTATGCTTGAGAAGTTTGAGAGTTATTGGGAGGATTATAGTTTGATACTTTTAGTTGCTATTGCTCTTGATCCTCGTTATAAGTTGTTTCGAGTGAGACATATGTTGAACTCGTTGTATAATGATGAGGCATGCGACGAAAAGATTATGATGATTAAGGAAGCTTTTTATGACCTTTATAAATTTTATTCTACTGCATCTAATACAAGCTGCAGAAATCCTGCCTCTTCAAACACAGCTCAATCTGAAAATTCTAATCGCACGTTGAGATCTCAAAATATTTTCACGGTATTTATGTTATACAATATACTCAATATTAATGGTAGTCTTCTATTTTTATTTGTAATGTCATAATTTAACTTTTAATAAAAAATCTGTTTCAGTTGCATGAGGTTGATGACGAATGTGATGATTCAACTAGATGCCCTCTGGCTGATCTTGAGGCATATTTGAATGGACCTCGTTCGCGATTAATTCAAGGGGAACATTTTGACGTTCTCAAGTACTGGGAATCTCAAGCTTCTTCTCTTCCTATTTTAGCTAATATGGCAAGGGATGTTTTGGCCATTCCTATTACATCGGTGGCCTCTGAATCTTCTTTTAGTTTGGGTGGTCGTATTTTGAACAAATATAGGGGTAAACTTTTGCCAAAGAATGTTGAGGCATTGGTTACCACCCAAAATTGGTGTCGTGGTTATCAAGCGGATGTTGAGGAAGACGTCCTCCTTATTGGTAAAGAGATTGAAGCCGAAAGTGCTTCATCTGCATAACTGGTATTTGTGTCTCATTGTGGTTTATTTTATCTTGAAAAATCGTTGCCCTTGTCATTTATTTTCAGACTTGCTGGCAGCATTTTTCAAGACTTTTAAAATCGTTGCCCTTGTCATTTATGTTGAGACTTAAATAGTTAAATGTATTTTGGTACTTGCTGGCAGCATTTCTCAAGTTTTTGTTAAAACAACCATTGCTCAGTGATGTAAATCTGAGAGCAATTTTAAAAAACAAAAGCTATAATTTTGAAGTTGCTTGAACTTGTTATGAGCTGCTGCTTGCTGGTAGTGCTTTTGCCTTTTGGTTGTTGTCTCTAAGTTGTTATTGCCTATATTGTTGCCTGCATGAGCTGGTTCCTGCCTCCTGCCAGCTTGAGGTGCTGTGTTGCTGCCTTTTGTGTTATGAATTTATGATAAGTTTTGTTGCTGCTGTTTCTTATGCTTGCTGTTTTAATTTTTCTTGAATCATCGTTGCCCTTGTCATTTATGTTGAGACTTCAATGTATATATGTACTTGCTGGCAGCATTTTTCAAGTTTTAAGTTAAAACAGTCATTGCTCAGTGATGATACGATAAACGTAAATCTGAGAGCAATTTCGAAAAACAAAAATAAGTTCCTGTTGAGTCCCTTCTGCTTATATTATTCCTTGCTTCTGATAAGTTGCTGATCTGTTATTGCGTGTGCTGGTTCTGCTTGTTGATGCTATTTCCTCTGCTCTTGGGTGTTGTGCTGCTGCTTCAAGATTCTGCTTCAAGATTCTGCTCTCAAATCACTCACATTCTCACTCCTCCCTTCATCTTATCATGTATCATTTTTTGCAACCCTAAACTTGATGATGTTTCAGTTGATAAATCTGAAATCTAATCTGGGTAGTAGTGATAGTAGTTTCATTATGTATTGGTATATGTATTGTGAATTTTAATTAATGAAAATGGTGACTTTTTTTAATTGTTTGTTGATATTACTCTAATTTTAATGCTATTTATCTGCTGGATTTGTGGTAATGTTATGAAATAATTGTGGCTACAGATTTGGGATGCCTCCGTATTTATTAAAATTCTTTTACTTAATATCTGGTTTAATTTAAGAAAAGCTAAAAAAATGTGTTTTATAAACATTTTAGTCCTCCCCTTTACAAAATACTTGTATAAGAAAGTTTTATAAAGTGATAATGTGAATGATTGTACGCCTTATTGACTAGTACAGTAATATTCTAATGCTTATGCCACTTGTGTAACGCAATCTCATACATCTCCAATCTTATGTTACCTTTGAGGCTTTGAGTGTTATTGGATGATCATGAATATCTTCATGAAGGAACAATGAAGATAATTTGGGTGGACTAGCATTATTACTGGAATGAAAATGATACAAATGATATATCTTGTAATTAAAATAAATAAGTAATCTGAAACGATATTAATAATGTCGTTGGCCTAGATCTAGGTGATATAAACCTACGCCGTTTGATTAGATCTACATTTATTAACATTAATTGTATTTACTATTTAGCGATTTAGGTTGTAAATAATTCAATTTGAATTAAGCAGTTTGTAATCGGATCGGTTTAAACAGGTTGCGATTCGAAAACAGTTCGATTTTAACGGTTTAACGGGTTATGGCAGTTCAGTTTAGACGGTTAGCGGATTATAACGGTTCGGTTTATACGTGCGGTTTAAACGGTTTCGGTTCATAAACGGATCGGTTTAAACGGTTAGCGGGTTACAAATGGTTCGGTTTAAACGGTTTTTTTTTCGGTTTAAACGGTTTCGGTTTATAAACGGTTTGGGTCATTAACGGGTTTATAAACCATTCGGTTCGGTTTCGTTTCGGTTCGGATTTGCGCAGTTTGGTTTGTTATCTGTTTACGGTCCGTAACGGGTTGACATTCAGCGGTTCAATTCGGTTTCGGTTTGATATTGAACGGTTCAGTTCGGTTTTCGGTTTATATTTATCGGTTTATAAACGGATCGGTCCGTGATGGTTCGGTTCGGTAACGGGCGGTTTCACGGTTCGGTTTGAAAAGTCTCACCCCTAGTCCCATACCATAAGAGCTGTAGTAACTTGCTGCTTCACATCAACATCAAAGTTTTGGGTCTGAAATCCTATAGTCCCTAAATTTTTTCACTTTCTATACCCAACTTTTCATAAAATTAAGAGAATGCATAACACGAAGTAGTATAGAAGGATTCCTGCCAATCATATATTCATATCCCATGATTCATAAACAGATTCAATACAAGAACTCCATAAAGAAAGCCAACACCTGGCCTAAAAGGAAATACCTAGTGCGAGAGAAAACAACTATCATAAACTAAAGACTCTCAAATTAAACATTATCTTTTACAGATAACCTTTTTGGAAGAATACCATTAGCTCAATTGATAATCTCAGCTTTGATAAGCCTAGCTAATCCCAAAAATGTTTTTTTCTAGCCTATATTAGTAGATCAATTTACATAATACAATTCTGCAATCCTCCGGCTCATCCCCCTTTGTTTTTCTCAAATCTTACTCCTATGTATTATCATTCTTGTGCAAACAGACTAGCTCTTTGAACCATCAAATACTAGAACTAAGTTTATCAACAAACTCTGTATGATTTTAATCTATACACCCATTGAATGATTTGGGATGAATATTGAAACAAGAAAATATTCGATCTCTGTTGTACATATACATTCCCCGAACACCTCATAAAACAAAAAAAAAAACAAACCATCTGTTAACCCGATCTAAACTACTACCTCCGTTAATGGTGTTATCTGCAACTTTGGAGTATTATTTGTGAGGTATAAAATATTCTAAAGTTGCAGATAACCATTAACGGAGCTAGTATATAACTCAATCCTGAATTGAGTAGTCTATAATTATGACCTCATTTTTTACACATCAAAGTTGATCAACCGAATCTGGCCTAAAACTTAATGTTACTAACATTGATTAATGCATCATGATAAGCTATTAACTAATATGGATTAAATTAACCATCAAAAGCTAACTAACAAAGGAAGAATCAACCCATTTTCACCCAAATATGGCCCAAAAAGAACCAATCTTCACAACCTGCTATCCAATTCTATATCATCATTTAGAGAATGAATTATTAGAGTTAAGTGGATAATTTTCTAGAATTGTAAATTTGAGATAAGATAACCAAGTTCATACATGATACATTACCAATAAGGCCTTCCTAGTAGCAAAGACCGACCACGCCCCGTGTAATAAGTCACGGGTTCTAACCCCCTTCCAAGAATCACAAACTCACATTGGAAATTCACCAAATTTATATCATATTATTCCAAAATTAAACTAACATATCATAAATAGAAGCTTTCATAAACCAACTTCGACATTATAATTGGCATAATTAACCATTAATCATCCCAAAAATGGAAGAAAAATAAACAAATATGATAACAAAACTTAGAAAAGAAAAGAGAGAGAGGAACATACCAAAAATGGTGTTACAAGGGTTAGTGATGAGTTGTTTAAAGCAGCATCACCAGTAAAACGGTCAGTTTGGGTGAAAGAAACACAAGACGGCGTCGTGCGATTACCATGATCATTGGGGATGACCTCAACACGGCCGTGCTGCCAAACTGCCACACACGAATCGATTCCGATCGCCGGTGGCGTATTACTCTCTTCCATTTTCCGACTTTAGAAATAAGCGGATTAAAGCGACTGGCACAGAGTAATTGTTGAGTGCTTTATCGAGCGCCGCGCCAACAGAATGGAAGACTCTGATGTTTGAAAAAATGTAGCTACTCAAGTACTGGATTAGCTCATTTCTCTTTCTCATCTCCTTTAATTATTTGCTGCTCCTAATATTTTATTCCATTTGTCCTCGAAAAAACGACTGTTTTGGCTGATTTTGAGGGTATTAAAAAAATGAAAAATAGTAGTAGTAAAAGTAAATTGAAAAGTAAAATTCACATAGGGTTGTAAAAAGGTAAGGATAGAAAGTAATAAAAATACATATAAAAAAAATTACTTAGGAATGCTAACTTTTGCACAAATATGGTTGTAAATTGAAAAGTATTTTAATGCCAGAGCTGATACACATATAACTATTGTATGTTGTCCCTACATACAACACCATTAGAAATTTGACACATCAACAGAAAATGGGAAAAAATTAGGAGTCAAATATAAATTGAATTTAATGGAACTTGTGCCTATTATTTTAGCCAATAGAAACATGACAAATGAGAGTTGTATATAGGGACTACATACAACAATTGTATGTGTAGTCTTTACCATTTTAATGCAAATGGAATGATTATTTTGGAACTAGATTTAGGCCATAAGGATTGTTTTTTCGGAGATGGAGGGTGTACAAAATTTTAAAACTTGTCTTAAACATTAAAATTTTCCATAATTTCATCTTTATATTTCAAAATTTGTACTAGTAAGGGTTTGTTCTCATTGACTGAACTGAACTGAGCTGAATATTTTATAAGAGAAGGAAATTAGGAGCTGAACTAAACTGAACTGAGCTGAACTGAAGTGAACTGAACTGAGCTGAATTGAACTGAATTTCAACGTAAGAGAACAGGCCCTAAGTAGAAACAATTGACATCACCTACACTTGTAATATTTATTTATTTTTTTTGTTATAATACTCCCCCTAATTCATTATACTACCTCCGATTTTTATTAATTGCAAATTTAGGGTATTATTTGTGAGATATAAAATATTCAAAATTGCAACTAAAAAATATCGAAGATAGTACTTTTCTTGTTGCATTTTTGAGTGACCCATCATTATTTATTTAGGTGATAATTTTGCTGTATAATAAATTAATAGTAATCCCTCCGATTTATATTTATGCCCCCCAACCTAGAGTGTTTTTTTTTTTATTAATTCCTCATTTATCTTTTTTATTTTCTCATATAACCCTTATTTTAATTTAATGGTCTTAATCAAAATAGAGGGTACCAATGTACTTTATTCCAATAAAAATAGATTGTCCCATTTTATTGTAATTGTCCCAATACACATTATTTCAAGAATCTCTATTTCTTTGATCTACACACAAGATTTCAAATGGTAACATCTATTACATATTACTAAAGGTGAATAAAAAAATTCTTACCAAAATGAAGGATCATTGTATTTAAATAAGAAGATTTGCTTTACATAAAATATAAACTAATTAAACTTACTAAAATATTAAAATTTTCATTATAATTATTATATGTGGTTATTTTTATCTATATACTTCATACTTTCTAATAATTGGTGTCGAGTCCTTAATTTTTTTTATGTTGTTTTATAATGTTGTTGTATTATAATTACTCCATATTAAGCAACTGTGCATCTATTGCACATGAATTAATTAATTAATTAATGTTGTACTTCACTATATAATTCAGTAAAATTCGTGCATTGCACTGAAATTTTACTAGTTAATCCCTCCTTACCTTACGGTAAAGGCTACACATACAATTGCTATCAGGGGCGAAGCCAGGATTTTAAAGTTATAGGGACCGACTAAAACTTTAATAAAAAAAAATAATGTAAAAATGGGTTTGATCCTATGATCTAATTAAAACCCCAAACAATGGGATTCAAACCACTACGGTGGCAATCATTAAATACAACTTAAGTTATAACATGATAGATATTATTACTCCCTCCGTATTTTAATAAGTGTTTTCACTGTTCTCACTATGCACATAATGATTTTGACTTGATTAATTTACAATATATGAAAATCAAATGTCATTGTATAATACATCGTTAGATTCGTTATAACATATAACTTTCATAATATCAACTTTTCTATAACTTTACTAATATATGATTACATAAATTAATGGTCAAACTTGTGCCTCAGCGTATTTGGTCAAATTGTAACACTTATTAAAAACACGGAGGGAGTATATCTGTTTCATATTATTTGCAATGATTAGACAACTTTTCTCTCTATTTTATGTCAAATAATTGCAAATAATATGAAACGGAGATAATATTTATTTGAAAAACTTATAGGGGCCAGCAGTTAAGATTAAAGGCCACGAAATTGGTTCATGGGGGTCGGGCCTCCACCCGCCCCCCATGTAGCTTCGCCTATGATTGCTATATATGGTCGCTACATACAACTCTCATTTGTCATGTTTCTATTGGCTAAAATAATAAGCATAAGTTCCATTAAATTCAATTTATATTAGACTCTTAACTTTCTCCCTTTTTTTGTTGATGTGTCAAATTTTTAATGGTGTTGTATGCAGGGAAAACATACAATGGTTGTATGTGTATCAGCTCTCGTACCTTACTGGTGATAGTCTCTTTTAGCCAATTTTAAGTCCCAAAATAATAGTCTCATTTGCTTTTTTTTCAATACCATTAATACTTCATTCTTCCCTATTTGATAGTCTCTTATGAACAATTTTCATGAGAATTAATAAACATAAATTTTACATTGAATATGCAAAAAAGTAGAGAGAGAAAAGAATAAAAGTACATGAAAAAATAACATTTACATGTTGCACAAATATAGTTGCAAATTGGAGATAGTTCCTTATGGACAATTTTCACGGAAATTAATAAACATAAATAAGAAGTAGTAAAAGTACATTAAAAAGGTAAATTTACATTGGGTATGCAAAAAAGTAAAGAGATAAAGGAATAATATATGAAAAAAATAAAATTTACATGGAAAAGTTAAGGGTTTGTTTGGCATTGTTTTTTATTTTCTGTTTTTTTTTTAAAACAAAAAGCCAAAAACAGGAAACAAGAAAAAGGTGTTTCTACTTTTCTGTTGTCAGTTTTTAATATTATCATGATTTTAATGGGTTTGTCTAATTTTTGATTTATTATATGACATATATCATATGAGTTTGACAACCAAAAAACCAAAAAACAGAAAACCACAACGATGCCAAACATTGCAAATAGGAGAGAGTAGAGGACTATCAATAAGGGACGGAGGGAATAATACTTATATGAAACAAAAGACATTTTTTTTATTATGCCCCATTGGGAAGTGCTTTTGGTGTTTTTAAAGCAAGAATATGTTATACTGATATACTCCTTCCATCCCTTGTTGATAGTCCCTTTTGGCTAAAATTTAGTCCCAAAATTTTCACCCTATTTGTTTTTTCCAACCGCCATTAATATTTTTTTCCAAAATTTCCTCCAATTTGCAACAATATTTGTGCAAATTTAACTTTCCCGTATAAATTCTATTTTATCATGTGCTTTTGTTACTTTCTCTCTCTATTTTTTCCATACTCAGTATAAAATTATCTTTCCAATATACTTTTACTATTACTTATTTATGCTTATTAATTCCCGTGAAATTTACCCATAAAGAACCATCAATAAAGGACAGATGGAGTAGTTTTATCTCCCCCTAATATTTAAAAGGAAATTGTTATACATAGCCCTTAGGGCTACATATAAGCATTAAATTTACACTTGAAAATCGTAAAAAGTTAAGAAACATCAAAATATAAACACTAATAACACTGATTTACGCGTGTTTTTTTCATGAATTCCTAATTTTATACAATTTTCAAAAGTATAATTAATGCTTATATATAGCCATTATAATGGCTATATATAACATTACTTTATTTAAAATACACAATGGGAAAAGTATAATAAACATAGGAAGTGTAACTTTCAACAAGTCAACTCGGTATCTTTTATGTAGCCAAACACACAATGTAAAGGTGTAATCAATTGTCAAGCTAAGATTAGTCTAGTAGTAAGATTGTCACCTTCCAATCTTTTCAATCTTAAGGTTGGAGATTCAATCCCCACTAGAGACACTTTGAGAGTGGGGATCCCATTCCCTTCCCCCTAACTCTCAAAGTGTTTGACCTGCAAATACCGAACTAAAAAAACTGCGAGGAGAAACGATCAAGATCTTTCTCCTTACCTTAATACTTAAAAAAAAAGTGTAATCAATTGATTATACTCGTATTTGTTTATAACTCAAGAGTAACCTTATTATACTCACTTATATCAGATTACTAGATGAAGCCCGTGCGATGCACGATTTGTTTGAATTTTTTAAAATAATATTTTTACATATATATTTATGTGCTAAAAATTGTTAAATATTTAGATAAAACTCCTGATTTTAAAAGATAATATTTTATATTTAATTAATTTAAACTGGATAATCTCATTCGCTAATTTTGCTTACGTGTCAGTTAAATTATTTAATTCTAAAAGAAACTAATAATCTCGTATTTAATTAACTACCACTAAAATTTATTATCCTACGTGGCGTGCTGAAAAAATTAAATCCTATGTGACTCTCTAAAAACTCGTGAAAAAACTCCTATATATATATATATATATATATATATATATGTATATATATTAGATTAGTAACCCATTAATTTACAAAGTAACATTAAAATCTCAAGAATAGTAAATTCAATTCATTATATTAGTAACATCAAATAATTATCAAAAAAAAAAAGGGAAATTCTTTTTGGTAAACTCCAACTTTCTAATTTTCTAAGTGGTAAACATTCTTAAATTTTATTATCAATGGTAAACCTCAATTTTTTATACAAAGTCAAATATAACATTAATGATTAATTTCCCTTCAATTTTATCACGCTTGTCAATGCAAAACTTTAACAATCAATAACTTTAATTCTTTATAAGTAAAAATTGTAAAATTGGCATATTATGATAGTAATTATTGAGACGAATTCAAAAAGATCTTACATGAATATATTTCTCCTTGCATACTATTCACTAAAGACGGTCAAAGGAGGAATGATGAATAGTGTAAAAGTCAAAGCGGGTCAAGTAAAAAAGAACGGAGGGAGTACATAATAATACTTTTAACTATAATAGTATGTGTATATAATATAATATTTTTTATAATATAATAAAGTATATGTATATAATATAATATTTTATAACACGTGTCCTCCATACCAAGTGTAGTCCCAATCACCACTACACCAATTGGTTGTTGGTGTAGTGGTGACTGAGACTACACTAGGTAGGGAGGACATGTGTTCGCTCCCCTGCAATAACAATCGGAAGAGGAATGGAACCTAATAACCTAAAACTGATCCTCAAATCTGGATTAGCCAAAAGGGTGAACCGGATAGAACACCCAAAACTCAATGCATATATGACGGGAATTAACTTATCCATTATCTATCTTATACAAAGCTCCAAAGTCTAAATTTTTTTTCAAAATATAATAATAACATTTGTAAATTTTTGTTAATATGAAAGATATAAACCTATCAAAATGTATATATAGTTAAATTGTTTAATAACTTATATCAAATGCGTAGTTTTATTAAAATTATTTGCATGTAATCATTAAATGTGTTGGATGTTGTGTAGCTATGCAATGTCCAAAACTTTAGTTGAGCGACTTTGATTTAGTGGTTGTACGGTAAAAAGATATTGACTTCGATCTTGAAACCTAATAGTCTAATAAATTCTAAATAGAAAAATTAAAACAAAAGGAAATGAAAATAGTAAATGGCTTTAAATATTAAAATAAACATAACCTTTTAAATCAATTTAGCGAATTCAAGAGACAATTTTAAGGCTTTTAAAATTAAATGGGGGGAAATATATGTAAAAAGAACATTTTTAGATATATAAATGTCCATGCACTATTATAAGAGTTTTGTTAACCTTTTTATAATTAAGGTAGGGATAAATCTTAGTAATATATACTCCGTATATTTTATTTATATAAAATTATCAGTATCCATACCTATATACAAAGTATTTGTGTTGTATACTATATTTAATTTAATCAGCTCTTGGTTATATATGTGACTATTATATAATATATATTTTTTGGCACAATGGTTAACTTAGGAAAATATATGCTTTGGTAGGTCAAATATAAGGTTATTATTGTGTATATAGATTTAATGAGTGTGACGGGTAAATAAAACATGTATATATTAGATTGATTGTAGCTACTGATGCGGATGATATGATAAGAAAACTTTAGTTTTTTCTCAACAAGAGATATAAATAAATTAGTCCACTTCTTATATAGCTATGTGAGGTATTATTCAATTATTTTTCAATTAATAAAATAACATTATAAAAAACTAAAAGAAATTCAAATAACATAAAATACAATTCAAATAACGTTCCTTTAATTTTTTTTATTGACCAATAGTAACCAAATCTTTTAATAGTAAATGAATTACCTTTGTTTTTATTTTTATTTTTCCTACAGGTTTAATAATTTGATTTATAAACCGTGCATCGCACGGGCACTATGCTAGTTAAATTAACTATGACTGAACTTATGAGGGTGTATTTTAGAGAGAGGATAAATACTGTACTGCTTAGACCACCAGTTGTATTTTACTATTTTTCTTTTTATTAAGAAAGGAAAAAAAAATTGTATCTCTATGAAATTTTTAATTTCCAAATTAATTTCACTCACATAATATTTTATTTTACTCCATTACTCCTCTATACACGAGTACTGTATTTTTTTAGGCGCATAACTTCATTTTGCACGTAACTTTAAAAGATTTATTGTTGTGAATTATTTATAAATAATGTTGGTAAAAAGTGAGTGGATTTTTTTTTATTAAAAAAATGTGCATCATTGTGTAATTGGATTCCCTATATTGTGATCAAGACTATCAAGTTTAAAACCAATCTCCCACATCTTATATATATATACTATTAAAATTTTTTTAAGGAATAAGGATCTTTATCATACTTTTATAAGATAATAACTTTATAAGTGGTAAAAAAAAAATTGTTGAATAATAATTTTAATATTTTTTTTATTTTTATTTTAAATTTTTTTTACAGAGCCTTTAATTTTTTTATTTTTATTTTTATTTTTTACAGAGCCACAAGGGCGGAGATGAGAAACGATCGTAGGATCCCTTAAAACCAAGAGGGAGCTATATATATCCCTTACTCTTTGAATTATAAATTGTTGTAATTTTTTTATAAAATATGGTAAAATCATGCATTACATAGGGCGTAAGCTAGTTTATTTGCAATATTGTCTATTACCGATATAGCCTGGCACGAACCTAACCTTTGTATAAATAATTTATTTGGAACCAAAAACCGATCCCAAATAACCAACCCAAAACCAGACCAAACCCGCTTTAATTAAACCACACCTAATGTCAAACTACCCTGCTCAATCAAACAGCCGTTTTCGAGATTTTGAAGGCATGAGGAAACCTAAAAGGTGGAGCCATATAAATTAAATAGTATGTATTTCAATTTCT
Organism: Chenopodium quinoa; assembly: GCF_001683475.1. NCBI lineage: Eukaryota > Viridiplantae > Streptophyta > Magnoliopsida > Caryophyllales > Amaranthaceae > Chenopodium > Chenopodium quinoa. Next base: position 2,033,817 of record NW_018742815.1, on the reverse strand, counting down.
TATTTTTTATTTTTATTATGTAGGAGGGGTTTTTTTTATTTCTTTGACCAGATATCTAATTTATTTATATACTTGTATAATTTAAAAAAATTATTTTGTTATATTATAGTATGTCTACTAATTAAAAAATAAAATAATACAAGTATACAATATACTTTTCAAATACAAAAGTCGTCAACAACCTATGCAGATACAATTGTCTAGCTCATCTCTCCAATATACAAATGCGCAAATTCTATGCTACTCCTTAAGTAGTGTGTGCATGGTACTCCAAGTTTATAAAATTTATGTTATTCTGATATGAACTTCTTGTTATTTCAAATTTAATATATGTTATTTTCTCACCCATCACTCTAGGGGTGAAAGTGAATCGATGTAAAACCGAACCGAATCGAAAAACCGAACCGAATAAGGAATGTGGTTTGGTTTTTTGGGAGGGTGGTTCGGTTTCGGTGTCAAAAATAAAAAAAATTCGGTTTTTGGTTCGATTTCGGTTCGAGAAATTGAAAACCCGAACAAAACCGAACCAAGATTTACATCGCCAACACTTGGCGAAAAGTTGAAACGTCAAGTGTCGCTTTCTCGTCACCTGACTAAAAGTTTAGCTTTATATATTAGTTATATGATATACTAGTTTTGTGCCCCGTGCGATGCCCGGGTGGTTTATGAAGTCTATTTAAATCTATCCAACGTGGCGCGACACTCAAATTTTATTTTATCAAAAATAAAACTCTAAAAAACAATTTTATCCTAAAATTCCATCAAAATTTGATTCAAAATAGAATTATAAACTAACTTTTTTATTTTATGAAGTCTATTCAAACCTATCCAACGTGGTGCGACACTTGGCGAAAAGTTAGAATGCCAAGTGTCGTTGCCTCGTGACCTGGCTAAAAGTTTAGCTTTATATATTAGTTATATGATTAGATTAGATTAGATTGTTTAAGAAACAAATCTTTTTACATATATAAAGTAATAATTACAAAAGATTATACAAAGTATAATAATAAGATTTTATGTATCATTTAAAAAAAATATTGACAACTATAAACTTAAGCAATAAATAAATAAATGTTCTTAACATTATTTGTGATTTATATAGACTTTTTTTTTTTTTTAAGAAAGACATATTATATGTACTACATATGCTTATTACAACAAGATTATATACTACCTCCGTTAAATTTTATGTGCAACTTTGGAATATTTTATATTTCACTAATAATACCCCAAAGTTGCACATAACAATTAACGGAAGTAGTATTTTAATAGTTATTGAAAATTACCGTGCATGACACGTAATCTAACCTAGTTTTTTTTTTTTTTTTTTTTGAGGAAATTGGTAATTTGTGCATGTGTAAATTTTATTACCTACTTTTACCACAAATTACTTTTTCTAGACTTATTCTATTAATTTGAATTTATTCAAATTTATTTTTCATCAAACAAGTGGAAATAAGGCGAACAAACTACTAACCAAAGGCTTAGGGCCTGTTCTCTTACGTTGAAACTAAGTTTAGTTCAGTTCAGCTCATTTCAATTCAGCTGAGTTCAGTCAATGAGAACAGGCCCTTAATGTTTACCCATATTTTTAAATAAATCGAGTGTACAACAAATATTTTTAATGATTCATTATATGGGCAACCTTAATTTATCTATAAAATAATCATGTAACGTGTAACGCACATTACTAACCTAGTTAATTACTTAATCATAAGGTAAAATAAAGGGATAAATGGTTTATATTGTGGAGTAAGCATGTTGTACGAGAAATAAGATAAAAAAAAAGGCATGAGTGGGACAATGAGAGGAGAGATAATAATAACATTAGAACGTATATTTTTGTCATATTATAGGAAAATTTGCAAATTGCAGCCATTTAAAGTTCGTATTTTGCAAATTGCAGCCATTTAAATTTATTTTTGCAAATTGCAGCCCAAAAGTTCGTATAAATTCTAAATTGCAACCCAATTCAATTTTATCATCGGTTTACATGTTGAAAAATCTTCGGTTAAGGTTTTAGGGGCCATTTTAGTCCTCAAGGACCCGAATTGAGCTTGGAATTAGCAAAAAAAATAACGTAAATGTCTCTTATTTACAGTTTCCCACAAATCGATACATTTTTGTTACGCAAAACGAGATACTTGCATTATTTTTTTGCTAATTCCGAGCTTAATTTGGATCCCTAAGGGTTAAAATGGCCCCTAAAACCTTACTCGAAGATTTTCAACTTGTAAACCTATGAAAAAGTTGAATCGGGCTACAATTTACAATTTATATGAACTTTAAGGCCGCAATTTGCAATTTTATTTTTAAATGACTGCAATTTGCAAAATACAAACTTTAAATGGCTACAATTTGCAAATTTTCCCATATTATATACTCCAAAAGTTCATTGACCTAAATACCTAATTACCTTCTTAAAATGAGAGCATACCAAAACGGAAATGTTACTTTTATATTTTTGAGGAAGTATAACGCAATATATATATTGCGGAGTATAAATTTATTATACTCCAAAAGTTCATTGACCTAAATACCTAATTACCTTCTTAAAATGAGAGCATACCAAAACGGAAATGTTACTTTTTGAGGAAGTATAACGCAATATATATATTATGGAGTATAAATTTGTTCTAAAGGATAAATTTATTTTAAAAATATATAATTTTACTTGATTAAAAAATGATGATTCATAGTTCAATCAAACGAATAGAATAAAGTATAAAAATTAGTGTGTACTACTCCGTATCATTTATTCAAGATTAAAATGTGTTATGTTTCCTTAAATTTCACTTATTTGAATTTATCTAAATTTTATTATAAAATGATGTAGTACTTTGTTTTTGGTAACCCTGAAACACATGATTAATTGTCAAAATGTAGAAACAACAAACATCATCATATCATAAACTTATGTTTCTAAAATACAAAGTACATTTTATATATCATTCAATATCTTCACCAAAAAAATAAATAAATATATCATTCGATATATAAATTAATAATATCCTAGTAGATTTAAAATATAAAGAAGGAAAAGGAATTATGCCCTTATAAGTTACAGATTATTATTTATATTAACGGACCAAAAGTTCGTTTATCCAAAATTAGATCAATACACTAGTAGAAAAATACAAAAAGGCATCCCCATAAAGGCACCGGTTCAGGCCAAACCGGTGTCATAAACTGGCCTAAAATTGGGCGCAATTTTATACAAATAGAAAAGGCACCGGTTCAGCCCAAACCGGTGCCAAAAATAAAAAGGGCACCGGTTTGAACCAATGCCAATTGAACCGGTGCCATATTTAATTAAAAAACGCGCCCTATACTTTCTTTCTTCTTCCTTCTCTCTTTCATTCATTGTTACATTCATTCGAGCCCTATTCCCTTAGCTTGCTGCACTCTTGTTCTCCATTTTCCCACCACCATTACCGCTGCCACCGTCGCCGGCCACCAGCCCCACCCTTCTCTTTCTCCCCTGACCGGGTTTTCCCCCCTTGTTCGTTCTCTTTCTCTGTTCAATTTCAAGAGGGTTGTGAAGGTGTGGAAGCTAAGCCGCGCCTTCACCTGCTCACCGCGCCGCAGTGCTTCTGCTGCCATGTGGTCGCCGCGCCGTGCCCTCCTCCACCACCGAGTTAATTTCCTCACTATTTCAAGGTTTTTCCTTTTTTTTTAATTTCACAATTATTTTCTAATTATGTACTTATATTATTGTGTTTTGCATGTTGAATCATTGTTTGCAAATTAAAATTTAGGTTTGAATATAACTATTCTCTAATTTTTCTCAATTTTAGGTTGTTTTATTGGGAATTTGTGAAAATATAAGTGATTTTTCTCAATTAGTTGGATTGTATTATGTTTTAATGGTTAATTTAATATGTTTTGGTGGATAATTTTGAAATAATTATAGAATATATATTAACCTTGGTACTTAAATAGGTGAAATTTGGTATGTTACTTGGTTAGTTTGAAGTTGTTTTGATGGATTATTTTGAATAAGTTACAGATTAGTGAACTTTGTTATTAAATTAGTTGAATTTTGGAATGTTTAAATGGTTAATATTAAGTTGTTTTGATGGGTATATTTGAATAAATTTAAGATTAGTAACCTTGCTTGTTACTAAAGTAGATGAATTTTAGAATGGGTGAATGGTTACTTTTAAGTTGTTTTGATGGGTAATTTTGAAAAAAAATTAGAGATTAGTAAACTTGTTAGTTTAGCAATTTTGAATAAATTAGATGAATTAAAGTAGTGAATACATTGTTTAGCAATTGTTAGTTCGATGAATGATGTTTTTTAGCTTATAAATAAATTAGTGAATTGACATGTTATGAGAAAGAAATAGTACATACCTTATATTTAACCTAATTTTTATTTATTGTTTTTTTAATAGATTTGTGAATTGAAGCACGAGTTTAGCTTGAGGACTACATATTGAGCTCAAGTGGGTAGTTTCTATATTGGTATGACTTATAAACTTTACTTAGCTATATTTCTTTCTATTTATCCATTTAATAAAAGTTTATCCATGAAATTTCAACTTGTGTATTGTTTAATTGCAAATAAATACAACAATATATAGAATACTTGCATCATCATATGCACTTGCATCATCATATGCCTAGATACCCGTTCAAGGCTTTCTCATTAGGAGAAAGTCTTGAATAGTCCCCGGTTGGGACTGTTCTTGAATGTGTACTCTCACTTAGGTGGTGAATGTATGTTTTCTTTTCGATTTTAAAGAACATCTTGGCTTACCATTTCCTCACTATGTTCTCTGGGTACATATGTGGGTAATTAATTATCTACATCGTGTACTTGGAGAACTAGGGAGAAATGCTGCCGGATTTTCCTTAAAATTGGAAAGTTGACATACATTCACTAGTGAGAGTAAACATTCAAGGATGGGTTAGGTTGGAGTGATAAGGACCCTTTAGAAACATGCATTTTTCACTATATTAATGGTATATTCACGTTTTGTACTTGAATTTGATTTACATAAAATATGTAGCAATTACACATTATTCATTATATGTTGCTATATATGTTTAGAGACAATTTACTAAATGGAGAAGGATCGTGGTTGGATGTATGGCAGACGCAATACATTGGAATTTTGGAATGGGGTTCAAGAGTTTTGCGAGAGGGCTTTAGCTTATCAACGCAAACTGGGTGGCAAAGGCCTTTATTGTCCTTATGTTGATTGTAATAATGTGAATGTGGTCGACAATGTTGAAATCATTAGAGATCATGTATTATGTCGTGGGTTTAGGCATTTATACCATGTGTGGATTTGGCACGAAGAAAGTGGAGAGTACAGTGGGGATCTTGATCGGAATGATGTGCGTGTTAGAAGCAATGAGATTCATGTGGACGAGGAATACGAGAATGATGACTATATTGTTGATAATGGTGAGGATGGAGCCGATGATGATCAGGCGGATGAGGTCGAGGATGAACAAGTGGATGAGATGTTGCATGGTGTTGAAGGTGGAGTGACAGGGTAAAGTCGTATCCCCTAATAAAAAATAATTACCTAAATCACTAACTAAGGTAGATAGGGAAGTAGGGTCGATCTCCACAGGGAAACAAGTCTTTTTACTCCTAATTAAATATTATAATCTAAATTATTTAAGTAACCAATATTTATAATTAAGTAAAAGATTAAACTACTAAGGTTGAGAATGGGAAAAAAACAATATATGAAAGGATCTAGGGCATAGGTTCACCAATAAATAATATTCTAGGGTAAAACATAGTAATCAATCATTGACATTGCATAAATAACATGATTAACAGGCTCTCGCAATTTATTAATCAACATAGATCTAACAGGCTCTCGCAATTTACTAGATCTAAGTCCTTATTGAAAATAGCCTTTAATATCAAATTAACATCTGCTCGATTCATCAATTGCTATACTTTTACAAGCGGCAATTGTAAAACATTAAAACAATCCAATAAGAAATCATCATGCAATACCAATAATCAATAATAGTCAATCATCAATGCATCAATTAACCAGATTGTAAAGGGCTCTCGCTACGTATTACAATCACACAATTAATTTATCGGTATTAAATCTCATCTCTCGAATCTTGACTTAACCATTTATAAATTAACTTGCCTATTGAAACTAGACCTAAACATTAATTCTCATCTCTCGATTCTTGAATCAATATTGTCAAACTCATGCATAAAAGATAGGCCTAATCTAGTCACGGAGCATTAAATCAATCAATAGGAAATTAATCTAGCATTGATAATCAACAACAATAATTTACCCCTTCATATTATTTATTAGATCCCCATAAACCCTAGAAATTAAACTACTCACACATATTACAAACTAAACTAATCAAGGTAGTAAAATAAATCATGATGAAAGGAATAAAATAAGTAACTAAGATTAAGGGAGAAGAAATCGTTACCAAAATAAATCTGGAATTAATGAAAGAACTAAGAACAAAGGTTTAGAGAGAGTTTTAGAGAGAGGGAAAACTAAGTAGATAGAGAAAGTCTAAGAAAAGAAGGTACTAGAATCGTATTACGGAGGAGTATTTATACTCCGTACAAAAATCCTAAACTAAAGCAAATTAAAACGACGCTAAACGTCTCCTAAAAATACACGCGCCCGATCGGGCGCGCCTTTTTGACTCTAACACTAAACTCGCGCCCGGCCGGGCGCGTCACCGGGCGCCAGACTAAGCTTCTCCCGCCCGGCCGGGCGCGCCTCCGGGCGCCAGTCTCTTTTGCCGGGCGGCTTATTTGGGCCACTATTTGGACTTCGATTGGGCTCCAATTCTTCGGGCCAATCTGGGTTTCCTCTTTGGGTCTTGAGTACTCGGTCCAAATGCCCCGATATCACCTATACCGAGCCCTTAATCACCGGTTCGATGGCTCTAACCAAACCTGGGCTATAAAATCCGGTCGTGCTTCTCCAATGCTCGTGATTGCTCCAAAATATCTCGGGAAAATACTCCAAAAGTGTAAATCCCTGCAAAAGTCAACCAAATCTACAAAAACACTGGAAAACACCAATTAGTAATAAAAGTGGCTCTAAAGAGCCAAAAACACTACTAATTATGACCAAGGGACGGGGGTAAAATAATATATAAAATAGACACATCATGGAGTGTTTGAGTTATTATCGGAGGCTTCCAAAAAGCCTTTGTATCCCGGGTGCAAAAAATACTCCAAACTATCGGCCGTGCTAACACTTTTCAACATCTGTATTTAACCACTATTAAGTTGTCTGAACAAAATTTACCCCTAAATTAAATAAAAATTATCTCTAAATTCAACAACTAAAAGTAACTTTATTAGTTTCATAAAGCTTATTCCATTATCAATATATATTAAAATTATATTCGATTAAAATTACCCAAAAATAGTTTACTGTTACCTCAAATGGAGTAAAATTACCTTAATATAATTCGATGTATAATAATATTATTATAAAACGGTGTACGCAAAAAGTTTTTGTTATATTTGTCATCTAATTAAATTTGTTATAGTTTATAATGCAAAATTTGATACTCTATTCAATCATTTTTCCTATTCCCACTTTGATTTTTGTCTCATGAAATCCAATTGGAATAGTATAAAAATACATGTAAAGTTCTCAAACCAATATGAATATATGATGATTATTATACGACCAAGTAAAGCTGGAATTGGCCTAGTAGTAAGGTTTGTCACCTCAAAATCAATATGTTGTGGGATCAAGCTCCACTAAAGGCAATTTGGGGTGAGGATTACACCCCCCCTCCCCCTCCTAAATTGGCTAGTCTGCTAATTCGGGTTGGGTTGATGTATGAGATTTTCTGGTTTAGGAGGGTCTTTCTCTTTATTGGCTTACCACCCTTATTCTTACCTTTAAAAAAAATGATTATTAGGTAACACCACTTGATAATCTATATGACAACCTCATTACTTAATTAGTAGTTGTCTTTACTTAATTAGTAGTTGTCTTATATGTTACTCCCTCTGTCCCTAATTGTTTGCTCCACTTTCCTTTTTAGGTTGTCTCCAAAAAATTGCCCCATACTATTTTTGGCATGTTTTCCCACTTGCACTCTCTCTATCTCTCTCCTCGTTGATATTTATGTCAACCCATGTGCACTATTTTTTGCCAAAGCCTTAATAAAGTGGATTTATGGTTTGGGGCAAATAATTGGGGACGGAAGGAGTAACTGATTATTGACCACATCTAATAAGAATTTGTGAAACGCTAAACAAAAGATATAAAATACACGCAAATTGAACTAGTGCATCATGAAATATACAGCTAATCAATCAAGAAATAAAACACACACATCTGAAACTAAAAAAAAAAAAAAAACAGATTGAAATTTAAGGTACACTGGCTTATTTAATTTGGTGGTACAACGATCTAATATCTTAAACATCCTTGCCATCAAGACTTCATTACAGCATAGCAATAATAGGATCCACAGTGTGCTTCAACTCTTTCAGCCTGGATTTCATAGCAACTCTTTCAGCTCAAAGAGGATTTCATAGCTTTTTTGTACTCCTTATCCTCTGCCTTGCACTTCTCAGCTTCCTTGATCATTTGCTCAATCTCAGCACTTGATAGCCTACTCCTTACATCCGTGATGACGATTTGGTTTTTTTTTGTCACTGGCTTTATGATACGCTGTCACTGTCAAAATCCCGTTACTATCGATTTCAAAACTAACTTTGAGCTTATGTTCACCTTTAGGCGCTGGAGGAATCCCACACAGTTCAAATTTGCCTAAGAAATTGTTTTCCTTAGCAATTTCTTTCTCACCTTCGTATATTGAAAATGTCACAGATTCTTGGTTGTCTTCAGCTGTTACGAGTTTATCATTAAACTTCTTCACAGGGATGGTAGTATTTTTTGGGATAACAACCCTCATTTCCTCAGTATAAAGCTGGATTCCAAGCGACAAAGGAATAACATCTACAAGCGCGAAATCCTTAATGTTACCTGTATCACTCAAGATTGCGGCTTGAATTGCAGCACCATATGCAATTGCTTCATCTGGGTTGATACTTTTGCAAAGATCTTTCCCATTAAAAAAGTCTTTTAACAATTCTTGAATCTTGACGATTCTAGATGATCCACCAACAAGGACTACGTCATCAACATCATCCTTTTTCATGTTGGCATCCTTTAAACACTCGTTAACAAGATCGATACATTTCTTAAACAAATCCTGGTTTAAATATTCGAATCTGGCACGAGTGATTTGTTCAGAGAAATCAATACGATCAAAAAGACATTCTAAATAAATATCAGTCTCAGTTGCTGCTGAGAGCGTCCTTTTTGCTACCTCACAAGCATTTCTCAACCTCTTAAGAGCTCTAGGGGTATTACTTATGTCCTTGTTGTTCTTCACCTTAATTTCGGCCACAAAATACTGAACCATCCGATTGTTAAAATCCTCACCACCGAGGTGGGTGTTACCAGTTACTGCTTTCACTTCAAATGAGCGTTTGCCAATTTTAACCAAAGATACATCACAAGTACCTCCACCAAGATCAAAAACCAATACATTCTTCGCAACCTTATTTGTACCTGTGACCATCTGATTGTCAAGACCATAGGCAATTGCTGCAGCTGTTGGTTCATTGATAATGCGAATGACATCAAGCCCTGCAATGGTGCCAGCATCTTTAGTTGCCTGACGTTGGGAATCATTGAAGTAGGCTGGGACAGTGACAACAGCTTTTTTCACTTCTGAGCCAAGGTAGGCTTCTGCAGTCTCTTTCATCTTAGAAAGGATCATTGAGGATATCTGTTCCGCGGAGAATTGCTTCTGTTGATTCCTGTAAGTGACCGCGATCATAGGTTTGTTGTTGTGTACGGGAGATTCAATAATCTTAAATGGCCAGAAATTTTTGTCACTTTCTATGGATTTGTCATCAAATCTCCTCCCAATTAACCTCTTTGCATCTGTGATCATTTAACATGAATAGCCGGACAATACAAGTAGATAATTAAATAAGAAATCAAAAGAAGGTGGTAAATAATAATAATAATAATAATAATAATAATAATAATAATAATAATATAAGCATTTCACATTATTATAGGAGTATAAACTTGTATGACCATAATAACACATCATGACATCAAATAAATAGAAATCCATTTATCTTCCAACTATTCATTTGTTTTTCTTATTTAATACTCGTACTCTACTTAGTATATATTCGTAGTATTCCCCTTTTACTCCTTTCGTTTTTTAATACTCCACTTTATTTCTCCATGTACGGAGTGTTAGAAGAAATTGGAGAAAATAATAAAATATGAAGGTAGTCTGATTGGTGGAAGAATAAAAAATCATAAAAAACAAAACAAGTTAAGAGAATTGGAGGAGAGAGGATATGAAATTATAAAATATGATTTATGTTGGGTTCACTGGGTAAGAGACTTGAATTAAATATTATAAAAGTTTTCCTAATAAGAAATTGAGTAAATGTTTAAAGAGGGCCGAAAAAAGAAAGTAGACCAAGTATTTAAAAACGGAAGGAGTAACATGTACGAGTATTTTTTTTTTCCTTAAAAATGTCATGTTTATTTATATTTTTATTTCATACACACTCTCTTACCTTTACATTTCATTTCTTTTTACCTTTTTCAATCAATCAACCAATTAAATACTATTAAAAGCGAATTTAGGAGGACACTTGTCAATGTGTTATTAAAAAAATTCCCGCCAAAATTACTTTCTAAAAAAATATTATTACATTAAAAAAATATTGCATTTGGATTATGACTTTTATTTTATATAAAATCTAAAGTAAACTTTCTAAAATATCAACTTGCACATTATAACAGTCACATATTTAAATATTTTCTCTATCATGTTTTTATAGTTTTAATACGAATTGTATTTCATACGGTTTAATCAATTACATACTACTAAAAGCGAATCTAGGAGCACACTTGTCAATGTGTTACTAAAAAAATTCCCGCCAAAATTACTTTCTAAAAAAAATATTATTACATTGAAAAAAAAATTGCATTTGGATTATGACTTGCACATTATAACTGTCACATATTTAATTATTTTCTCTATCATGTTTTTATTGTTTTAATACGAATTGTATTTCATACGGTTTAATACTGATCAATCGATTTAGTTTTTTAATATCTAATTATATTTTCATTATAATTAGTCAATATCCGTGCATTGCACGGGGTTTCACCTAGTTCTCACTAATAGATTATAAAACATATTCATGGGCCTCAACCATCAAAGAATATATTTTATACTTTAGCACTCCCCTTCACATGAAAGGTCATTTGGGATTGAAATATGGATGCAATACAGTCCCCACCCATACCTGGCGCAAATTAATTCCACTTTGAAGAAGGGGTGAATGATATTCGAACCCATAACCTCTGTGATACCATCAAAGCCAACTAAAGATCTAGACGAAAATAGCCGCAAAACCTCACATGATCATTAATGATTAGAATACATTTTCCATAGAATCTCAATCTCAATCTCCTCCTCCTTTTACATGAGTTTAGTTAAAATGCCCGAACCCGGTCTGAAAAAGCCCGTTTTAGCCCGACAAGCCCAGTACTTTTTACGGGTTTGAGCACGAGAAATTGTGTTAAGGCCCAGTCCGGCCCGATTTTTTATTACCTCTAAATTTTACACTTTTCAGTTTCCATGCATGTTTATTGCAACACTTATACAAACACTTTCATTTGGTTTTGCATATTTAAAAGAAATTTTTGATTTTAATAATCCCAACTTTTAATCATTTTTATCATTTTTAAATAATCCCAACCACTTTCATAATTTCCTTCATTTAATTATTTCTAAACTTTTAATCAATTTTGATCCGTTTTTTTTTTTTAATCCCAACTTTTATTTAAAACTAAATAATCCCAACCACTTTCATAACTTCCTTTTAATCATTTCTAAACTTTCAATCAATTTTTTTTTTAATAATTCTAACTTTTAATCATTTTTAAATAATCCCAACCACTTTTTCATAACTTACTTCTTTTAATCATGGGTAATGTTATATGTAGCCCTAAGGGTTATATATAAGCATTAAATATACTCTTGGAAATTGTATAAAATTAGGAATTCATGACAAAAACACGAGTAAATCAGTGCTATTAGTGTTTATATTTGATGATTTCTTAACTTTTTATGATTTTCAAGTGTAAATTTAATGCTTATATGTAGCCCTAAGAGCTATGTATAACATTTTCCTTTAATCATTTCTAACCTTTTAATCAATTTTAATCGATTTTCTTTTAATAATCCCAATTTTTAATAAACACTTTCATTTGGTTTTGCATATTTAAAAAAAAAATTTGGTTTTAATAATCCCAACTTTTAATCATTTTGATCATTTAAATAATCCTAACCACTTTCATAATTTCCTTCATTTAATTATTTCTAAACCTTTAATCAATTTTGATCGTTTTTTTTTAATCCCAACTTTTACTTAAAACTAAATAATCCCAACCACTTTCATAACTTCCTTTTAATCATTTCTAAACTTTTAATCAATTTCAATTTTTTTTTTAATATTTCTAACTTTTAATCATTTTTAAATAATCCCAACCACTTTCATAACTTAATTCTTTTAATCATGGGTAATGTTATATGTAGCCCTAAGGGCTATATATAAACATTAAATATACTCTTGAAAATTGTATAAAATTAGGAATTCATGACAAAAACACGCGTAAATCAGTACTATTAGTGTTTATATTTTGATGAAATCTTAACTTTTTATGATTTCAAGTGTAAATTTAATGCTTATATGTAGCCCTAAGAGCTATGTATAACATTTTCCTTTAATCATTTCTAACCTTTTAATCAATTGTAATCGATTTTCTTTTAATAATCCCAATTTTTAATCATTTCTAAATGATAAAATATAAAATATATTCCTGTTGTGGTCCTCTAACACTAAATGATTACAACCACTTTCATAACTCCCCTCCTCGAAATCGGCCACCTACTCCCCCATCCCGATCGTGAATCGGCCACCTTCCCACCCTTCACTAGCCCATCAACCTCCTATCCTCCCTTGAAATTTTTAAAACCCCAACCATGAAACCCTTTCCCCCAACCCCCAACCCCCAAATTGGGGCGGGTTTTGTAATACCCATTACAAAATCATTTAGTATATACAAGTAATTATTTTGATTTTTGTTTAAATTCTTAATCTTGTATTGCAAAATTATTAACCGAGTACGTATTACAATAATAATAATTGTAGGTTGTATGACTTTTGTTTTTGAGATATAATAATAATAATAATAATAATAATAATAATAATAATAATAATAATAATAATAATAATAATTAACTAGAAAGAAACTTATAGATGAGACTAAGAAAGTGCTTACCAAAAACGGTGTTGGTAGGATCTTGTATAGCCTGGTTAGCAGCAGCCTCCCCAACAAGGACTTGGTTTTTAGTGAAGGCAACACTAGACGGTGTCGTTCTATTCCCCTGATCATTAGCTATGATCTCAACACGACCATGCTTCCATACTCCCACACAAGAGTATGTAGTTCCGAGATCGATTCCTATTGCCGGCCATTTTTCTTTTCCTTTCCCCTCCATTTTCTTATTTCAGATCACCTTTTTTTTTTTTTTTTTTTTTTTAATTAGTCTTAAGCTCTTGATTATTACAAGCAATAACAAATGCAAGTGAAATACTAATAGCTAATTAAAGAGATACAAGTTGAAAAAGTTTTGTATTCGAAAGTGCTATTTATATTGCTTATGCCTATAGTAATATGGAGTACTTCGTATAATATAACTCTGACGTCCGACAACTGCGGATCTAATAAAATTATTTAACAAGGTTAAAATACATTTCATAAATTTTAATGAGTCAAGTTGGTAATTCTATGAGTAAAAACTCAATTTTATAACAAAAATAATTTAATTTATAGGAAAATAATTTATTTTTTTGTTGTTCAAGTAGGTCACCTGACCCCACTTGCTTGTACATACATCCGCCACTGACGACCGACTAACATAGCAGGACCACAAGAAACTCAAAAGAAGCAAAATACACGTTTTACACTATGAAAAAAATATTCCCTCCACCCCCATCGTATTGTCACTTTTGCCATTTGGATGCCCCTAAATGTTTGTCGTATTTCACATTTTCATAATTATTAAGATACATAAGAAGACCCTTATATCCTCATTTTTTTTTGTTCTTATTAAGTCCTCTCTCTGTTTTACCCTAACATTTGCCATAAAAATTGTGTCAACTTTTGACTAATTCAATGTTTTATACTCTTGAATCTATCGACTTATCTTTCCCATGTACTTTAATTATCTTTTTGATTGGAAATTTTACTTTCTCGTGTAATTTCATTACTTCACATTCTCACCTTAATTCCCATAATTTTTCTTTAAAAGTGACAAACTGAAGGGGACCCATATCGATCTTACCTTGATTCCGGTCAAGTTTTCGGCTATAAGGCTCTTAGACCATCTCCAATTGTGAGACTTTAGTTTGAGTATTGTAATACAAAATGAGTTTTTTTAACCTCCAATGGTGATACCATATCCATTTCTCAATTTAGCAACTCTTGTGAGCTCTAATTTCTTAACAGTGAGACTATCTAAAGTATACAAATGTCACTTTCAATTTATGCTCCACCAAATCCATTTATTTTTTTAATATCAAATATTGTAAGATTAAAAAACAAAAATAAAAAGGTAAAGCTTAAATAAATTGCTAAATATATTAGAATATTGATAAGGGCCCACATTTTTTGTCAAATGAGACTCAAAGTTGAGTATCTAAACTTAGCAACTTTCTTTTAGAGTTGCTAAGTTTGATACCAACTTATTGGTGTACATTGTTAAAAATATTCTCTCTCTCTCTTAAAAATACTCGCTTGAGTCTCACTCCCACCATTGGAGATGGCTTTATAAAGGTTAGGTTGACTATTCAAAGGCTTATCTCCTCATTTGGTATTCAATGAAAATATTCCCCTTGGTTTATACTTGTATACTTTAGTGGTATTCTCCCTCCGTTTTTAAATACTTACTCCATTTTTCCATGAACGAAATTTTAGAAAAAATAAAAAAAACTACTCGTAATAAAATATGAAGGTAGTGGGGTAGGTAAAAGAATAAAAGTAGTTGAGAGAATGTAAGGAGAAAGAATATAAAATTAATAAAATATGATTTATGTTGGTTCCATTAGTTGAAGGAAATGAATTGTTGAGTGAAATGAGTTAAATATTATAAAAATGTTCCAAAATTAAAAAATGGAATAAATATTTAAAAATAATCGAAAATAAAAAGTGGAGCAAGTATTTTAAAACGAAAGGAATTATACAACTCCATAATGCATAAAAAAAATAAAAATAAAAAAATAAAACTCCTTATTTTAATTTAATTAAAGAAGACGACCATGAAACGAAGACGACCATGACGACCCCATAAGACTAATTAAAGTAGTACGGAGTAAAATACAGTCGTTGGCTCACGTTGTTATTAAATGTTGTTGACAGATAAGATACAGTAAGTCAATAATAGGCAGAAAGTAGATAACAACGCCAATAGGATTATAGGGACATGGGAGAATCTAATTAGAAAAAAAACCGGTTTGTCTATTAAGATAGAAGTCGACAACTCGACAGACACCTTAATTGACCTTTTAAATTGAAGCAAATCCATATAGAAATTTAAAATGTTATTTCTATTTCTGTTTTTATTTTTGGATAATGTTTAAATCTATTATACCCTCATCTTTTTAACTTTATTTATTATATTTCTTAATTTACCCTTGAATCTTGCACATGTTTTGTGCCTTTTTCCACTTTCTCTCTCTAACTTTTGTTTATATTGTACTTTTCACTTTTATTAATGTAGTTCATCCACTTTCTTAACTACCGTAAAAAAAATACAAATAAGAACTATATAATTATTAGCATGAACATAGCCAGAACATTGTCAAAGTACAAAAAGTATGAAAGAGAGAGTCAGTGAATACGTGTTTTTCAAAAATACTCGTAGAATTAAAACAAATTTGTAAATAACTTTCGAAAAAAAAATTAAATAAAATACTCCTTTCGTTTCTTATTTCTTGCAATATTTGCTATTTTGGGGTAGTTCACATTTCTTGCAACAAGTTTTTTATTTTCTTTTTTTAATAAGTTTTTAAGGCAAAATTGTCATTTTGCCCTTGTTATTTTTTTATTAAAGGGTAGATTCACTCAAACCTAAAATTAACTACTCTACTAATTTTGCATCAACGATTAATCCTTCTCGTAAAAAATCATCAAACCCTAACTTTCCCCTCTGTATTTATTTATTCATCACATTGTCATCTTCTCAACTACTGCATTCATTGTCATCTCTCCACCTACCTACATTAAATCCATGGCTACTCCTCTATCTCATCTTCCTTTAAAATCGAATCTCCACCTTTGTCCCTCATTTGGAACCCTAATTCTTCTTCAGTTCGCTCATTTCTCATACCCTCCCATTCTACTTCTCTTTTCGTTTTTGAAATTTCCAAATCTTCGCTAAATTCATCACCAAAATGAGTTCCTCTAAGTCAGACAACTCATCCCTTTTTTGCTATGAGAATCTGCCTAAAAAAGAACCTATTGATGTTCTTCCTCATAATCCTAATATATAAACTATTTCTTATTCCAATTTGGACAATGGCAGATCTAAGAATTTTATCTTATAGGTTCAAAGTTTCAAACTCGGGATAATTTAATATATATTAAGATATATAATAAAATCAAATACCTTGCCGAAATCCCTACTACAAACAATAATTTGGGATTGTAATTTATGCAATTATCAAAAAAGTTATGTAAATTACCAAGGTAATTTAGAAGTTAGAACATGATGATGTCATTAAATAGTACAAGTACATATTACTTCTAATTGAATTTGTGAATTAAAGAAACAAGAAGAAAATGTTGGACAAAGAGATTGAACCATTGACCATAAAGAATACTTATGAGCTAATGCGTATGGTGCACATGCGCATGGTGTACCCGGAAAGAACATTAGGTATATTTAAAAGAACATGGGTGAGAAAAAATTTTTTACACATTTATAAAGAACGCGAAAATAATATTTTTTTTTTTGAGTTTGATTATTATTTTTTAAGTTTGAAATATATGTTCTTTACATTATAAAATATGTTCTTTAATATATGTATATAAAAAAAATGTTAAATTCAACCATTTGCGTAACCGTGAAAAAGAACATGTTCTTTAATGTATTATCATGTTCTTTTGTAAAGATTTTATAGACCCGATCATGCTTAGCCTGGCTCGTAGACCTGTCTCGACCTGATTTTGGGCAGATTTTTTTTGGCCCAATTTTTTTTTGGACAAGTTTGGGAATGTGTTTTTATGCCTTTTTAGTCGAATTTTTTGACTCGGCCCGAAAATGGCCCATAAAGCTTGCACGACCTGGCCATATTGGGCACAAAATTCTGGCTCGAGTCTTAGCATGGCCTAAAAAATGGGCTAATTTTTTTTTTATCTCAACTCGACTCGAACTCGGCTCGGCCCACCCAATGATCACCTCTGAGGCTTTATGTTTTTTTATAATTCCATGTTCTTTATCAGACATAAACATATTCTTTTGTCAAACATAGAGTAACCATGAAAAAGAATATGTCCTTTTTGTAAAGACTTTATATTCTTTGTTTTGTCATGTTCTTTGTCAAACACAAACATGTTTTTTTATCAAATATAAATATATTCTTTTTCAAACACTAGTATGTTTTTATTTTCACCCATATTCTGTAAAATATGCCTAATATTTTTTCCGGACATACGCATAATACACCCGGGTGCACTATACTATTTCACTTTGTAGGCCCTTAAACCATTGATTACCTTGATTCCAGTCAAATTTCTAGCTGCGAGGCTTTTATGTCGGTTTTTTGTTTGATTATTCAAGTCTTCACTTCACGTTTGGTTTTCAATAAATCTATTCCCCATGGTTTATATACTTAAGTGGTATAACCTTATAAGTTATTTCCTCCGTTCTTTTTTACTTGACCCGCTTTGACTTTTACACTATTCACCAACCCACCTTTGATAGTCTTTTGTGAATTATAGGTAAAGAAAAACATATTCATGTAGGATCTTGTTAGAATCGTTTAAATAAGTATTATCACAATATATAACTTTTATATTATTTTACTTATAGAGTATTAAAGTTATTGATGGTTAAACTTGTGCATCGACAAACATGATAAAAGAAACAAGTCAAGTAAAAAAGAACAGAGGAAGTATAACAACTACATGCATGGTACGCAAAAAGTAATATTATAATTCTAATTACCTTTATTGACGTAAAATTAGCCTACTACCCTCGTATTTGTTTTGAAAACAAATACTCTCTTCGTTTTTAAATACTTGTTCAATTTCACTTCTCTTTTTCGGCCGTTTTAAAATACTTGTTTCATTTCCTTATTTAGAAAACTCTTATAATATTTAATTCATTTCTCTCACCTAGTGGATCCACATAAATCATATTTTATTAATTTCATATTCTCTCTCCTTCAATTCTCTCAACAACTTTTGTTTTACACAATTTTTTATTCTTCCCCAGCCCCACTACCTCTATATTTTATTAGTTTTTCCAATTTCTCCTAAAATTCTGTACAAGGAGAAATTGAGCAAGTATTTAAAAATAGAAGGAGTAGGGTCTATGCAATATGCACTTGAGTCCAGTCTACATTTATAAAGATATATGCAGCACATGGATATGATCGTATGAACAACTTCTTGAAAATTACTACCGCGTATTAATGTCATTTTGAAAATTATTACAACAAAGTACAAAACTTGTGAATTACTATCGTAAAAATTTTAGAAAATTAGATTTTACTACCAGACTCCAATTTAAACCATTTATGACGTCATTTTCCCCTTAATCCATGTTTAACCCTTTGTTCACCATTTAAACAAACAAAAAAAATAAAAATCACCCCTAATCCATGGTTACCTTATCTAATTAACTTAACCAAACTCCCATTTTCTTTCTTTCTCTCTTATCAATCTTCCTCCTTCACCATTGCTAAAAACCCTCGAAGCTTCTTACTCCAAATCCATACTAATTCTTCATGTCCCCTCCAATTGCTCCAAATAAACATATAATTAGTTTGATTCTCTTAAAGTAATTTTTTTTTTAATGTTTTCAAATTCTAGGGTTTCTGAATATTAGGGTTTTTTCATTAAGGGTTTATGGATGGATTATGATTTTGGTTGATTAACATAGGGCTTTTGTATTTTTCTATGAATTGAGCTATCAATTAAGCATAATTTGTGATTTTGTTTGATAATTTTAATTAAATGTTACATTATGACAATACCTCTAAGGGGGCGTTTAGTTCGCAAACTGGTATGGGGTTGGAATCAGGAATGAAATCATAGTGTAGTATGGGTTTGGAACTTGATTCTTAATACCATATGTTTGGTATGCTTAATGCAATTTTTTTTCTCTTATTTAATTTGATACCTAAAAATATGGGAATGATCCAAACCCACCCCCCCCCCCCACCAAAGGTTTCTAAACCCCATACCTTGGGGGTTTGAGGTATGGGTTTGAAACTCTTAAAATCATAAAACAAACATAAGGTATGGGTTTAAACCATTCTAAACCCATGCCTTATACCTTAATTATGTGAACCAATCAACGCCTCCTAATTAGCATAATATGTGATTTGATTTGGTATTTTTAATCAATGGTCCATCCCGTTTCCTTCATTGCTCGAAAACGTGGTCAATTTAGCTTTGTCAAAGATTCGTTGCATATTAGAGCACAAGGTCAATCATTTTTGTAGGTTGTTCTTTAATGGCTCTCGCATCGATGAAGAACGTAGCGAAATGCGATACTTGGTGTGAATTGTAGAATCCCGTGAACCATCGAGTCTTTGAACGCAAGTTGCGCCCGAAGCCTTTAGGTCGAGGGCACGCCTGCCTGGGCGTCACGCATCGCGTCTCCCCCCACCCACCTTGAGTGGGAGGGCCGGAGGATGATGGCCTCCCATGCCTCACCGGGTGTGGATGGCCTAAATACGGAGTTTCAAGGTCAAAGGGTCAAATTTATGAAGTGGGAGAGAAATTTGGGTTGAGTTAAGTTGGGGTAACCATGGGTTAGGGGTAATTTATTTTATTTATTTATTTATTTTAAGGTCTTGTAAATGGTTAATCAAGGGTTAAAAGTTAAATATGACGCCATAAATGGTTTAAAGTGCTAGCTTGTAGTAAAATCAAAATTTTTAAAATTTTTACGGTAATAATTTAGAAGTTTTTTAATTGGTGGTAATTATTTTCAAAATGACATAAATATATTACGCGATAGTAATTGACAAATTTTCCTAAAAACAATGCCTAGCCAGTTCTTTTACCAGCTCTCTATACTATGGTCCCATTAACGTAACTTCATCCGAAAAAAGTCCTTAACTTTAAAACAACGACCATAAAAGTAAACGAAGACCTCATAAGACTAAAGTATGTAGTACACTAGTACGGAGTAAAATGCAGTTGTTGGCTCACACTGTTATTATATGTTATTGACAGATAAGATACAATCAAATACATGCAAAGTAGGTAAAAAAGTAGACACTTATGACGAGTGCGACTCAGGTCTGTTTATTAAAAAGTAGATAATAATGACAAATTCTACTTACTAGGTAATTAGAATCATGGGAGCATCTAATTAAGATAATTAAAAAGCCACTTTGTCTATTTAGACAGAAGTAGACACATACTTCAAGTTGTTTTAGTATAACGTTAAACTCCAGCCACCTCAATTGACTCTTTAAAATGGGTCTTGCTAACAAGCGCATCGGGGCGTTAGATAAGAAATAAATATATTGGTTGAAATGGTATTAAGTTAGGAATGCATGACAAAATCACGCATCGTTCGGTGTAATTAATGTTAATTTTACTCTAAAATTTTCACTTTTAATTTTCTTATCTAACGCCCGGGGGCGCTCATTAGTTTTTGCCCTTTAAAATTAAGTAAATCTATAGGACTATAGCCATGACATATACTAAGGAGTAGTAGCTTCAGTGATATACATAGTATATAAAAATCAATTAAAGCTGTTGTTAAAATTTATAAATCAACACTTTTTTTTTTATTATTGTTAGTTAATATACACTAGATTTTAGATGGATTTGTAGTGTATTATTGCATGATCTACTAGTTCCAAGATAAGTTTCATTTTCAGTAGGGCTGGCAAACCCTGACCCGACACGAAAACCCGACCCGAACCCGACCCGAAGTTACCGAGAGAGACCCGAACCCGACCTGAACCGAACCCGAACAACCCGAATTCGACCCGATTTGACCCAAATTTCATATTTCGTAATAATATTAAGTTTTACACTATTTTTAATAGTTTCTAAGCATAACCCGAAATCGACCCGAAATCTGACCCGAACCCGACCTGCTGACCCGAATTGCCACCCCTAATTTTCAGCCTAGCCTATCTGGAACAAAAATATAGTGGGAGGTGGGGCCGTGGGGTGGGGATGAGATTTTTATTTAGAATAATTTCATTATTTTTGGATTGTTTGGTTGGATTGTCATAAAAAAATATGAGAATTATAACAAATAAACAAATAGAAGTTTGAAGAGTTTTTTTTTTTTTTTTTTTTTTTTTTTTGTTTAGAGAGCCACGAGGGCGGGGTGAGAATCGATCCCAAGATCTTTTGTAATCGGAAGGGAAGCTCTAACCACTTGAGCTAACCCTCACTCTCTTGAAGAGTTGTTTGATTGACCTGATCAAAGAATATAGACAAAGATTCCAAGGTCGTAATTATAAAGCCTTTCAAATAGTTACGAAAATGAAATAATAATTCAACTACTTATTTTTATTTTGATTTTTGATATTATTTATCAAATGATAAGAGAATTACCTCTAGATTTATTCCTTTTTTTTTTAAGAACTTTGATTTATTTCTAATATATGTCATAATAATCTTTGTGGTGGAATAATGAAGAGGCAAAAAGTAAATAAGCAAAAAGGGAGTGCTATCAAGCTTTGAAAAATCTAGGAACAACAAAACCTTTGTAGTGTATAAGGAGGATAAGAGTAAGGCAAGAAAGTTGTTCGTCAAGCAAAAGGAAAGACTTATAATTTTATAAAGAGGTTTATCATGAACAGCTTAACTCTAAGGGCAGAGAAAAGATAACTTATAAGATGGCAAAAAGAAGACAAGGCGAGAAAGGATATTGGCAGTTTGGCATGTTCAATTGTGTCAAAGATAAGAACCAAATTGTTTTGGTACAAGATGACGACATCAAGGACTGATGAAAGGCGTACTTTGATGAATTTTTTAAAGGAAGTCAAGGAGTTTTATGTGACATTAGACCTGACAGTCCTGACCAGATCCATGACTTGAAAGTTGACCTGAAACCATTGACCCGAAAATGACTCGAATCCAAGCCAACCCAATTCGAAATGGAGTTGACCCAATGCCCGAAATGACCCGACTCAAAATTGACTTGAGATCTGAACTTGGCCCGGCCATAAGTGACCCGAAATCCTAACTAACCCGAGCCGATTGAAACCCGAATTGATTAACCCGAATCGACCTGACCTGAAATGACCCGACTCAAAGTGACCCAAATTTTAAAGTGAATAGGGTTATATACTGAATTACTTATTTTCGGCTTTCTTTCTTTCCTAAGTAATAGGTATTAGGTAGTCATGACCGTTTCATTTTCTTAACGAATTTACTTTATTTTTTCAACTATTTTTTAAAGTGATTTTTTTTGGGTGACCCGACCTAAACTTGACCTGACCCGAACTGACCCAACCTGAATTTACCCGACCTGAATTGACTCGACCTGAAATTGATCCGCCTCGAAAGTGATTGGAAAATTAGTCTTAAAAATTGATTTGACCTGAATTGACTCGAACTGAAATGACCCGACCTAAACTTAACCCGAAATGATGACCCGAAACCTAAATTGACCCGACCCGACCCAGACCTGACCCGAATATTTGCTGACCTAAACCCGACCCAAAAGACTCGTTTTCCAGGGAGTAAAGCATACAACTACTCCCTAATTACTCCCTAAACTTAGCCAAATGTTGCACTTTACTCACTAAACTCTTAAAAGTTGCAATTTACTCACTACTCAGGTGGCTGGAGATCATTTTTCAGGTAGTAACCTGATATAGCAGGTTAACTCCCTAAACTTTGCCTAAACTACTATACTAATAGGTAAACTCCCTAAACTTTGATATTTTTTAAAAAGATTTTTTTAATTTAACAATCTAATCATACATTTGTAAGTTAATGGGAACTAACTAAATTTTTAACTTGGAAAAAAAAATTATTTTTTCATTTTTTCCTTTGCACTAGTTTGGTTCGTTTTTTTCGTTTTTTTTTAAAAAATAAAATTAAATGATCCAATTAACATCAGAGTAGAAAGAATGATTTACCAAATCAAACAATTAGGAATCATTGTTCTTCGAACAAGATGAGCGCGCATATTCATTGTGTGCCATTATATATCACATATTAATTAGTTTGGTTGTCTTTTCTTAAAAAAAAAATTGTTTGAATGTTTGATTTATTATATACATTAAACTCAACAAAATTTATAATTAGCAGACTCTAGTAGAGAACCTAGTACTAAAAATCCCTTATCGCCTCCTTATTAAAAAAAACTCTCATTGTCGTATGAATTTGCAGTTGCGTGCGTTTATTAAAAAAAATACTTAAAGTTCCAATTTTTTTGAAACGAACATGATCTAGAAAAAAAAAGTTTAGAATTTTTTTGTGATGTTGAAATTAAGATTGCTTAATAGCGCGCGGTTGTTTACTTATATTAGTACGTGGCTATAAAATATTCTAACTAAAACAACAAAACAAAAAAAAAAAAAACCAAAAATATATATATAAAAAAAAAACCAAAAATATTGAACTATAGTTGTTGGAGTATATATATAGCTGCTGTTAGAATTTTATTACATAATAATCGTTTTTTAATAATAATAATAATAATAATAATAATAATAATAATTATTATTATTATTATTATTATTATTATTATTATTACTACTACTACTATTATTATTATTATTATTATTATTATTATTATTATTGTTTTTGTAATGACTAGCTAATTAAAAATCACGTGAGGAAGTTTAGGGAGTTGTCAGAAAGTTTAGGGAGTTCTTGCATTTTACCTGTTATTAAAGGTCAAAACTCAAGTGAGTGAGTGATTTGCAACTTTTGAAAGTTAAGTGAGTGATTTGCAAATTTTGAAAGTTAAGTGAGTGATTTGCAACTTTTGAAAGTTAAGTGAGTGATCTACAACTTTGTGCAAAGTTTAGGGAGTAGTTGTGTAGTTTACTCGTTTTCCAGGTAGATGTGACATGAGATACCTACGTGAGTGATGGAGAATTTAAATGTGGACTACGTGCTGAGGATTATGAAATTAAAGGAAGGTGGAGACTGAGGAAGATGAAATTTAAGAAAGAAGTTGGCCATGATGGTAAATCAGTAGATGTGTGGAGGTGTTTGGGAAAATTTGGTATTGATTGGTTAACAAACCTCTTTAATAAGTTATGGAGGGATATAAGGATCGAGCAAGATTGGAGGAAGAGCAAGATTGTTCTAAATATCAAGGAATCAAGCTTAAGAGACACACTATGAAGTTATATGGGAAAGAGTGATTGAACATATAGGTTAAGGGTATGCACAATCATTTCAAATAACTAATTTGATTTATGCCCGTCTAAAGAGTTATGGAAGCAATCCATTTGATAAGACAAATGATGGAGTCTTATAGGGTAAGAAGAAAGATCTCCATATGGTTTCTATTGATTTATAAAAAGTATATGACAAGGTGCCAAGAGAGGTACTTTGGTGGACAATGTTGAATAAAGGTATTCTACAAAGGTGCATGGACCTAATTAAGGATATATATTGGGATGTGTTTACAAATGTGAGGATACGTGGAGGGTCGACATTGCTTATAACTTTGTGCTGAAATGATCAATTGCGTATTTGACAACTAGTATCATGGGATTCATGGGTGCTTAATGACTTTCTTACCCTGTTTTTCAACTGTTAGGAAATAAGGATGCAACTGTGTTTGATTAATGCGGAAGTGCGGAACAAATCAATGAAAAATAAAAACGAGAAAAGCAATAAAGAAAATAAACAAAGAACACAAGAATTTACGTGGTTCAGTCAAATTAGACCTACATCCACGGGTGGGGGATTCGAGAGCTTCTTCACTATAATGGAGAAAGAACGAGAGAATAATAAAAGGAGTCCTAAATCTAATGACTCAAAAGGTATGATCTAATTGATCAACTAAAGGGTCATTTTAGAACACAAAGAAACCTAATAAAAACCCTAAATTGTTGCCCAAGTATACTCAAATAGCCGTCATAGAAATTAAAAGATATAATTTTAGGAAATATTCCATAAATTACCCTAGAAAAACCGAACTATCGAGCTATAGCTCGACAGCTAGCTCATGCCTGCCGCAAGTCCTCAATCCTCATAGGGCCGAGCTATAGCTCACTCGAACCAAGCTAAAAATTGTAGAAAAAGTAAGATGGTTGATCCAAGCAAAATTGACAAACTAAATTTAACTTTATATTATTGTTACAAGTCTTTTAATCTTGTACTAGGGCAGCTAACGCGCGCGATGCGCGCGCAATAGCTAGCCATATCCAAAATCTATTTCAATTTAACCTTACATCATAAATTTAGTTCTTGACAACTTTTTAATGAGAAAAATACATAAACATATATATTAGGGGGTATAAATTCCATGCATTATTCTTAATAGTTTTTTTTTTTCCTTTTTTTTAACAAGTAATCATTATTAATGACACTAATAAATAGTTTAGATGGTATAATTGTCCAAACACTATTCATTACTAGAGCTGTCAAAAGCTGACCCGACCTGAAATACCGACACTAACCCTAACCCGTCTGAACCCGAATAAAATGGTGACCCAAACTCGACCTGAAACCAACCCTAGACCCGAGTTGACCCGAGTATTTGAGACCCAAACCCGACCATGACCCGACCCGAATGTGACCCGTAAATTATTGACCTGAATCGAACCCGACTCGAACCAGAGAATGACCCAAACTCGATTTAACCCGTCAAAACCCGAATTCAACCCGACCTGTTACTAACCCGACCTGAGGTCAACCCGACCCGTTCGTTCCTAACCCGACTCGAATTTAAACCCGACCCGAAATCAACCCGACTTGTTATTGACCCGACCCAAATTCAACCCGACTTCTTATTGACCTGACCCGAATTTAAACTCAACCTATTACTAACCCAAATTTTAGGATTTAGGAGTTTTTAGGGTAAAAAGTGTACTCCGTACTGTCTATTGAGTTTCAGGCTTTTTTTCCAATTTATTAACATGGATTCCAATTATGAAACAAAAGTGGCCTTTCTCATCTTACTTGACTTATCTCTTACATAATCCTCGTCAAAGAAAAACTGAACTGGACAACAACCAAAAAAATAAAAATAAAAATAAATAAATGATTGAATATTAGTATATTAAGGAAGGTTGCACTCTAATGGCGAGATTGACGAAATTTTCCACCATGAAATCTCTATTGTGATTGATTTTATTTTTCCTAATTATCTTCAACTTCCTATATGAGCAATGAGCTATTTGAGGACATGAGATGATAGAGTATTAGAGTAGAGCTGTGACTCTCTGAGCTGTCAATGTTTTTTAAACGTATTTGAGGCAATATAAGGGGTGAGTGAGGTGAATCGGTGATAGTGATTTTGACTATTTTTTTTTTTGAAAGATAGTGTTTTTGTCTAATTAAATCAGCCAAATGTATTTTTTTCTAAATTTATCTTATAAATAAACTTTTTTTTTTTGAATAGCAAAAACATTTCATTAATTAAAAGTCATACGACATCTACAATAGAGATTTGACGTTAACAAATACATAAGATTATAACCCGTAAATAAACTTCCATATAACTACTTATATTTTTTTTTTCAAATTTTAGTATTCACTTGTTTATTTTAATATTTTTTTAAATGTTTTAAATTATGCAATTTGATTTGGAGCTTTCAAATTTTTTTTTTTTTAAAATTTTATTGACTTGAACTGAACCCGACTCGAACCCGAGAATGACCCGACTTGAAAATGACCCTCAAATTATTGACTTGAACCGAACCCGACTCGAACCCGATAATGACCCGACCTGATTATAACCCGTAAATAATTGACTTGAACCGAACCCGACTCGAACCCGAACAGGACCCTAACTCGTTTAAACCCGTAAAAACCCGAATGTAACCCGACCTGTTTTTCACCCGACCCGAATGTAACCCGACCTTTTATTGACCCGACCTAAACCCGACCCGAACCCGATAAGATGTATGACCCGACGTGACCCGACTCAAGCATGACCGAACCGAACCCGACCCGCATAGGTCCCGACATTAACCCGTACTGACCCGACCCGAGATGACCCGACCTACACTAACCCGACTCAAACCCGACCCATTTACCCGAATTGACAGCACTATTCATTACAAAAACTTATACATATTAATTATTAATTAGGGTATATATGTAAATACATATTAATTATTAATGAGGGTATATATGTAAATACATATTTTGAAGGACATAATTGACGTAACACTATTTATAAGAGTAATCTTGTACTTTTTATAAGGTATGGATGGATGCAATATAGCACAAAACACTGTAGAAGCACAAAAAGTATGCGCCAGTTAGTGGAAATATTTTTGTCAAAAATTGAGTAAAGCAAAGTGTTAATAACTTTCAAAACCTGTCAACATCAAAATTCAAGAATATTTTGGGAAAAAAAACGCTCTCCCTTCTCTCTAAAAGCAGAGAACTACTTCAAGCTTTCCCCTGCCGCCGGCGGCCAGAGCAATGTTAGCTCAATTAAGGTCGTCGACGAGCAATTCTTGACGGCCTCGAGGCTAATTAGGAGCGGTGCTTTGCTTAGCTAACTCAATTGCTCGAATTTTCCTTTAGAAAGTTAGGGTTAGGGTTTGGTTTTTCAACTTTTGGGGATTTTATGGTCTTACAATCTCAGACCATTCTCGCATCAACGGACTACGGATACTCCAGGTGGTATAGCTGCAGCGGCAACGGCGCATGTGTTGGGGGTCTCTCGTTCTTGTGCCAAAGTATTCTCGTCAAAATGGTTTCTTTTGGTATGGCTTATTTATGTTATGGAGAAGCATGTTTGCTTTATGTGTAATAGTTTGGTTTTTAATTTCTATTTGCTTTTGTTGTGTTTAGTTGTTATTATTCATAATTTTTTGTGGATAACTTTGAAGAACTTAGGGGGATTTTGTGTATTGCTCATGTTGAAGAGGATGATATCTCTTCTCATAATTTAGAGCTGCTAGTTGGGAAGTTGGAGAATCCCTTTGGTATTCTGAACTTTGTTAGGGGTTTGAAAGATGAAGGTAACACTTTTTACAAAGAGGGTAATATGGGATTAGCGCTTGTAAAATACTCTCTTGCACTCAAGATCTTGTCTTTTGTTATGGTCTATAATGATGAAGATAAGTCTGTTTTTTCGAGCCTTGTTGTGTCTCTTAATCTTAACTTAGGTGTTTGTTATGTCAAAGAGAAAAACTTTCACAAGGTGGGTCAGTTGTGTTTTGCAGTTTTGTGTTATGATACTGCTAATGTGAAAGCTTATTTTAGAAGGGCGGTGGCAGCTGTAGAGCTCAATAAACCCGACTTAGCTTTCATGGATCTTGCACAAGCGATTAGGATTGATCCCAATAACAAAGAGTTTCAACACACACTCAAGGAGGTGACATCTTTATTGGGTTGGTCTCCGAATTTTGTTAATGAGGCACTAGCAGTTACAAGAGAGGATGAAATGTTTAGAGATTATGCTACTTTTGGGAAGGAAGAAGAAAAGAGAAAGTTAGGGAAAAAAGGGAAAAGAAGGGAAGGAGATGGCGGTGGAGATGGTTGTGTTCGTAGGTGTATTGGTGTACAAGATGTCACCAATAAGAAAAAGGATGTTGTTGGCAAATCTTTGAATTCGGAAGAGGGTAAAATCAATCCTATCGATCAAGATCAAAGGCCCAACATTATTGATAACAATTCTGATCTGAAGTCAACTTCAGAAACAAAAAACCCAAATCTTACAGGGTCAAGTTATCGGTTTTGTAACCGAAAACATATTGATTCCTATTTTCATCTTACTCCAACAATGTATGGAGCGATTTCTAAGGGACGAACACTACACTACTATTGCTCCTCTAAGAAGGATTTCATTAGCATCCGAGTACTGGATACTCCAAAGAAGATGGACTGTGTTAAAGCTCAAGAAGTTTTAACACCAATGGAGATTAGTCACCCCCCTGTGAAAGGGCATGATAGGTGTGAAACAACTCCAAATTTGGCACAAGAAGAGTTGACCATAGGTGTGGTTGATCAAGTGTCATCACGTGAAAGTTCGTCTGTGCCCCTTCCGATTGCTCCTGTCTGTGCCCCATCGAAGTCTCCTGCTTGCCTCAACGTATCATCTTCTCAAAATTTGATGATATTGGCTTCATCTCGTCGTTCCAGAGCTAGAAGGAAGAGTCATTCGCCAAGAAGCTTACCTTCCTCTGTCTTTACTAACCCTTTGTTTTGTAGGATGAGTGGTTCAAAAAGAAAAGCGTTCTACCCCACTGAAATTATTTGGTTTCCGAATAGAAAGTTGTTATATGGTTCTACCCCTAATGTTTTAATGTGTAATTTAGTTTATGTTTAATTTAGGATTTTGCTGTTGTAAAAAAAAAAAAAAAAAAAAAAAAAAAAAAAAAAAAAAAAAAAAAACACTTTCAAAACCTATCTAAGACGAAATATAAAGAATGTTAGGAAAAGGAGGTAGTACTAGGCTACAAGGCCTACAACAATACAAGTCTTAAAACTGGTATTGTAAACCATATCGATTTGTCTAAGAACTATAACAAGGCTCTAATTGGCCAAGAAGACGATTAGACGAACAAGTAACATGTAAAATACGGAAGCTATTCACAAGTATAGCAAATTAAATTAAGTTCTGTAGTATAAACAAAACAGATCAAATGATCAATATCCTTTCTCACCATACCATCAAAACCCAATTCCTGACTAAAATAAATTCAAAACCCCAAAGCATCCTTCAGAATTCAAGCACAACTAATAACATCATTCTGTAGCCATGTCGTATAGATTATTGGGGGTCGACGACAATATCTCTGGTAGCAGACCTTCGTTAAGGCATTTCTGCAATGATAGGGTCAAGAATACTCTTCAGCTCGTTTAACTTTTCCTCATACTCAGAAACTTGAGTGAGATTGAAATTCCAATTGAGCCACTGAGTATCTAGCCACTGAGTAGTCTTTTCAATTGCATCATTCATCTTGTTAGCATCCTCCTCCCGAAACTTCTTCCATCAAACTCCTACCATGTCCCGCATACTTTCAGCATAGTTCTGCAATGCAAGCTTGGCTTTTATAGCTTTTTTGCACTCCTCATCCTCTGCCTTGTACTTCTTAGCCTCCTCTACCATTCGATCAATCTCCTCTTTGGATAACCTACCACTGTGATTTGTAATAGTGATTTGCTTCTTGTTGCCAGTCGTCCCTATATGCTGCGATGACACCGTTAAGATGCCATCATTATCGATTTCAAAGCAGACATCAAATTTTTCATGGCCTTTCAGTGCAGGAGGGATATTGTGCAGAGTAAATGTACCTAAGAAGTTGTTGTCTACGGCAATGGGTCTTTCACCCTCATATACACGAAATTCAGCGCTTGTCTGATTATCAAATGCAGTGTAGGCATTACCCGACTTTTTCACTGGGATGGTAGAATTTCTTAGGACAAAAAATTTCATCTCACCACTATGAAGCTTAACTCCAAGGGACAAAGGAGTGACATCTACTAGTGTAAAGTCTTTATTGTTGTGTACACTGCTCAAGATTGCAGCTTGAATTGCAGCACCATATGCAACAGCCTCATCTGGGTTAATGCTTTGGCAGAGCTCCTTCCCATTAAAGAATTTTTTCAACAGTTGTTGTACCTTTGGAATCCTAGTTGACCCACCAACAAGAACAACAACA
This sequence comes from Chenopodium quinoa, assembly GCF_001683475.1. Classification (NCBI taxonomy): domain Eukaryota; kingdom Viridiplantae; phylum Streptophyta; class Magnoliopsida; order Caryophyllales; family Amaranthaceae; genus Chenopodium; species Chenopodium quinoa. Next base: position 2,002,688 of record NW_018742815.1, on the reverse strand, counting down.
TCAACATCATCTTTTTTCATCTTGGCATCTTCCAAACATTTCACAACAGGAACCATACAATTTGTAAACAAATCCATGTTCAACTTTTCGAACTTGGCACGGGAGATAGTTGAATTGAAATCAATACCCTCATAGAGACAGTCTACATCAATACTAGTCTCGGTAGCTGATGAGAGCATCCTTTTCGCCCTCTCACAAGCGGATCTTAACCTCCCAATAGCCTTGCGACTTTCACTGATGTCCTTGTTATGTTTTCTCTTAAATTCAGCCACAAAGTAATCAACCATTCTACTGTCAAAATCCCCACCACCTAAATGGGTGTCTCCGCTAACTGCTTTCACTTCATAAGTCTGTTTACCAATTCTAACCAAAGATACATCAAATGTTCCACCGCCAAGATCAAATACTAACACATTCTTACCCACCTCTTTCTTATTTGTGGTACCAGCATTTTTTGTTAAGAATGTGTTAGGGTAAGATGAAACAGACTGCAGAGGCTTACCTTTATAAACAAGCGACACAAATGACTCTTCTGATAAACTTATTTTTTGTTATTTGCGTCACTCCTTTATAAAGGAGCGACGCAAATGACTCTTCTGATAAACTTATTTTTTGTTATTTGCGTCACTCCTTTATAAAAGAGTGACGCAAATGACTCTTCTGATAAACTTCTTTTTTGTTATTTGCGTCACTCTTTTATAAAAGAGCGACGCAAATGACTCTTCTGATAAACTTCTTTTTTGTTATTTGCGTCACTCCTTTATAAAAGAGCGACGCAAATGACTCTTCCGATAAACTTATTTTTGGTTATTTGCGTCACTTGTTTATATAGGAGTGACGCAAATGACTGAGTAGACAATACAAAACTACTGTATTTGCGTCACTTGTTTGTTTAATGAGTGACGCAAATGAGGTGATTTTTTTTTTTTTAATTATAATAATTGCTTGTATATGGTAGTACCTTTTTTCCTTGCTAGTGGTATAAAGTAATATGCTAACGCTAATAATTGAAATTAAAATGCAATATTATTGAATGCAAATGTAAATTTCGGCAGAGTCTCCTTTGTATTTTGGCCTACCCATAAAATTGGGAATGACGGCGGCATATTATAAACCTGTCCAATAAATTTACAACTCAATATCATTGACATTATGGTCATCATCCAATACAATCACCAATACCAACCCAAATTGTTGGTAAACCAAATACATTCATGTCAAGCCTAACAAATAAAACAAGAGTCTAATAAGTAAATGGAGTTTGCTAAGTGTAGATCTAAAGTTCAACATAGCATATAAAATAGTCTGCCCAAATATCTTGAACCTCGTTTATCTCCTCCTCTTTATACGGTGTAGATCTTGAAAAATCCTATTAGCACAACACAAATAGATGAGCAAAGGTGTAATTCAAGTGTAGGTACTTCAAATTGTATTTATTAAGTAAAAATGAAATATTTGACAGCTTATACCGTAGTAAAATACTCATTGCTATGATGATTTTGAAGTATTTCGAACAGATAAAATATTCAAATTACACTATGTGAGAATAAGAAATAATTCAGGTGACAAGCAAAAGCAAAACTTAAATTGTACTTTCTCTATTTTTATTTCATTCTCTTTGGGTTAGAAGTTATCTCTTTCTTTCTCTTTGGGCTTTTAAACTTCTTAAATCGTACTTTCTCTATTTTTATTTCTTTCTTAAAATTTAAATTGCTTGGCACAATTCATAATGAAGTATGATTTAGATTTTATTGTTAATTATAATGTTATTTCCTCTTTTTCAAAGAATTTTTATTGTTATGATGGTGATTATTAAAATACAAAGAACTTAAGAAACCAACGTACAAGTGATTGAAATACCCAGCAGCCCACTTAATTAATCCCAAAAGTCAGAACATACATTAAAATGTAGCAATAAAAAAGAAATTCACTAGTTCTTAGCTAAATTATCCCCCTGCCAACAGCATATATATTAGCTATTTTTTTTACTGTTGCATTTAATCAAAAATATAGTAGTGCATCAAATAAGCATATTGAACTCAATTTAGCAATATTAATTGCTGAAGCTTTTTACCTGCGTTCATAGAGAACACTGCGGCTATAATGACTCTCATTCACAAGGTCTCCAAGCTTCTTAAGCATATCATCCTCCCTGTAAAGACAAGTTATTAATTATAAGAATCCAATATTTATTTATAAATAAAACAACAGGTGAAAGAGGATCCTAATGCCCAGCAAATAGCTAAATTCAACTCACCTCAAATCCGAGGATACAATCAGGATTCATGAATGGAAACATAGTTGCAACTTACAAGGGCCTAAATACAATTAACAATCATAGACAGTCAATTAAGTACTGCAAATCCAATTGACCCAACACATTCTAATTAATGGTATTATGGCATAATCCATTGCCCGGTTCCTAAAATAACAAGTCACTAAACCTTGGGTCATGCACTATGATGCAAATATTATTGCAATTTCAATCAATTATATCACAATTAGAAATCCAATAAAATTCACAAATCATTATACCAACCACAAAAAATAAGCTAAAACTACAGAGAATGGTTAGAGTATATACAACAAGCGAAGACAATGTCGTATGTGTACTACCGCCTCAATTGTTTGTATACAATCACAAACTCGTGGAACTTAAGGAATTCACTTCCACATAGTAGAGAAATCTGACATAAATTTACATATATTAATTAAACCAACAAAAGCCAAACAAGCTAAAAATTATTTTCTAATGAACTAACACCATTTTTGCAATTAAACTAAGTACTTGTTCAAGTTAAATGCTGAAATTTATCTACCATGAAAATATTTAACATAACAACAAGAGCCAATGGGTTGAACTTAGCTGAAATTGACTTCACAAATTGACTGCTACAATGGGTCGAACTTCACGGAACTTTTCCTCTAATTAGGTCGAAATTTCTAGGGTTTATGGGGGTAAAATATAATAAGTTTTTAGGGGGTTTTGCTTGAATTTTCTGGGGTGTTTAGCACTGATTTTGAGCTTGAATTGGGGCATTTTACTGCTTGAGGTTGAGGTTTGAATTTCTGCTCGAATAATTGGGGGGTTTTTGGCTCCAAAATGTTTAATTTTTCTAGGGTTTTTAGGGTAAGAATTTTCTAGGGTTAAGGTATGAATATTTGCTCAAATTGGGCGGTTTTTGGCAAAAAAATGTTTGATTTTTCTGGGTTTTTAGGGTTCGAATTTGTTGGGGTTTTAGGTTCGAATTTCTTCTCTAATTGGGGGGTTTTTTTTGCTCGAAATGTTCGATTTTTCTGGGGTTTTTAGGGTTCGAAATTGTTGGGGGTTTAGGTTGGAATTTCTGCTCGACTTAGGGGGTTTTTGAAAGGAAATTTTTCGATTATTCTGGGGTTTACATTCGAATTTGCTGGGGGTTTATACACCGAACTTCTGCTCGAATTGGGGGGGGGGTTTGCTCGATTTGTATGGGGGTTTTCGTGTTCGATTTTGCTGGGGGTTTTGATTTGATTTTGTGCTCGAAAATCAGAGATTTTTGGCTTGGATCTTTCTATTTTTCTGGGTTTGAAAGAATTGTGTTGTTGAATTCAGTTGTTAAAGGCAACAACAAATGGGTTAGCAAGAGTATTTTTTTTGTGGGTATATTGAATTTGGAGGCAGCAGCAAATGGGGAGATGGGTGGAAAAATTAGAATTTATTACTAACCTAGACTTATTTGCGTCGCTCATTAATTAAAAAAGTGACGCAAAAAACTTAAATTTAATGAGGTGAATTAACTATTTGCGTCGCTCATTAATTAAAGAAGTGACGCAAATAACTCTCAAACTCATTTGCGTCACTTGTTCCAAAAGGAGTGACGCAAATAAGACCGTTATTTGCGTCGTTCTAATAAATAAACGTGACGCAAATAACATAAAGCTGAAGCATATCAGGCATTTGCGTCGCTTCATAGAAAATGTGCGACGCAAATAACTTATAATGAAGCTAAAATATATCATTTGCTTCGCTTGTTTCTACGAGTGACGCAAATGAAAGTTTTTCTACTAGTGAATAAGCCTCTTTGCATCGAGGAAATACAAGTCAATCAAGCTGATTTACAGTTTGTGTAAATCAAGGGTCAATTTCGTCTTTTCAGTCATATTAGTAAGGGTAGTTTGGTCTTGTGCAAACGTTGATATTCATTGTCGTTACCACAAATCCACCTCACTCTCTCTCTCTCACTCTTACTCCCTGCAAATCCACCCCACTCCCTGCAAATCCACCTCCTCCTCCTTCCATTAAAATCAATCAACAAGCACTCCAACAACAACCCAAAAAATTAAATAAAAATGCGAATGGGAGTAATCGATCACTCAAAACCCAGAATTTCAGCTTCCAATCCTAACAAGTAACAACCACCATGAAAGCTTGATTAACCTCATCATCATCATCATCTTCATTCTCACTCCCTTAATTACCACAATTACCACTCAATTCAACCCCCAATTTCTCTCAACCTCCATTTCTATGGAACTCAAGCTCCAAAACCCATCACCCAATTCTGAAATTCCGCAAAAACCCACCTTATATGGCAGTTTAAAATGTCGCCGCAAATGAAATGCTTTCCCTAAAGAGTTGATATGGCCCTAATTTACACTCTATTCAAGTAGGGTGTCTTTTAGTTTCGCCGCGAAGCTGCCATTATTGGGAAGAAGAGGACGACGGGAAGAACTGAAGAAGAGCGAGGACGAAGATCTCAGGCTTTCTGGGTTCGTTCGGCGGAAGGCGTAAATATGGTGGTGGCTGTGATGGGTTTCGGATGGTGGTCGGAGTGATGGTGACTATGACGGTGTTGGGGTGGAAGATTGGAGAAGATGTTAATAAATTTCTTTAAAAAAAAAAAAAAAAAAAAAAAAAGAAACAGACGTTAGAGTTACTAACGTCTTCAAAACCGAATAGTAGTATAAAATTAATTTATTTGGCAAGGGGGGGCCCACAAAAAGCAACTGATTGACAAAATTCATCAATCAGGCTGATTGCCTGGGTTTGCCTCCTTTGCATCTGCATCAGTTTATTTATGTGAATAACTAACACGGCAATTAACATCATCCAAATTATAAGAAATTGACGAATTTCAGGACTGCTATTGACTGCATCTATTTTTGAGATATAAACTTTTGTCACATAAATAATTAATGTGCTTTAGGAGAAAAATAAGCTAAGACTTGTTAGCTCAACAACTCGTATACATGTAATTCCACAGTACATTCAAATGCAATCCAGATTCTTAACAAAAATCAACAGCTTAATCAACAAAAATCAACAGCTTAATTAATTAATTAATTAATTAATCAACATACTATATGCTACTGAGATAAATTGTACACACGTTAAAAAGAAAGAGGCAAAATCAAGCTATAACATTATAAAGCAAACACAATAAAAATTGGAGGATAGAAATACCAAAAATAGTATTAATTGGATTAGCGGTAGCTTGATTATTAGCAGCCTCGCCAACAAGACGTTGGGTTTGATTGAAAGCAACACAAGACGGCGTCGTTCTGTTTCCTTGATCGTTGATAATGATATCAACACGGCCGTGCTGCCAAACTCCAACACAAGAGTATGTTGTCCCGAGATCGATTCCTATGCTGGCCATTCTTTTTTCCCTTTAATCACCATTATTCAAGGAATTAAGGATTCTCGAAAAGATTGGTTAGGGTTTGACGCAATTTAGTTTGATGATTGCACAAGTATGGGAATTGAAGTGAAATAATTATAGGGGAGGTGTAGATTTTGCTTATGAATGTTTAGTGTTGACTAAAGTCTTTGATTGCAAGTAACCAATTAATCGTCAAATTCGTCAATAGTTGCAATGAAAACAATTTACGGGGCGTTTGGCAAGTGGGAATGGGAATTTGGGAAATATAAAGTGGAAGTGAGAATGGGAATTGGTAAGTGGGAGTTTGTCAAATATTCCCAATCTCTTGTTTGGCATATAACTTGGAATAAAATTAGGATTAAAGGATGAAATTACAATTTTATCCTTATTGTCTTAAATCTCAAAGACTCAAATTTGATATGTATTATTAAGTTAAGGGCAATTATGTCTTTTACATAGCTAGAGAACTCCCACCATTTTATTACCTACCCCCCTAGGTAATAAAATGGTGGGAATAGAGGGTAAATATTCCCAAGCTTATTCCCACTCCCTAAACTAATTCCCATCAAACAAACATGGGATTTTGGAGCTTGGGATTAAATAATCCTATTCCCACCTCATAATCCCACTTTCCAAACACTCCCTTTTAGTCATATTAACCATCCAATTAAAGAAGATAGGATTTTTTTTTAATATTTTTTTTTTTTGAAACAAGGATTTTATAAGGATAAAGTTATTTATAAGCTTTAGTGTAGGATAAATTTATAAGGATAAAAAAAATTGCATTTACAAAAGATAACTAAACGACACTTACAAATAATTCCTTAGATTTAGTTACATTGCAGACATCTATGATCTATCGCCTTAATAAAATATGCCATCCGAAGCAATACAATATGCGAGGTAGTACTAATTAAATTGGTTATATGAGTGAAAATACTCATATGATCTTCTAGATACTTCCAAAGATTATGAAACCATAAATTTTTAATCTTCAGCAACGAACCCTAAATTTTAGTTTGATAATAACATACAATTGACCAATGTTATGGTAGTAATAAGACTTATAACAATGTATTCTTTCAATTGTTTTTTCTACTCACTTTTCATTTTAGGTAGTTTTTTTATTTTTAATTTTCAACTCATTTTGTTTATTGTTTATCTCACTTTGCTTTATTTTTTAATGACATACATAATCATTTTACAATCTTACTCTTTCAATTCAACCCCATAATTACACATTTTCATGCTCTCTCTTTTACTTTTTTCACCATTTCTGACACAAACCCACCTTTTTATACTCTCGCTTACTAAATTTTACACCCACTCACATCACAAAAAAAAAAAAAAAAAAAATTCTTAATTTGTGTAATTATAGCAAGTAATTATAGCAAGTGAGTAAATATCTAGCATTATTTATTAAGTTATCAGCATAGTTCTCCCTAGATATCCAAAGCAGATAACTTTAGAATACATGGAAGACAACAATCTTAACAATCTTTATTTTAATCAATTGGTTGTTGGTATAGTGGTGATTGGGACTACACTTGGTAGGGAGAACCCGTGTTCGATCCCCCGCAACAACAATTGGGAGGGGACTGGAACCTAACCACCCAGAACTGATCTCCGAATCCGGATTAGCCCAAAGGGTGAACCGGGTAGAACACTAAAAAAAACAATCTTTATTTTAAGTTTGGGTATTTGCAAAATTAGAATATTAAAGAATGTTTAACGAAATCCATGGACACGATCAGGCACACAAGTAACTCAACTGCTATTTGTCGCTCCCAATTTACCAGGTAACGCTCCCTTTTTGACTTGAATGGACCACTATGCCCTTTATGCAATTTGTGTTATAAAAAGGACCTTGTTCCCCATTTGGACACCATACATGAAACGATCCCCTCACTTCACGACATTGCTGTCCCGAGCCTCCCAAAATCGGTCCCCACGGCCTTGCAACAAAATCGGTCCCCACGACCACCTAAATGTTCTATTTTTAAAAATCGTGAAATTTTCCGACGGGTCTTGGGTCATGGACGGCGAGTGGAACATACGTACGCCGGAGAATGCGTCGGATCATTCTGTAAGTTTTTTTATTTTCGGTAATTAGGACATACACCTAAAATTTCCGGATGTCCTAGGTACATCCGCCTAAAATTTTCGGATGTACCATGGAACATCCGGAAATTTCAAGCGGAAGATGGGATCCGCCTTAAAAATCCGAATGTTCCATGGTACATCCGGAAATTTTAGGCGGATGTACCAAGGGACATCCGAAAATTTTAGGCGGATGTCCCTATTCATATATATTTTTTTTAAATGTTAAGTACGTTTATTTAATTTTTTTTATGTTTATTAAGTTTTTTTTTATGTATTTTTTTTCGTGGTCTTGTGATTATTGTTGTGATTTAGTATTTGATAATTAATGTAATTTTGTTGTATTAATATGATTATTAGTAATATGTTTATTTTTTGTTTCATTATTATTATTGAAAATATTATTATTATTATTATTATTATTATTATTATTATTATCGTAGTTGTTGTTGTTGTTGATATTATTGTTGTTGTTGTTGTAGTTGATATTATTATTGTTGTTGTTGCTGTTATTTTTATTTTTATTGTTGTTGTTGTTGATATTGTTATTATTAATTAGTAGAAATATAATTTTAATATTATTATTATTATTATTATTATTATTATTATTATTATTATAATTATTATTATTATTATTATTATTATTATTTTTATTTTTATTTTTATTATTTATTAATTAATTAATGTTATGGTCTTATAAATTGTTTTGTAGTTGTTATTATAATTTTATTATCACTAATATTGTTATTGTTTTTTATTTGTTGTTATTGTTATTAGTATTGTTATTATTATTATTATTAGTATTAGTATTGTTTTTTTTATTATTATTATTATAATTATAATAATAATAATAATAATAATAATTATTATTATTATTATTATTATTTTGACATAAAGCATGTTTTGTTTAATTTGTATAGGATATGGAATCTGAGGAAGGCGGTGACGGTGTGAATTATAGTGGGAATTTTGTCACCGATACGTTTTTTCCTACATTTGACGATGCAGTTACATGGGCTGATGGTGTTTCCATAAAATTGGGATTTATATTGGTGAAATTGTCTTATAACAAAACCAGAGATGGTCGGCCGTATCGGTATTTGCGATGTGATCGATCACGAAGGAGCAAGCCGAGAGATTTGGAGAACGCAATACGGAAGGACACCAAAACCAAAGCTAATGGTTGTCCATTCTACATCAAGATATATTATGATGTGAGCACCGAAAGTTGGAAGATCACTGCGAAAAATGATCACACCGGGACACATAACCACCCAATGATTGTGTACCCAGAGGGTCACCGTAAAGTGAGCGGATTGAGTCCGGGTGCAAAACAGGTTGTGCGGGACATGACAAAGTCCAAGGTTGCTCCCCGTAACATCATGTCCACTATTGTCGAGCAATTTCCTGATGATCATCCAAACATCCGACACATTTACAATTGCCGAAATGACTTCAGGATGGAGATGTCCGAAGGAAGAGGAGTTGTTCAGCAATTTCTTCATCTGGCGAGAGAGAGTAAATACATTTACTGGGTCACGAACGATGATCACAACGTTTTGCAACATGCATTTATGGTGCACCCGATCATGGTCAACATACTCCGCACATACCCACATGTCATAGGTATGGATTCTACTTACAAGACCAATCGATATAACATGCCTTTCTTTGAGGTTGTAGGCGTGACACCGACAAACCAGAATTTTCTAGTTGGATATGTTTTCATGCGCGACGAGTGCACGACTAGCTATCAGTGGGTGTTGCAGAGATTAAGGGAGTTGATTGGGTTTGATATAGAGCCATCTGTATTTATTTCAGACCGTGATCTTGGGCTTTGTGTGGCTTTGAGAGAAGTCTTTCCAGGGATGTCACATTTACTCTGTCTATGGCACATCAACAGAGATGTGGAGGCTAAGGTGACGAAGATGTTTGGAAACAAGACGGTTGGTGTCAGTTTTAGAGCTGGGAGATGGTTCAAAATCGTGAATGCAACAACACAGGCGAAGTATGATCGTGCTCTAACTGCCATGCAAGTGAGGTGGGGAAAATATCCGGAAGTGATTCAGTATGTTCAGAGAACATGGCTTTGTCATAAGGAGAAATTTGTGAAATTTTGGACGAACCAGATTCTTCATTTTGGTATCACCACCAACTGCAGAGTTGAGAGCCAACATTCAGCAGTGAAAACTTGGTTTGAATCATCCACAGGTTAGTTGTATGATTTTATTAGTTGTTCTCGTTGTTACGTAATTGTAATTGTATTTGAATTTACTAATTAGAATCATTGGCAGGTGCTTTGGATACCGTATGGGCCCGAGTCCATTGTCATATTGGTAATCGCATCATACAAATTCGTAATGAGTTGGAGGCATCAAGGTCTAAAATTGGTCAGATGTACAGACAGTTGCCACTTTCACGTATAAATGGCAAAGTGTCTCAACATTGCTTGAAAGTTCTGGATAAGGAGACGAAAAGGATGCGGGATTTGAGTTACCAGGTCCATGAACGGTGCGGATGTGCTATGCGTGTGACCCATGGTCTTCCATGTGCTTGCCAGATACATGATTCGATAGTTGCACAGACAGGATTGTATAGCAGCCAAATTCATTCTTTTTGGAAGATATTGGTTATTGGTGATGGTGTTAACATTCCTGAAGTGGTAAATGATTCGACCGAGGAGGCTGCACATTTTCGGTCCCTAATCGACGAAGTCATGGAAAGTGACCCGACCGTACGTCGAAATGTAACGCAAATCATTGAAGAGGAGCTACATCCAGATCATTCACACCTTGAAGAACCACATATCAGCCTTAACACTCGTGGTCGACCGAAGAGAAATAACATTAGGCGTGATCGTAGCTATTTCGAGCATGTGAACCGTCAACACACTCAACGTGGTGGTGACCCAGAACCAGGTAATACTAAAATTCTATATTTAATATAAAAATATGTAAACTTAATACTTGTAGCTTTACTAATAATTTATCTTTTAATTTTGTGTTGTAGATCCAAGTGACATTAGTCAATGCAGGTATTGGAACTTGCTTCCAGCCCCAATGTTGCCGTACATTACGTTTTGGAAGGATGTCATCGGTGATGGGAACTGTGGCTTTCGTTGTGTTGCCGACTTCTTCTTTGGCGATCAAAATCAGTGGTTAGACGCTCGGGAAACAATAGCGAACGAGATCGCTGGTCATCCTGCTTTGTACGAACGGATTTACGGGCTTGAGCGACTTTGGATGAACGTGGAGCGTATTCGATGGGATGGTGGGGCTGTCCGGGAGCGGAATTGGATGGTTACAATTCAAGATTTATTTCCTATTGCTACGTGGTTCAACGCAAGGGTGATTTGTCTCGGAGTAGGCCTAGTACCAACTTGCTACTACCCATGCATCACAGTATTACCGCTTAGGGCAAGCAACGGGGTTCGGTCATCGACTCGAGAGTTTGTGATTGCTACAGTTGGTGGATCACATTTTATCCATCTTGACCTTGTACCTGATTCACCACTCCCGCCGATCGCCGGTTGGTGGACGGAACACCACGAGGATAGTGTCAATGGATGGGATCAAGCATATAAATTGAGAAGGGACATGTGGGATGCATTAGTTAGGTAGTTTGTAATGTACATTCACTAACTTTGAACATTTGTAAGAAAATTAGAATTATGAAATTAATTTTAAATGTATTTGCTTTTAATCTAACATGATATGCAACAAAACATCAAATATAAAATAAAATAAGTGTCCAGTTTATACATTACATTTTAAAAAAATTAAAAATAAGTTCATAACATAATTAAAACCACTAACAGAACATCTAATCAACATAATCTAAAGTCCCATTTTTGACCTCCAATCAAATACAAGCTGCTCAGTCATTGTTCGAGTCTCACTCGACATTTCAGGATACTCAGCTAGTGCTCTTTGGTGAATCTCCATGGACCGACCCATCCACTGCAAATCAAACAATAACATATTATAAACACAAAAATTCATAGAAGTCATTGTTAATATAATAATAAGCATAAATACTTACGTAATCAGTGTTAGTCCGCTCAGGCAGGTTGCTTGTAACTCTTGCACCTGGAGATACCTGCGGGTGAGAAAACCTGTACATCCACTGCATGTAACCAGGCGCAACCGAAGGAGCTGCAGCACTAAGCCTGGGTAAGGCACCTAAAACAACACTCTGAGATACCCCAGGGATAAACCTGTTCCACATCACAGCTGTCATCTCAGTCGGGAAGTCTACCCGATACATCTTCAAGTTAGTCGGCCTCTTGGCCTTCTCTGGCCTGATGATCTCGCGGGGAATGCCTTGCACGAAACCAAGCTGGCGCACCACTCTATCAGGCATGTATGGCTCAATGATGTTACGGTACTGGATGCAGCCAATGAATAAAGTGGGGGGCACTCGTAATGCAGGATCAGCTCCGTACGGTAGCCAGTTCACCTCACGGTCAGTAAGCGCATCAATCCTAGTACGAAAAGCTAACAGGCTCTCCAGGTTCTTGCTAGGACATCCCGCTCCAACATCCCAAGCAGACGCACGAGGCATTTGAAGGTCCTGGGTTAAGGTACCCTGCTGTGGCCGAAAGCATGGAAAGTACTCGTAAATCCACGCTTGCAGAAGCGTGAGACAACCAGCAATCGAATCAACACCTTTCCGTGATGCCGTGCCCAGTTGCCGATACAAGTAGGCCAGTGCAGCTGTTCCCCAAGCATACTCGTTAATAGAGACATCCGTGTGACATAGCTCGTGGAGGAAGGAAGGATGCGTACGGTTACCACTCTTGTCTACAAACAGTGTACCTCCAAGCACTAACCACAAGTATGCATCAAGCTGCTCACTAAAATCCCGGTCAACCGCCAATGTCGGCTCAAAAATCTTATCAGTCAACACCCCACTACCCTGCCAAATGGTCTTTGTGCCGCAAACCTCAGACAGATCATCTAGAGTCATATCCATGGTGACCGAGCACGCGTCCCGTAACACGTCCGTGCAACCCGTAACCCAAGTATGTTGTACACGTCGTGCAGCAAGATCGTAATCTCCCCAAATGGCATGTGAAAGGTATTCGTATCTGGCTGCCACCTCTCAACAAAAGCAGAAAAATCAACGACCAATCAAGTCTCTTAAACATCAGGTCAGGCAAGTGAGACAACCAACTAGCATCAATCGCCGCAAGGTCCTCCACAGATTGACGACCTCGCCAAGTGAACAAGTCAGAACATAACTTTGTCCTACTCAAACAGCGCAAAACACTACGCTCCTGTTCCATCCAGATATACCGTGCCACGTGACCGCCAAAACTAAGGATAACTGACCCATCCTCAGGCCCACCCGGCATCGGTTCCTGCACTAACCATGCCTCTGCAGAGTTGGAAGTAGGCTGACTCGATCCACTACCAACAAATCTCCCAGACTGACCCCTATATACCATATGGAAATCCTAAGGGTCCTGTTCTTCATCCCGGTCACCAGCATGACTAGTCGAACATTCTTTTTCCTCGTCAGATTTTGGTGCTTCACTTGCAGAGTACAAGGGCCGACTACTATCAGACTGTTGGTCTAGACCAACCACTAGTAGACCCGTATTGCTGCTGCTCGGGCTGAAGCGGTGAAGATCGAGATGTCTGTCTCCTAACAGACGCTTTCAAACGTCGTGATATTGCATGTCGAGCACCAGAACCCTCGATCTACATAAAATAAAAAATAATCCGATTTTAGTAATAATAATAATAATAATAATAATAATAATAATAATAATAATACTATTATAACAACAACAACAATAACCATAATAACAATAATAATAACAACAACAACAACAACAACAAATACAAATTAACAACAACAATAACTAACTAACTAACTAACAACAACAACAACAACAACAACAACAACAAATACAAATTAACAACAACAACAATAACCATAATAACAATAATAATAACACTAATATCAACAACTATAATACTAATCATAATTAAAAATATTAATAATAGTACTACTAATAACAATAATAATAATATTATTATAACAACAACAGCAGCAACAAAAATTAAACAACAACAACAACCATAATATCAAATTAGTTTAATAATAATACTAATCATATTTTTAAAAATAATAACACTAATAATAATAATAATAATAATAATAATAATAATAACAATAATAATAATAATATCAACAATAATAACAACAATAATAATAATACTAACCATAACACTTCAAAATAACAACAAAAATAACAAAATCCAAAAAAAAAAAAAACAAATTAACGACAATAACCTTAACATTAATAATAAAAACCTAATATCAACAAAATAATAAAAATTATCATATTTTTAAAAATAATTACATTACAAAATATACTAACCATAATAATAACAACAATAATAATAATATCAACAATAATAATAACAATAATCACCCTAACACTTCTAAATAACAAAAAAAAAACAAAATCCGAAAAAAAAAAATTAAATTAACAATTTTATAAACGGGCAAAAAAAAAAAAAAAAAAAAAAAGGAACTTCCGCCCAAAAATTCCAGATGTTCCATGGAGGATCCGGAATTTCCAGGCGGATCCTCCATGGAACTTCCGGAATTTTTGGGCAGAAGTTCCTGGGATCCGAAATAAAAAAAAAAAAAAAAAATTACCTCTTCGCCACCATCGCCGCCGCCGCCGCCTCCGCCGCTGCCACCAGCGCCGCCGAAGCTCCTCCCTCCGAATCTCAGTCTAATCCGCCTCGAATCACCCATTTTTTTTTTGTGTTTATGATGATTTTTGTTTTTTTTTTTTAAAATGAAGAAATAATTTTGAATTTTTTTTTTAAATAGAGTGTTTTAGAGAGTTAGAGAGTTGGAGAGTAAGAGAGTTAGAGAGAGAAGTAAGAAAGTGAAAAATGTTGGTCGGAAAAGAAAAAACTGTATTTATATATTAGGGGTAAAATTGGAATTTCAAGACAAAAAGGGAGCGTTACCCGGTAAAATGGGAGCGACAAATAACAACACCCATAATCTGTTATCAGCAGTTCGTGTAGAGCATTCCAACAATTCAAGGTTCAAAGTTGTTGTGGAGCTGCTTCAACTTTTGCATTTACCAAGTATTTGTCAGCCTCATTATAATTGAAAGTATAAAGTAAAATAGCTTCCTCCTATATGAGCTTCTGATGTCTCTTTGCAAATTTGTTTCTCCGCCTTTTCACTGTCAAGGTCCAAAATACAAGTAGCATAGTTCAACAAAGCTTGCTAAATGGAGTCGGATTTCTAGATAAAAGGATCTAAAAGAGGCTTATAACAGTACTAAAATCAGAAGGATTAAAAAGTAGTCAGGTTCCCATTATCAAAACCCCTTACAAATAAAGCATCAACATAGACTGTTGACAAAGTAATTCAAACTATTTGTCTATTAACACCACAAACTAATTTTAGACCAAAGATAGTATATCCACAACTCACACCAAAGCTCTGTCAATCGAGCTCCACAACTTCAATCTTGGTTCGAGAATAACTAGCTTCACCAACATCTTTCAGCTGTTGACGCAGCTTTGCAATGATATGAGCACAACTGCCCTCAAGTTCTTTGATTTTTTCCTCAAACATAGAAGCTTCGGCATGGATGGTATTCCATTTTATCCATTGTGCTGTCTGATCAATGGCATCCCCAAGCTTCCTCTTGTCTTTTGCACCGATGTTCTCTCCACTACCTCTTAAGGCATCCTCCATCTCATGTATATAATTCTCCAAAGTGTTCTTGGCATTCGCGGCCTTCTTTTGCTCTTTATCCTTAGCAATGTACGTCTTGGCCTCATTCGACATCCTATCAATTTCCACCTTTGATAACCTCCCTTTGTTATTTGTTATAGTAATTTGGTTCTTCTTACCAGACTTTTCTTCTGATGATGTCACAGTCAAGATACCATTGGCATCAATGCTGAAACAATCAATTACCTGATTTTTCCTTTTGGTGCCGGAGGAATGCCAGTAAGAAGAAAGTCACCTAAGAAGTTGTTCTGCTCAGCAATAGGACTCTCGCCTTCATACACACTAGTCCTCATCCTAGTTTGGTGGTTAGAGACAGTGACCGAGTTCTTCTTTACCTTGGTAGGGATCGGTGTGTTCCTTGGAATCACAACTCTGAAAGCGCCACTACTTAGCCCAACACCGAGAGATAAAGGAGTGACATCAACAAGCGAAAATTGCTCATCTTGTCGTACATCACTCAAGATTGCAGCATAAATGGCTGCTCCATAGGCAACAGCCTCATCCGGGTTCAGGCTTTTGGATATCTCCTTTCCATTAAAATAGTCCTGCAACATTTGCTGAATTTTCGGGATCCTTGTCGAACCACCCACAAAAACAATATCATCAACATCACTCTTTCCCATTTTGGCATCCTTCAAACACTTCTCAACAACATCCATACAATCCCTGAACAAATCCATATTCATCTTCTCAAATCGAGCATGAGTTATGGTAGTTGAAAAATCTATTCCATCAAACAGACAATCAATCTCGATATTAGTCTCAGTAGTCCACGAAAGTTGTCTCTTAGCCTTTTCACAAGCAGCTCTCAACCTCCCAAGAGCTCTAGGATTGGCACTAATGTCTTTATTGTGCTCTCTTTTAAATTCCACAACAAAATGACTCACCATTCTACTGTCAAAATCAACTCCACCAAGGTGGGTGTTACCACCTACAGCATTCACTTCCACAACGTTTCTTTTAATAGTGACAAAAGAAACGTCAAAAGTCCCTCCTCCAAGATCAAACACCAACACATTCTTAGGGGTGACTTCGTTGCTCTTAAACTTGTCAAAATTATAGGCAATCGCGGCTGCTGTTGGCTCATTAATTATTCGTATGATATTCAGTCCAGCAATGAGTCCTGCATCTTTAGTTGCCTGACGTTGAGCATCACTGAAATAGGCCGGAACAGTAACAACAGCATTTTTTACTTCTGAGTCAAGATAGGCCTCTGCAGTTTCTTTCATCTTCGCGAGCACCATTGAGGATATCTCTTTAGGAGCAAGTTTCTTCTCTTCACCCTTGTTGGTGACCATGATCATGGGCTTCTTTCCATCGTTACCATCAGGACAAGCAACTACTTTAAAAGGCCAGAGCTTCATGTCCTTTTGAAGCTTGTCGTCGTTGAATCTTCTACCTATGAGCCTTTTGGCGTCTGTTCATACTCATTAACAAGAAGTTAGAAACCTATGACACATTGACACTGTAGTCGTACAAAATCAGTCATTTTCAACCTCAAGTTAAGATTTAAGAGAGACATAAATCAATTCATTTGCCCACTAGGAAAACAAGTTATTTGCACCTCATAACATAGTGCATTATTAGTGCTTATAATAACATGTTCATCTCATAAATTTAATTTAATGTAACTACATATTGTATAGTTTAGGCTTAATGTTAAACATATTTTGAGATCACCACTATAATTCAAAGTCAAAACCCTTATCTATATATATAGGTTCAAGATGTGTTTCGCATTTTGTGGAATCTAATTAATCATCAAATCAAATTCATTAATAGTCTTACAAACATTTTTACAGAAAATCTAAATTAACAAACCAAATCATGAACATAAAAACTATAGTTCTTTGGTCAACGGTGAAATTCAATTGAAATCTTAACACAGAACAAATACTACAACATTAATTTTCAACTTTTCAAGCAACTATTTAATCACATGCTTAGAATAGGAAGCAAATCATCAACCAAAAAAAAGAAAAAAAAAAAAAAAGTTAATAACAAACCATAAATAGTGTTTGAAGGGTTCTTTCCCGCTTGGTTCCTTGCCGCCTCGCCGACAAGGCGATTGTTAGGGGTGAAGGCCACCCAAGACGGTGTCGTACGGCTTCCCAAGTCATTAGTAATGATCTCTACACGGTTTTGTTGTGCCTGCCACACTCCTACACATGAGTATGTTGTCCCTAAATCAATGCCTATCACCGGCCATTTTGCCATTTTCCAAACAAAAAGCTTTGTAATATAGCAAAGTTCTCTATCAAAAAATAATTTCTCAATACAATTAACCCCAATACTTCAATTAGGGTTTAATAAGTGAGAAAAGTACTGAGAAGTTAAGATTTAAAAGGGGGAAAGGGGAAAATAAAAGTGGGAAAACAGGGGTAAAAAAAGAAAAAAAAACTTGGTCATGTGACTTTTTTAGGCGAAAATAAAATCAACACACAAAATGGTAAAAGGACTCTAGTCAATTAGTCATAAGACTCATAACCCAACCTTTTTTAAAAAAATAAAATGACATTTCAAGTAAAAAAGGTCTACATAAAAGGACTTTTCTCACAAATTTTTCTACTTTTTTATTTACAATTTCAATGCATAATAATTTCCATTAAGCATAGTTGTAGAAATTATATTGTAAATTGTTGTTTTCTAAAAAAATTTATCATCGAGGATCAAATAACTATACTAGTAAAATAATAAAACATTGAAAATGCAAAGTATATAAGTAGGAATAATGAAAATTTTAAGTTATTTTATCTAAAAGGGTATTTTTCATGGCTGCACTATGTGCCCGGCATCTCGATTAGAGGTTACTCGAATGAGCCTCAAGTAACCCCTGACCGAGTAACCCCTCAAGCAACCCATGAGGCCTTGACTAAGTAATCCTCAAATAATCTCTGAACGAACCTCTCAATAAACCTCTAACCAAGTAACTCGAAAGAGTTACTACCCTAATCGAGTAAACTATTGTCTTTACTAAGGGCCTGTTCATATTTACTTATTTTCAGTTCAGTTTAGTTCAGTTCAGCTCCAATCAGTTCAGTTTAGTTCAGTTCAGCTCCAATCAGTTCAATTTAGTTCAGTTCAGTTTAGTTCAGTTCAGTTCAGTTCAGCTCTTAATTTCCTTCTCTCATAAAATATTAATTTCAGCTTAGTTCAGTTCAGTTCAGCTCCAATCAGTTCAGTTCAGCTCCAATCAGTTCAGTTCAGCTCAGTTCAGTAAATATGAACAGACCCTAACTTACCCCAAAGTCTACCAAAATAACCGGAAAAAATAAAGGAAAAAGAAAAAAAAGAAAAAGATAGGAAAGAGGAGAATAGAGTTCTTTCAAAAAATTAATTTTTTTTTAAATAAAAAAAAAGAAAGAAATGTAAGAGGAGAATAGAGATTAGAGAAAGAGGGGAGACCATCCTTTATAAACTGCAGCGCAATTTTCTCTCTCTCTTCTACAAATATTAAAATGATAACTAGGGGTGAACATGGTGTGGTTTGGTGTGGTTTGAGTCTAAACCAAACCAAACCGTAAAATACGGTTTGGTCAATTTTTCAAACCAAACCAAACCATATTAGTATTGAAACCAAACCAAACCAAACCGTAATAATGCAGTTTGGTGCGGTTTGGTTTGCGGTTTATGATGAGATGGTATTTTTTCCTAAAAATTGTCAAATATTAATAAATTTATAATAAAGTTCAAATAATTCACCAAAGGGATTAAATTCTACTACAAATTTTTAATAAAAATAACAACCAACTAATCAAGTGCTAAGTGCTAACACAATAACACATAATAAAAATAATACATAACAAATTAATAGTGGAAAAAAACATAATACATTTGTCCAAAAAAATAATTCATACTATATTATAGTTATATGACCTATTAAATTTTAAGTATTGATATTTGAGATTCAGTATAGAGTATAGTAGTATACTGACCGTATAGTCTTCTAATGATTTTTCATGTTTTTTTTATTTTTTTTTTATTTTTTTATAATATATAATAACTATTTAAATTTATTTAAAAATTATTTAAATATTACAATGCGGTTTACTGGTTTACGGTTTAGTTTGGTTTATAATTTTTGAAAAACCAAACCAAACCGGAAACCGTATTTCCCAAAAAATCGAAAGCAAACCATATTTTTCCAAACCGCAAACCAAACCAAACCGCAAAATTACGGTTTGGTTACGTTCCAGACCAAACTGTGTACAGCCCTAATGATAACAATATCATCAAACTTTTTTTGGTAGTTCTAATTTACCACTGAAACTCCGTCGCCGGCGATAGGAATCGATCTCGGGACGACTTATTCATGTGTTGCAGTTTGTCAAAATGGAAGGGTCGAAATAATTCCCAACGATCATGGTAATAGAACGACGCCGTCTTGTGTTGCCTTTACACCGACTGGACGCCTTATTGGAGAAGCTGCCAAGTATCAAGCTCATATTAATCCTTCCAATACTATTTTTGGTAACTTTATTGCTCTTTTATTTAAACATCATATTCAGTAGATTTTGCTATTAATTGTTTTCAATTGTTATCTTGAATATTGAGTAACATTGTTTATAAATAGGTGTTTTTGATGTTGTTGAGTTTTGGGTTTATTACTTTAATTATTTAATCTTCTATCTTGATTATTGAATAACAGTTTTTGATAATTTTGTCGAGTTCTAGGTTTGATTTTTTTTTAAATTTACCAAATTATGGGATTTCTTGATAATTAATGCTTAGAGAGCTAAAATATTTGGTTTGATTATTTAGGATACTAGACATCAAATTTGTAAGAAAAATTCAAAGTAAAATGAAGAATTTAATTGAAATATTCTTTTTAGGAAGATTATGAAAAATTTAATTGTCCTTACTGAAAAAATGGAAGAAGCAATTTTCTTGATAGAGGGAAGTAACGACTGTCAACTTAGGTGGAAGTGCATTATATAATTTGTAAAGAATATATGAAATCACTGGATAAAATGTGTGTGCAAATTACAGAAATTAACATAAATGGCTATAAATTACACAACTATGAGAAGCAAATAATTCATGTATTAAATTTTGAGGATGCCCCAGTTTCTCATGGTGAGAAACAAATTTTGTTTCTCACATGGCATTTTCGTAAATAAATCAACAACTTTATTCAATTTTTTTAAATGTGGAGCCCACAATACTGAAAAAGTTGTTGATTTATTCACGAAAATGCCACCATGAGAAACAAATTTCGTTTCTCACCATGAGAAACAGGGAATATCCCTTAAATTTTTGGTAGACTTCGAAAAATATTTCTAGTGAGGCAAGTTTTTTTGGGTGTCATGACTCATGATGTTGATCTTGATGTTCTAACAATCGAATTATGTCGTACTAGCTAGTATTCATTCACTGAATTAGTTTGGCTATATGCTCTTCTGTTGTTGCGAATTGTATGGCCGTTTGGACTAGCTATTGTAAAGGATATGATGACTCCATTTGAACAATAATGTTTCTGAACTTATTATTCAATAGAAAAGAAAATGAACTGTTTTGTGAGTAATCTAATATTTTTCTTATGTGATTGATTTGGAGATTTTGAACATATAGATCCCTTAATGTGACATTGTATTACATAGTTCAATTTGCTGTATGCTGTCAGAGTTCATTGATGTTCATATATATCTGATTTTGGATCAGAGATTTAGAGTTTATTTCACTGATGTTAAACTACTGCATGTCTACATCAAATTGTAAGTTCATAAGTATTCATTGAATAGCAGTTTATATGTAGTATGGGTTACAGGGCTTTATTATCTTCATACTCGATGGAAATAAATTACTTTAATTTGGTTATGCAATCATCCTCTGTGTCTTCTTGAATAGCAGATGTAAAGAGGCTAATAGGCAGGAAATCGAATGACGAAGCTCTACTGAAAGACATGAAGCGCTGGCCATTTAAAGTCAATGCTGAAGAAATAAAACCCAAGATTGTGGTGACATACAAGGGTGAAGAGAAGTCATTTGTAGCAGAAGAGATTTCTGCTATGATCCTCTGCAGAATGAAAGAATTTGCAGAGGCCTATCTTGGCACTTCTGTGAAGGATGTTGTTGTTACTGTTCCAGCTTACTTCAATAATCTACAGCGTCAGGCAACTAAGGATGCTGGAACAATTGCTGGGCTGAATGTGATGCGCATTATCAATGAACCAACGGCTGCTGCCATTGCTTACGGCCTTCACAGGATGACAAATGATAGAAAGAATGTGTTGGTATTTGATCTTGGCGGAGGTACTTTTGACGTCTCATTGGTCATTATTGAGAATGCAAAATTTGAAGTCAAATCAGTAAGTGGAGACACCAACTTGGGAGGAAGAGACTTTGACAACAGAATAATTGAATGCTATGTGACTGAGATTCAGAGGAAGTATGGAAAGAACATTAGAGAGAACTATACGGCAATTGAGAAGCTAAGAGGTGCTTGTGAAAGGGCAAAAAGAATCCTGTCTACAGCAACGTCAACTTGTATTGTGATTGATGACCTTTTCGAAGGCTTTAATTTTTCTTCAACCATTACTCGTGTTCACTTTCAGAAGTTGAATATGGATCTGTTTGAGGAGTGTTTATGCCTCTGCTGTAAATGTTTAGTGGATGCTAATTTTGGTGAAGATGATATCAATGAAATTCTTCTAGTTGGTGGTTCAAGCAGGATTCCGATGGTTGGGCTGCTGTTACAAGGTTTTTTCTGTTGGAAGGAGCTTTGCAAAAGCATCAATCCTGAAGAGGCTGTTGCCTATGGTGCTGCCGCCCAGGCTGCACTCCTGAGTGGTACAGATCACATGAGTTTTTCGGTTGTTGATGTCACTCCATACTCTCTTGGTATTGAGTATTGTTACGATCCTGAAGACAAGGGTATTGTTATCCCGAGAAACACTCCAATCCCAACAAGGACGCAAAAGCTACTTTGTACTACAGAGGACAACCAATGCACACCTTCATTTAAGGTTTTTGAAGGTGAGGGATCCAAAGTCAAAGACCATTGTTCATTGGGTGTTTATAAACTCCATAATATTGCTCCTGGACACAAAGGCGTTCCTAAAGTAAACATCTGTTTTGAAATCAGCGCTGATGGCATTTTGAAATGTTCTAACCAAGATTTGGAAATTGGAAGTATGAATGGGATTCCATTTTTAAATCGTAGTGGGCGATTGTCAGAGAAAGAAGTCGATAAGATGATGCAGGATGCTGCAAAGTTCAAGCTCGAGGATGATTGGCAAGGTCTAAGGGTTAAAGCCAGGAATGATTTGGAGAAGTACACTAAAACTATATCTGACCTGCTCAGAGATCATGGTAAGAAAATTAGCTCAAGGACAGGCGGAAAATGAGTAAAGCTATTGAGAAGACCATGCTATGGATAGATTGGAATTATCTTCACACAGAAACATGGACATTTGAAGAAAAGATGAGAGAGCTACAGAGCATTTGTGACCCTCTTGTTGCAAGCATGCGACCGAATGCTAGGGTAAGTGGCACCTAGTGATTCTGATACTTGTATTGTTGACATTGATGATTAAGCGTGTACTTATATCATTACACCAGTACTAATCTGCTAGGAAAATTAACTCAATTTAGGCAATTTTTTTGTTTTTTTTTTTGTTTTCTATTTCCACTGTAACTAGGGTAGTCTAGACATCTTAGCCTTTGACGTCTATGTATATATGACTATCAAGCTTGAATTAAAGCCGATACGGAAATATTTTAGCCTGAATTTCTTTGTGAGATACATTAGATCTTGCTGTTAGCCAAATTCTGTACTATTTCTTTTTATTTTTATTTTTTTTAATTAAAGGAAAATTCTGTACTATTTCTGAAAGGCTTGGATGTTTAAATCAGTGAGACATAATGTGGACTAACATTAATGGATTGGAGTAAACAACAGTAATATATATTCTGGTGAAAGATAGTACAGAAGATAAACATACGATCTGAGGCTAAATTGCAAAAGGAAAGCCGTTTATCAACATGTCACTCTTCAATTACTCTGTAGACAAGCCTCCTAGACTTGTGTGGTAAGGCGATTATTCTAACTCTACGCATACAAGATTTGTTGGTTAACCAATTGAGGTCCTCTCGGTGTCTCTGTATGTAACATCCACGGCAACAAGAAAGCTTCAGTTTTATTTGTTAACACGGTATCAATACTGAATATATAAGATCACATCGAACCACTTTTATATTTACAACTTCATCACATGTTCATTCAACAGTCAACACACTTGAAGACTAGATCAGGTGAAGATGAATTCCTCATCTGCAGAACCTAAACATTGTAGTACAAAGCAGAGAAAAGCAGCAGCAAGCATTATAATGTTATTTAATTCTAGAAAATTGCTCAAATTGATATGTACTAGTATATCAGAGATAACAAAAGACAATGTGTGTGTTTCTGAGTCCAACATATGCAACACCAGTAAATCATGCCAAGCATTAAGCTACAAAAATCGTGTAAATCATGGAAGAGGCCAGAAAAATAAGCAAAATCCGTAGTTAATTAACCAACTTCGATGACCTGTACATTAATTCATATCAGGATGCATGGCAGGACCAGCAGTCAGCGACCTTCCAGTTCAGTCATTTGCATTTGTGCAACAAGAGGATTGCAAATACCTTCAAGCTCTTTCAGTTTCTCTTTAAACATACAAGCCTCGACAAGATGGCAATTCCAGTCCAGCCATTGCATCGTCTTCTCAATAGCATCTTCTATGTTTTTCTTGGCTTGCTCATGAACTTCACTATCTTGCACCAAATCCAATATGTTATCAGCATAATTCTCTAAGGCAAATCTTGCTTTGGCCGCCTCCTTGTTTTCCATGTCATCAGCTAAGTATTTCCTAGCATCCTTAGTCATCCTATCCAGCTCCACCTTTGACAACTTCCCACTATGGTTAGTAATAGTAATTCTGTCTTGTTTTCCGGAGTTTATTTCTGTTGCTGACACTGTCAGAATACCATTGGCATCAACTTCAAAGGTGGCAGTCACCATTACATCGCCTTTTGGAGCAGGAGGAAGCCCTGAAAGAGTAAACCCGCCTAAGAAGTTGTTTTCCTTCCCAACAGGCCTCTCCCCTTCATACACATCGAAATCCAATCTAGTCATATAACACCGGGGAGTTGTAAGTCCATGGCGTACCTTTTTAGTTGGAATGGTTGTGTTTCTTGGTATTACGACACATAGATCACCACCATAAAGTTCAATGCCTAGAGATAAGGGGGTGACATCTATCAGTACACTGTCATTATTTATACGTGCTTTACTCAAGATTGCAGCTTGTATGGCTGCACCATAGGCAACAGCCTCATCAGGGTTAATATTTTTGCACAACTCTTTTCCATTGAAGAAATCTTTCAACAGCTGTTGTACCTTCGGAATCCTAGTTGATCCACCAACAAGGACAATATCATGAACGTCTCTCTTTTCAATCTTGGCATCCGTTAAGCATTTGTCTACAGAATCCATGCAATTTGTAAACAAATCAATGTTCAACTTTTCAAATTTGGCACGGGAGATGGTCGATTTGAAATCAGTATACTCATAAAGGCAGTCAATGTCAATAGTAGCCTCAGGGGATAATGAGAGGATCCTTTTTGCCCTTTCACACGCAGCTCTTAACTTCCCAAGAGCCCTAGGGTTGTTACTCATGTCCTTTTTATGCTTCCTCTTAAACTCGGCCACAAAGTGGTTAACCATTTTATTATCGAAATCCCCTCCTCCAAGGTGGGTGTTCCCACTTATTGCTTTCACTTCAAATACACCGTTCTCAATCCTTACCAAAGATACATCAAAATTCCCTCCACCAAGATCAAAAAACAACACATTCTTCGCAATATCTTTGTTGTCAGCAACCATCTTGTCAAGGCCATAGGCAATGGCTGCAGCTGTAGGCTCATTTATAATACGCGATACATTTATTCCAGCAATGGTGCCAGCATCTTTAGTTGCCTGACGTTGCAAATCATTAAAGTACGCAGGAACAGTGACAACGGCATTTTTCACTTCCATGCCAAGATAAGCCTCTGCAATCTCTTTCATCTTTCATCTTTAGTTGCCTGACGTTGCAAATCATTGAAGATATCTCCTCAGCAGAAAATTGCTTCTCTGCACCCTTGTAGGTGACCACAAACATCGGCTTATTGTCTTTAGAGGGAATAACCTTAAAAGGCCAGAGTTTAATGTCATTTTGCACTGTTTCATCAGTAAATCTTCTTCCAACAAGCCTCTTTGCTTCTGTAATATATAGGATAATCAGAGAATGTAACTAGAAAGTGAATTGAAAATATAAATATAAAAGAAGAAAATGAAGTATATGACCATGCAATTTTTTAAACAAATACCCTTAATAAATAGCTACAAACTAATGCACATTGTTGCAACATGATGCAATTTTCTCAAAATATTGTCTGCTCCTTAGCAATTTAGCACCCAATATTGAACTTTTGAAAGGTTATTGAGAGATGGATAAACATACAAGTCTGAAATAATTCACTTCCTTAATTCCTCAAGACACTTTCAGAGTTCACTTACAAATTATTAAGACTAGACATTAATATTGTCCATACACCTTCCTCGGTCGGATTTTTAATAAAGCTAAAAGCAGAGAAGGATTATGCACTTACTAAACATTAAGAGAAATTGACATAGATTCTTCAGTCTTAAACATTCTTCATACTTTTTGGATTAATGTTTGATTACAAAAAAATGGTTAAAACCAATAATTACATGAATGAAAATTGACTTTGAGTGTACAAGCATCATCTTAGATTAATAATTCTCAAAAGAACACCTATGTAGTAACATTATGTCCCCTCAAAAAAAAAATGTAGTAACATTATGTTCCATTAAATAAAATTCAATTAAATCAACTACAGAGTATATTATCTTGTTCACAACACCACAAAATTAACTAATTAATCTAGCAAAAATTCTATTATTGTGGAAAAAAATTCTCAACCAAATTTAATGAGTATGATTAGTTTAAACTCTTAATTAGCAGTAAATTAAAAAATATTAAAGAAAGAAAGAAACTTGGAGGATGGAGAAAAAGTACCAAAGATGGTATTGGTAGGATTAGTGGTAGCCTGGTTAACAGAAGCGTCGCCAATAAGGCGTTGAGTTTGAGTAAAAGCGACACAAGAAGGCGTCGTTCTGTTTCCTTGTTCATTGATAATGATTTCAACACGATTATTTTGCCAAACTCCAACGCAAGAGTAAGTGGTTCCGAGATCGATTCCTATTGCTGGCCAACCGCCATCGCCTTCGCCTTTGCATCCCATCTTCAGTGTTTGATTTACTATTTGAGTTCAAACTTCAAAGTTTAGCGTCGGAAATTTGAAAAAAAAAACGTCGGGGATTCTAGTAGTAGGAATAGGACGAGGTACATTTGGAGAGAGAATTTGTTTCGACTCTTTACTGAATCTTAAAATCTCTTAATATCAGGCTTTTTTTTTTAATTTCTTTTATTTTGAGGGGACTCTTTATATTAGGCTAAATACTCCCACAAATCCACAATAGTACTACGTATTTGGTATTTAAGTTGGAGCAATAATAATCTTAAAAATAGTTAATTTTGAATAATGGAAAGAAAGCTGCATACAACTAGGAAAAAGGAAATGGAAAAAGTTAAAAGAAAGTAAGAAATTTCGAATTTACTTCGTATAATCTTTCCTTAATTAGATATTACTAAAGAGTAATACAAGTAAATTTATGTCACACTCACATACAGAATTTGGGAGGGCATGGTACTCAATGCCAAACAAAAAGCAGGGGAAAAAAGTGTTAATATATGATATTTCATATGCTAGATAAATACATGGCAGAATTAAACCTACCAACTTGTGAGCCTCCAAGCAATATAAAGATCAAAATCAAGATCACTGAAATTACGATAGTCAAATTGTGATTAAACAAACAACACTTTCATTTACAAATCTATGGACCATACATAATCTATACGCCATTGCCGAATACATGTTTAATTAATAAACCAAGGATGCTTTAGTAAAACTTGATTCAGCAACTCCCTTGGAAGTATAATTGTAAACAACAAGTAAGCCAAAAATAAATTTAGAGCCATCAAACTAGTACTTGAAGGCTAGCTGTAGCTGTAGATGATCCCATACAATGGTGCTTAGATACAAAAGTAGAATTTAAGAACCTTAGAGCTGAACCAATTAAGCAAAAGTAGCAACCACTTATAAGCAACTATAACTTATTTTTGCTAAGCCTAGTTTGGCTTGATTTTGGGGATCTTACCAGTA
Organism: Chenopodium quinoa; assembly: GCF_001683475.1. NCBI lineage: Eukaryota > Viridiplantae > Streptophyta > Magnoliopsida > Caryophyllales > Amaranthaceae > Chenopodium > Chenopodium quinoa. The sequence continues at coordinate 1,974,888 of NW_018742815.1, read as the reverse complement.
CCACTCAGATGGGAGTCGTTCTGGTGCATCTTAGCAATGACAGGGTCACAAATGTTCTTGAGCTCAGTCAACTTGTCCTCGAACTTAGAAGTATCAGTGGCATCATGATTCCAATCTAGCCATTGAATTGTTTGCTCAATTGCATCTTCAATCATATTCTTGTTCTGCATCACCATCTTTTTCCAGAATTGACCACTCATGATATCCCACATTTTGCTGACATATATCTCCAAGTTTAACTTTGCTGTGGCCACCTTCTTTTTCTCAATATCCTCTGCCTTATACTTCTGGGCCTCTTTCACCATCATATCAATCTCCTCGCTTGATAAGTTCCCGCGGTGGTTAGTGATGGTTATTTGATTCTTGTTTGCAGTGCCTTCTTCTTCTGCTGTCACGATCAAGATACCATTTTCATCAATTTCAAAGTACACAATTAATCCAACACCACCTTTAGGGGCTGGTTTGATACCACATAAATCAAACTCGTCCAAGAGATTGTTGTCCTTGGCAATGAGTCTTTCTCCTTCATACACTGAAATTAAGATAGTAGTCTGATTGTCTTCAGAATTCCAGTAATTCTGCATCTTCTTTGTTGGGATTGGGGTGTTCCTTGGAATGATAACACTCATGTCACCACCATAAGTACTAATTCCAAGTGACAAGGGAGTGATATCTACAAGCAAAAAGCATTCACTATCCCGAAAACCACTCAATATTGCAGCATGAATGGCAGCCCCACAGGCAACAGCCTCATCTAAATTAAGGCTATTGCAGAGCTTTTTTCCATCAAAGAAATCCTGCAAGAGCTGTTGGACTTTTGGGATCCTAGTAGATCCACCGACACATACAGCCTCTTGAATATCCTCTTTTTCCATCTTGGCATCATTCAAACACTTTTCTACAGGGTCTATAACATAACTGAACAAATCCATGTTTAACTTCTCAAATCGAGCACAGGAGATGGTTGAAGAAAAATCAATACTCTCGTAAAGGCAATCTAATTGAATACTAGTCTCAGTAGTTGACGAAAGTGTCCTCTTCGCCCTTTCACAGGCAGCTCTCAACCTTGAAAGAGCTCTTGGATTGTCACTTATATCTTGATTGTGCTTCCTCTTGAACTCTGCCACAAAATGGCTAACCAATCTGCTATCAAAATCACCACCTCCCAAGTGTGTGTTCCCACTAATTGCTTTAACCTCGAAAGAAACCTTAGCAACATGTACCACAGACACATCAAAAGTCCCACCACCAAGATCAAAAACAAGAACATTTTTGCAGCCTCTTTAATTTCAACAGCCTTCTTCTCAAGACCGTAAGCAATGGCAGCAGCAGTTGGCTCGTTGATGATACGAATGGCATTGATCCCTGCAATAGTGCCAGAATCTTTAGTCGCCTGTCATTGCAGATCATTAAAGTAGGCAGGTACAGTGATGACAGCATTCTTTACTTCTGTACCAAGATAAACTTCTGCAGTTTCTTTCATCTTCACAAGGATCATGGCTGATATCTCTTCAGCAGCAAAATGCTTCTCTTCACCCTTATATGTGACCACAATCATAGGCTTATTGTCTTTACGTGGGAAGGAAAGAACTTTGAAAGGCCAGAGTTTTATGTCACTCTGAACTGTTTCCTCTGTAAATCGCCGACCAACTAGCCTCTTTGCATCTGTCATAGATTATAAGAAGAAAAAAAAAAAAGGAGTCAATTCAACTTGATCTTACATAAATTGCTTTATCATCAACACTCATTCCAAAATATAAATGACTTGCAGACAGTTAGCAAAATTAATGTTCTTAGATTAGCTATAAGTACTGTTCTGTAGGAATAAAAGAATTCTCATACTGATCATAAAACAAATGTTAACAACACATTCTTTTTTTCCCCAAAATTTCTTTAAGGAATTTTTTTTTAAAAAAAAAAATTATATAATGTAAGAGTATTTGAAAATATTGCAAGAAGGCTGGTGATCAAGATTGCTAAAAAGGAGATCTTCAGGACAACTAGCATATAATTATATAGGATGGAAACCCACATCAAAGTCATAATGTCATGGACTTGCATTATTATTTGTTGAGAACCTATCAAAGTTCATATATAAAGAATGTAAATACCATTAAAGTACTAGTTTATAATTTTGTAAGTGTATATCATTATTTCAAGCAACTGAGGCACTGAGCTTATGATGAGTAATAACATGGCTAATGGCTTAAAAGAGAGAAAGACGATGAAGGCATACCGTAAATTGTATTAGTAGAATTAACACCAGCCTGATTCTTAGCAGCTTCACCAATGAGGCGCTCATTTTGGGTGAATGCAACCCAAGACGGCGTAGTTCGGTTACCCTGATTATTAGTAATAATCTCAACCAAAACTCCCACACATGGAGTATGTGGTTCCGAGATCGATTCCAATTGCCGGCCATTCTCCTCCTTTCCCTTCCATCATCCAGCTTTTGAAGATTTCAGTGATTTAAGTGTAAAGAGAAATTGGTGTGAGTGTGCTCTGTAGGCTATATTATCTCTTCTATGTCTTTTGGTTTTCTTTTTAATAACTTGTGTCAAAACTTGGTTAAATAAAAGTCTTGAGGGTCTCAAGGAAAGCACCTTTTCAAAAAAAAAAAGTCACTTCAGTTGTCATTCAAAAGAGACGAGTTTAAAGGCTATTTTTTTCTTTAATTTTTTAATCACACAAATCTATGTCAATGCTAACCCTTAAGTTACCCTTAATGACAACCCTATTTAGTATTTAATTTTTATTTTTTTCCCCCTTTTCTTTTTTAGCAATGTAAGTATTCCACCATCACATAATAGAACTCTTCTTAGTCTTCTATCAGACTAAGTACTAACATATTCAGTTTGGGTGCGTAATCAACTTTGTTGTGCATGAGACAAACTAACATGGTGTGTGGGAATTCGATTAGTGTGCATATATATATATATATATATATATATATATATATATATATATATATATATATATATATATATATATATACTTGTATAAAAAATAAATAAATAAAACCATGAAAATTTGTAGAAAAGCAAAACTTCTATGAATAAATTTGTTTATTTTCACTTGTTCAATTTTTAAATGAGCAAAACTATGGGCACCATAGAACTCATGTATACTTCACAAGTAGACTACATTAAAGAACAAGTACTACATATAGTATTTTTCAAGGAAAAACAAATTCATCCTAAGTAGGTGGATTCAGATAACATCATCAGAAATGAAATATCTTGAAACAGACAATGAAGTTTCTATTTCCCGTGATCAAGATTATAATTCTGCTGATTATGTTAGTAAGTGCATGAAAATATAGTGTTTAGCAATGCAAATATACTCTAATATTACATATTCCTACGAATGTGTTACTGTATTAGTATGAAGCAAAGATTATAGGAAATAGAAGATTACAGATTTGAGGCTGAAACCATCCTGATCCTAACAGCAAAACTCTTGTCTAAGGAAGTACAACTCAGGAGCATACATAAGCTTAAGCAAAGTGATAGTCAAGTTACGGTTACATACAATCACTTGAGAACATAGAGTCAGTAATACTCATAATCATGTTGATTAATACTAACTGCTAAATTTAATACATCATCCACAATTGTTCCAAAATGTAATTTACATACTACTAGTAAAGTAAAAAGCCTTAAAGCCATGGCGAAAAAGCTGACAGTAACTTAAGCTGCATATAACCAGCAGATTCATCAACAAGAGGAAAAGAGAAAATAGCAAAACTAGCCAAATACTTTGTTCAACTTAGTAAACTTACTGGCAACATAACAGTATGCAAAGACTTGCAAAACAGAACCGTGATTTCCATTAGAGACCTTGAACCAACAAAATCAGAACCCTGTAGTCTGTTGATGATAGGTAGATTCATTATCCTCTACTAATCTGCACTCACCTCAATTCTTTTTACATATTCTCTGTTTTGGGGAGTTTACGGCTCACAGGAGCATCATTCTTGGACATCTCAGCAATGACAGGGTTGCAGATGCTCTCAAGCTCTTTCAACTTCTGCTCAAACTTAGAAGAATCATTTAGGTGGGAGTTCCAATCAAGCCATTCAATTGTCTGATTTATAGTTTGTACCATAATCTTTTTGCCTCGACATGTAATCAGTTCTTCAGAAGGACCATTCACAACATCCCACATATTATTGAGATAGTTTTCTAAGTTAAACTTAGCTTTTACAGCCTTGTTGTGCGCCTCATCTTCAACCCTGTACATCTTGGCTTCCTCAACCATCCTGTCAATCTCTTCTTTAGATAATCTCCCACTATGATTGGTAATGGTTATCTGATTCTGGTTTCCAGTGCCTTTATCTGTTGCCGTCACAGTCAAGATGCCATTGGCATCTATACTGAAGCAATAAATCAAGCGAGCAACACCTTTTGGTTCAGGAGCAATGCCAGAGAGGACAAATTCATCCAAGAAGTTGTTCTCCCGGGCAACGGGCCTTTCACCCTCATACACAGGAACCAACACACTGGTCTGGTTATCATAAACAGTTGTAAATTTTTTCTCCATCTTTGTTGGAATTGGTGTGTTCCTTGGAATCACGACTTCCATTTCTCCACTGACAACTCTAGTGCCAATTGACAAGGGAGTAACATCGACAAGCATAAATTTCTGGTTATGCCGAACACCACTTAAGATAGCAGCTTGAATGGCAGCTCCATAAGCAACAGCCTCATCTAGGTTGATACTTTTACAAAGCTCCATTCCACCAAAAACATTCTGCAAAAGTTGTTGAACCTTGGGAATCCTAGTTGATCCACCTACAAGAACAACATCATTAATATTTGACTTTTCCATTTTTGCATCCCTTAAACACATTTCAACGGGGTCCATGCAATCCCTAAACAAATCCATGTTTTACTTTTCAAATCGAGCACGAGATATGGTTGAAGAGAAATCAACTCCATCATGAAGGCTATCTAATTGAATGGAAGTCTCCAAGACTGATGAAAGTACCCTTTTTGCTCTCTCTAGCAGCTCGCAACCTTGCAAGAGCTCTTGGGTTGCCATTTATATCCATACCATGTTTCCTCTTAAACTCGGCCACGAAATGGTTCAGCAATCTGATATCAAAATCACCTCCACCCAAGTGACTATTCCCACTAATAGCTTTTACTTCAAACGAATCTTTCCCAAGAGCTATCAAAGAGACATCAAAAGTCCCACCACCGAGATCAAAAACAAGAACATTTCTTGCTAATCCTTTACTGTCAATAGCCTTTTTCTCAAGTCCATAAGCAATGGCAGCAGCAGTTGGCTCATTGATGATCCGCATGACATTAATCCCGGCTATTGTGCCAGCATCTTTTGTAGCCTGTCTCTGTGAACTATTGAAGTAGGCAGGGACTGTGATGACAGCATTCTTTACTTCTGTACCAAGAAAGGACTCAGCAGTCTCTTTCAACTTCATGAGGATCATGGAAGAAATCTCTTCAGCAGCAAAATGCCTCTCTTCACCTTTAAATCTAACCACAATCATAGGCTTGTTGTCCTTATGAGGGCAGGAAAGAACCTTAAAAGGCCAGAGTTATTGTTTAATGTCACTTTGAACTGTTTCGTCAGTGAATCTTCGACCCATTAGCCTCTTTGCATCTGTTATAGATGAGGATTGAACTGATCAGTATCCACATTTATCTTGATAAACTATTTTCAAGAGATACTTGATGTCATTTAGCACCCTTTTCCTCACTATTAAATTTATTTCTGTTCCAGTCTTTAGTTAGTAGAAATAATTTTATTTTTTTTTCAAATTGCATTGCATTGCATTTAGTGAACTCCATTTTCTTATTTCTCTCTTGTAACTTTCCACCGAATCAAACAAAGAAAGAAGAGTTCAAAACTACGGAATAAATATTAAATTCAACCAAACACAACATTAGAGTTTATCACAGGACAGTGCCACAACGAATAATTATTTGCTTACAGATATCACACACAAGGGCTTTTTTTTTTTTGCTGCAATTAGATGTTAGTTGGTTGTCTATAAAGTTGTAACTCCACAACAATTTATACAAACCACTATTCCTTAAAACTCCAACAGGCAAAATCTTCTTTCAACCAAACATTTTTATTAAAATCTCTATTTTATACCATTTAAACAAGTTTAAAACAAACATATTGCATCCTATCAAATAAAAAAGGTTAAAAAAAGTATTCAAATTTCCTGTCAAAAAAAGTATGCAAATTTAATTTCAAGCTCTAAGAAATATTCTAGTCTTGATTAGCAACATTACATGCCATATATATGAGAGAGAGGGTTAACCGTAGATAGTATTAGTAGGATTAAGACCAGCCTGATTCTTAGCAGCTTCACCGACAAGGCGCTCATTTTGGGTGAATGCAACCCAAGATGGCGTGGTTCGGTTACCCTGATTGTTAGTGATAATCTCGATATGATCATGCTGCCAAACTCCCACACATGAGTAGGTGGTTCCAAGATCGATTCCTATTGCCGGCCATTCTCCTCCTTTCCCCTCCATATCTCAACTAATTAACAAAATCTAAAGACAGACATGTACAGTGTTAATACGAAATTGATGACAATTTTTTGTCTTTATATTGTTGGAAAAAATGCACACACAAAACAAAACAAAACAAAACAAAACAAAATACACAATCACAAGCAGAAACAGAAGCAGAAGCTTAACGACCTCATTTCCCAAATGAGATATAAAATGGGCAAACAACCAATCTCAAGCAAACAAATTAAAAAGACATTCGTGGAAACCCCAACAAACAGAGAGAAAAATACAAGACATGAACAAGTGGGTATACCAAATACCAATTTATCTTCTCTAAAAAACACTAGAAGCATATAAAATCATCAAGATACAATCTTGGAACAATAATTTTCCATAAAATTCATCACAATAACTTGCAAAATTCATTTATAAGGAGATTAAGGCTGAGTATAAAATACCGACTTTCAATAGTTGGGATGACAGCAGCTGTGTGTCCAAACTTGGAGCCGATTAGGTTCGTTCGGGTCTCGATTAGATGGCTGGACTAAAACTGCTCAAGTAGAACTCAATTTCACCACCTTTGCCTTGCCTTCTCTCCTTCTACTTTGTGTCTGAGTTATGCTGCTTCCTGCGGAAGTTTCTAGCAGCTCTTGTTTTGAATGTAAAATTGAATATACCCATTACCCACGCCCAATTATGCATATGCACATTTTGAATGTAAAATTCAAATTGCAAATAGTCGTCCCATGTTGTGTTGATGTTTAAGTCTTGTTTTGCTTATCTGAACTTATATGATCTGATCTGATCTGGTCTGATTTGAATGTCAGATTTGATCAAAATTTAACCATAAATATACGATAATTTATACGGAAAAAATGTATCAAATGGGGTCTTGTTAGATTCGTGATAATGTGTATTTTATTAATATGTGATTTTCAGAATTTTTTAATTACGAAATTAAAGATATTTAGCGATAAAAAAACTGCACGTAAAACGATGATCTGATCTGAACTTATTTTTTCTGAAATAAGTAAAAATAAGGTGAACTAAACAAGGCCTTAGTCTTGTGTTCATCTAATGTAACATAGGTAATAATGTAACAAAATTATGTAGCATGTAAAAAGTACTCCCTCTCTTAATTTTTTTTAAATGTATCAGTTTTATCGACATATTTGTCAATTGTCAAGACGTAACTTTGACCATTAATATCTTTAATTGTTTATTAATAAAAGCTGTAACAAAATTATATTATGAAAATAGATATTGTGATGAATCTTATAATATATTTATATACAAACATTTATTTATTTTAAATAGCAAAAAGAGCAAGTCAAACATGATATGTAAATAGTGCAATGTAAGTGAGTCGAAGTTTCAAGAACGGAAGTAGTAATATACATAAGTAACAAACAGTATGGAGTATGTAAAATGTAGGATTATTACACAAATTGACTAATTTATCAAAACAGATCGTATTAAGGTTGGTTTAATGCTGTGTTGATTTCATGCTAATGTTATGTCGATTTTGGTTGTGTTCTCATGTCATGTCAGAGATTGTTTGCTATAGAATTTAGTTTTGATCAACCAAACAACACGCAAATGGATAAACAAAAGGAATAGAGGATATTAAAAAGTTGGTAGTGGAAATGAGTGGGAATTGGGAGCCAGAGATGTAATATACAAAGTATAAATAGGGAATAAGTAAAAATAATTTTTATATTCGAAAAAATCGGTACCTTTAAAGAACAAATAGAATAGATAAATTAATATTAGGTATAAATAATTTCAATTCAATGTAAGACTGTAAGGCTAAAAAAAAAAATTCAATAAAAAAAATATTTTATCAAAGGAATATGGCAGTGTAAGACTGTAAGGCTATACAAAAATTTCAATAAAAATTTTTTTTATCAAAGGAATATGGCATAAGACTGTAAGGCTATACAAAAATTTCAATAAAAATTTTTTTTATCAAAGGAATATGGCAGTGTAAGACTGTAAGGCTATAAAAAATTTTCAATAAAAAAATATTTTATCTCTATTATATTTGCTCTTTAAAGTTACTTAGTATTGATTTTTTAGTGATTGTAATTTTTGCTAAAACTGTAATCATCTTTATTAATTTATTTTTTAAGGTAAAGACTCTTAAGAGAACAAAGCCTAAGATTATCTTTATTTAGGTACCTTATCTAGTAAACTCTCATGTTCTATGTTTGATTAATTTAAAGGCAGTGTCCTAGAATATACCAAAAATATCTAATTTAGTTGACATAGAACATGAGAACACGAATGAATTAAGGTTGTAATAAAAGTCAAACTAGGTAAATTATAGTTCATTAGAGGTATTAATGTAGGAAGACAAGGTGTTTATGAATGAACTAGGTTGTAGTGACATGAGGGAAAAAGAGGGATGGAGGAATCATTACTCTCCAAATGAGGGTAATAGGTTACCCACCCAGGCCACCCTCCCTCTACTCCCCTAGTGTAACCAATTACCCCCAAAATAAGGGTAATAGCTCCCTTTCTTCACCTATCACCACACCATCATTATATAAATCTTCTGATAATTACATCATCACTAGCTCTCCCTCTCCTATGTTTGCTTTAGTTTTGCTTGTTTAACTTTTATCACCCCTTAATTTAATTCTCCCAATTCAAGCGCCCACTAGATGATCATTTTGACGACAAAAAAAAAAAAAAAAAAAAAAAAATCTTTACTAGTCTGTTTAGCTACTCTGTTAAAACTTACCTGAGTAAAAAATAGAAATCTGTTTTTGATATGCATTATAAAGAAAAGAAAAGGAATAGTGGTATCATCGAATAATCTAAAAGCTAAAACATACAGTAAAATTTGAGTTGTTGCAAGATTGCCTTGTCTCAGAAACAGCAGTCACGAAAAGCATAAAACATTGTTTTAATAAACCTGGAATCAGTTCAGAACAATCAGCAAATCTTTAATTGAGTTAATTGCATAATAGGACTATCTAGGCATACTACATTCAAATTAGAAATCAGACCGGCTCAGTTTTGGTTCTCTTAACTCCAACATCATCACCATTCTTCTGCATTCTAGTGATGACAGGGTTGCAAATGCTTTCGATCTCCTTCAACTTCTCCTCAAACTTAGAAGCTTCAGTAAGATGGACATTCCAATCTAACCATTGAATTGTCTGTTGAATTATATCTTCCATTGTCCCGCCTTGTATTACGACTTTTCCTCCAGAGTTACCACTCACTATATCCCAAATCTTGGTGAGATAGTTCTCTAATTCAGACTTAGCTCTTGCCAATTTCTTGTGCTCCGTATCTTTGGCCCTGTACTTCTTAGCCTCCTCCACCATCCTATCAATTTCCTTCTTTGATAGCCTCCCACTGTGATTGGTAATGGTTATGTGGTTATTATTTCCAGTGCTTTTGTCCGTTGATGTCACGGTTAAGATGCCGTTGGCATCAATGCTGAAGCAATCAATTACCTTAGAAACACCTTTTGGTGCTGGGGGTATACCATGGAGCGTAAACTCACCCAAAAAGTTGTTCTCCCGAGCAATTGGTCGCTCACCCTCATACACATGATTAGCCATACTGGTCTGGTTGTCCAAAACAGTAAAAAATCTCTTCTCCATCTTTGTTGGAATTGGTGTGTTCCTCGGAATCACAACACACAGTTCACCAGATCTAATTTCAGTACCAATAGACAAGGGAGTGACATCCACAAGCACAACCTGCTGATTATGTCGCACACCACTCAAGATTGCAGCATGAATGGCTGCCCCATATGCAACAGCCTCATCTTGGTTGAGGCTTTTACAGAGCTCCTTTCCATTAAATAAATCTTGCAACATTTTTTGAACCTTAGGGATGCGAGTTGACCCACCCACAAGAACAACGTCATTGATATCACTCTTTTCCATCTTGGCATCCTTCAAACATTTTTTAACAATGTCCATGCAATCCCCGAACAACTCAATATTCAATAACTCAAATCGAGCCTGGGAAATGGTAGAAGAGAAATCAGTACCCTCATACAGGCAATCTACTTCAATAGCTGTCTCTGTGGTTGATGTGAGTGTTCTCTTTGCTCTCTCACATGCAGACCTCAACCTCGCAAGAGCTCTAGGGTTCCCACTGATGTCCTTATGGTACTTCCTCTTAAACTAATTCACAAAGTGACTCACCATTCTGTTGTCAAAATCCGTACCACCAAGGTGTGTGTTCCTACATATAGCTTTAACTTCAAATAAACCTTTTCCCACAAGCACCAAAGAAACATCAAAAGTCCCGCCACCAAGATCAAACACCAATACGTTCCTTACAGCATGCTTTTGATGAACAGCCTTCTTCTCAAGACCGTAGGCAATGGCAGCAGCTGTTGGTTCATTAATAATACGCATAACTTGGAGTCCAGCAAGGGTAGCAACATCTTTAGTTGCCTGTCGTTGAGAATCATTGAAGTACGCAGGAACAGTAACGACAGCATTCTTAACATCTGAGCCAAGATATGCCTCTGCAGTTTCTTTCATCTTCATCAAGATCATGGAGGATATCTGCTCAGGAGCAAATTGCTTTTCTTCACCCTTAAGTGTGACCGCAATTTCAGGTTTACTGTCTTTATGAGGCCAGGAAAGAACCTTGAAGGGCCAGAGTTTAATATCACTTTGTACTGTTTCATCAGTGAATCTTCTGCCAATCAGCCTCTTAGCATCTGTTATCAATGAGCAAAGATGAAAGCATAAAATTCGAGGAGGTTTTGATAAATGCATATAGATTATACTAGGGTAGTGTAATCTAGTTAGATATGTACCAGATTCCAAAGAATATTAAAGGAAACAATAAATCATTAAACTAGATTTCCCATCCTCTTAATATCTGATATCAAAGAGGACATTGACAAATGTATGTAGATAATATTAGGGTAGTGTAATCTAGCTAAATATATAACAGATTCCAAAGAATATCTAAGGAAACAATAAATCACTAAACCAGATTTTTTGATAATGTAAGTGTCTAGCAGACAGCTAGAGTTTTTGATAATGGAAATACAGAGTATATTATCATTCAAACAACTAGAGTTTAAAGCATTAACACCCAATTTTCTTCCATACGGTCATTTAACACGCCCTAGCAAACTCAGATATATCTACTATAGAGACATAGAGTGGTACTCCATTATATTGCAAATACTTCGTAATTAGCATCAATCCATTAAGAAGTGTTGGTGTCTAGACCCGAATTGAAGCTTTAATGTTACTGAATACTCCATAATGTACAAGCATAACGTTCAAAACACTTTGGTTGGAGACTTGAGTATAAGCTTAACAACCGGAAAAGCTTACCGCACTACTTTAGTTATTGTAGTTTATTATACTCGTACTTCATAATGTTCATACTTCCTCCATTTCACAAAATGGTTACACAAATTTTAACAATTTCTCCCTCCCCTGCACCCTTTTGACTGTTAATATCTAGTGACATAATATTAATATAGTACTTGTAATTAAAATTAAAGTATTACAGACAAATTTAAACAAGAACCCGCATAATTATTATAGATTGGATCAACAAAACTGGCCATAAATCATACAAAAGTAACAAAACGTTAGTATAACATGCTTGTTAAACCCTGCCATATCACATAAAAATCGAATCTTTGCAAAGTTATAAACAAAACATAATGTATACAAACTTTAACCCCATAATATAAAGAGAACTAGATTAAAATTACTGTAAACCACAATTGACTCAATTTGACCATGTTGCACAAAATTTGACCTAATTCAACGAAATTAGTCCGAATTGATTAGAAAAAATAAATCAAATTGTATAAAATGAGTCCAAATTAAACTAAATTAAACTTGCATGCACCAAAAATAAGTCCAAATCAGAGCATAAATTCGGCAAAATTAGAAAGAGGGAGTGAGAAAAAACCGTAAACGGTGTTAGTAGGATTTGCAGCAGCCTGATTCTTGGCAGCTTCACCAATAAGGCACTCAGTTGGGGTGAAGGCGACCCAAGACGGCGTCGTTCGGTTGCCCTGATCGTTGGTGATGATTTCAACACGGTCGTGTTGCCAAACTCCTACACAAGAGTATGTTGTTCCGAGATCGATTCCTATTGCTGGCCATTCTCCCACTTTCCCCTCCATTTTTCTGGGTTACTAAATGTAGAGATTACAAAATGTGTTCTTCCCGTTTTATAATGGGTAATTAGTTGATGAGAGCGAGCTCCGAGTAGTCAGTACTTTGAACTTGGTAAATTTGTGTCCTTTGATTTTCTTTTCATTATGGTCAGTCAAAATTGGTCAAATCTGATGAAATTTGCATAGTACACCAATTTGAAGGTCATATTAGCAATTTAGCATATATAGGCATGTCAGTAGAGCGGGTTAAATAGGAGACCCGTCCCATCCCCGCCTCAATGGGGCGAGGATGGGTCTCGGTTTGGCGGGTGGTGGGGCAGGGATGGGGATAAAAACCATACCCACCATGGGTGATGGGGCGGGGGTGGATTTTAAGTTGTACCTGCCCCATCCCCGCCCCGCCCCACCCGCCCCACTTCGTACCCGCCCCATTCCCACCTCATACCCACATCTATATATCTTTTAAAGCAAAATTACATACTTTTATTCTATTTATAAAATAATTACATGAAATACAATATTAATTATAATACTTTGTACGACACTTATATTATAACACAAAAATGTGTATAGAATGTTTTATTTTATAATTCGTATTAATTATGTAAGATTGTGTATTTGAGATGCGGATATTAGGTGGATCTTGGGTGGGGATTAGGCGGGTCTTTGGTGGGGATTAGGTGGGGATGGATATCCAAGTGGGGGGTGGGGCGGGGATGGTTTTGGAGTTGTACCCGGTGTGGCGGGGATGGGGATGAAAATTGGACCCGCCGCGGGGATGGAGATGAAAATATTAGGTGGGGATGGGGATGGGAATGTAGGGAATTATAGGTACTACACAGCGGAAATAAACATGAATCATATTCATACAGTACCTAATCCCAAGATCTAATGCATAACACATAAAGAACATATAATCGTACCTTTGAAGCGTGATTCCACATGCGATCGAGCAAGAAAAATGAGAGATAAAGAATCTCAAGCGTGATTCCTCTACTTGGTCCACGGGCACAGATTAAGACCTCCACTAATGCTAGTTAGTTGCAATTGAACCCTTCAATTGACCTTTTATGGAGAAGTGCGAGCAACGAACCACCATAAACCACCACGAACCACCACACGCGCCACCAAGGGTGGCCGGCCGTGAGTCCAAAGGGGAAGGAGAGGGAGCCGTGAATTAGAGAGGGAATAAGGGTTTTGGGATTGGTTGTCTTGATGTCAAAATTCACTGTGTGTGAATTATGACTACTTTGTTGCAACCCTAGGCATGGATCTTATTTATAGATCTCATCTCTAAATAAGAGTCCATGTCAAAAGCCCAAAACTTATTTCCAATCTAACTATGCTAGCCCAATCCATTTCATGATTAGTTAATTGCTCATGAGGCCCATTAATGGACCTCTAACTTGCTTAACCCAATACCCTTGTGTGTGACCTCATAGGATCCATTTTAGCGGGCTTTGGACTATTTGACTAGCCCAAATATCATCTCTCATAGTCTAGCAACAGATGATGACGCCCCAAGAGAACGAACTTATTATCTCCATAATAGTGATCCTTGATATATCTAGTAATTGCACTTATCGAAGACACAACTCCTTCAGGGAATGCCAACATCCTCCCCGCCCCGCCCCATTGACATCCCTAAGCATATATACGTAGTGAATTTTGTAGTAAGAGTCTTGTAATGGGACATTAATTTTAATAGTGTTGGAATTATAATCACAACAACACCCACGAAGTTATACACAAGACAATTAACCCACAATTCAATTTAGCATATATACGGAGTGAATTTTGTAGTAATAGTCTTGTAACGGGACATTAATTTTAATAGTGTTCGAATTATAATCACGACGACACCCACGAAGTCATACACAAGACAATTAACCCAGAATTCAATCTAATCTTCCTAATTCTCACACAACTAAATCACACAATAATGCAGATACCCATCAACATACAAGAATTACACGTGGAAAATCTAATTGATGTGAAGGATAAAAATCATGGAATCGTTTAAATAGTCCACCTTAACTTCTCTTATTGATAAAATGAGGAAAAAAATAGTATCTTTTTTTAACACAAAAGGGGATACTTGTATTATATTATGATAATGCCTAAGATGTAAATCATCAGGCCAAAAGAGGATAATAGGCTGTCAAAGGCTATTGACAGTCCAGAAAATCGATAATTAGGGGGCAAACTAATCCTTTCCCAATTATCTGATTTTATCCTAAAACATACAATTATCCTATTACATATAACCGTAGTATAAAAGATAGATAACGCAACATAAAAGATATAGTTTTTAACAGCAGCATTGGGAGTAATAAGCTGCGCAGAAAAGCTAAGGATTCTGCATTTCTTGAACCTCCAGAGCGTAGGTCTGATAGACTTCAGGTGGAGGGTACGAGAAAGGAACATTATCACCAGTCTTGTACTTGGTTCTGCCCATCGTTGCTAGTCTGTCATCAACAAAATTCACACATTTGTTAGCATGAAAAACAATCACTTCCCAGTCTCTTTGCAAGAGTGAAGCAACATCTCGAATGATATTCCCCAAGTCACCATCTTCAAAGGACTTTGGGTCTTTCAGCATTTTGCTTAGAGAGTCAGCATCAGTTTCTAATTCTAAGAACCTGATTCTCTTATCCCAAGCAAGAAGTAATCCATCTCTAATAGCCAACAATTCAGCAGTAGCAGCGGAGAGAGCATTGAATTTGGAAGCAAAGCCAGCCACCCAAATGCCTTTATCACATCTTATCACCCCCCCCCCCCCTCCACCAGCATTATCAACACTAATCCATGAGCCATCAGTGTTGAGCTTGTGGAAGCCCTTTTGAGGGGGAGCCCAAAGTCTTGGAATCTGAGAGCTAGAGGAAGAAGAGAGTCTATAGCAGGAGCTTGGATTAATTTCAAACAAAAAATATAATCGATATAGAAAAAGTAGTTTGAATAAAAACCATTTTTTGTTCAAAAATGGCCATATTCCTAGTGCTCCATATGTGTCATATTGCAACCGTAAAAACTTTTTTCCAAGTAGAATTATTAGTAAGATTAAAATCCAACCAATCTGTGAGATTAGTATTAAAAAAACGGTGTAAATCAATGTTTAAGGAATTAAATTTATGAAAAACCATAGACCAAAAAGCAGAAGAGTTAGGACAATCCCTGAAAAGATGAATAGTATTCTCTAAGGGGGCTTCACATCTCATACACATAGGGTCTAAGAAGTTCATTTTCTTTTTAAGAGTAGTTCCTACAGGGAGAATATCTCTAATTAAATTCCAAAGTAACATTTTATACTTATAAGGAACTTTAATTTTCCACATGTTTTTCCAAGCAAAGGAAGATAGGAAGGAAGTATTAAGGTTACAAGAAGGAGAAGTGGAATTATAGGCTGATTTAATATTAAAGTTACCAGAGTTGTGAAGAGTCCATTTTAATCTATCTGAAACTTGAACAAGTTTAGGTAAGGGGTAAGCTAAAATCAAAGGGATTAAGTTTGGGGGGAATAATGTGAAGCACACTATCAAGACACCATTCATTGTTTCTAATAATATCTGAAACTCGCCAATGACCTTTGGAGTCGAGAATATAAATTAGTTTACAAATGATATCAAATTAGTATCAAATTAATTAGTTTACAAATGATACACAACCCACCAACTACAACCATCAATAAGAGATCAAATTGGAGAATGAACAAAGTAGAATTCACTCAAAAACAACAGTTATGTCCAGAGACAATGTCGACCAAACCAGATCTCAAAATGACTATCCAACAGTCCAAAATAAAGCCCTTGAAAGTTGTGCTGAATAGTCCGAAAATGGAAGCTCTTGAAACCCTCTCTCTTTCTCTCTATTTTTATGCGTGTGTTTCCTCTTCTGCCTTCACACCCTCTAACAACCTTTATTACCTCAAGGGTTAAAAGCACAAACTTACTCAAGAAGCCACAAGTTAAGTCCCAAACACATTTTACTACCACATAAGTTGGACCTATAACACTTGTGTCATAGTTAACAATGTCTGAGAGCTTTTTTGGCTTGCTTTTTATACCACAATTTTAGTTGTTGACAATTAATAAAGAGGTAGTTAGTCAATGAAGATAAAGAAGTAAACATACATTTCTATTGTATATGTGTTCATACACTATTTATAAGAGTTTGGTTGAACATTCCAAAAACAAAAACAAAAAAAAAAAAAAGTCTTAAATATATTTGAATTCAAATTGCTTTAAACATGGATTGTACAAGATTACAAAGTATGGCATTTCACTCTCAATCATTATCATAATTATAATTATCAATTTGAACATCAATGAAAGCTCCTACAAAGATTAATAATTGAGACCTGAAAGAAAAAAAGATGAAAGAGAATGAGAGAAAAAGGAGCAAGAAAAGTGAAGGAAATTTTTTTTAAAAAAAAAAGCAGAAAAACCTAGCAATGGGTTTAAAGGTATTCCCAAGGAAGGAACCTTATGGAAAATAGGGAAACTCTCATAAGGGAGAAAATTTTTTTGTAGGTGGCTATTTATACATCCCTAATCGTTGTCCATTTACAACAACTAATTATCGATTAATCACATCATATCCATACGCGTAACATTAGTACTCGTAGCAAATTCATGCCAATCTATAACTATAGTTGAGTAAAAATAACTTACATCATTTTTGTCCACATGTCATTTTTTTAAATTATAAAAAAAAAATGAAATTGAGTATGGCTTCATTTTTTTTCAACTTTGCCATATGTCTATCTAAATTCAAGGGTTGTGAAAATAATTCCTCTAATTGTGTAAATACCAATTAAACCAAAAATACATTATATTGACTTTTTGTCCTCTAAATCGTGCCATCTAGTAATTTCCTACACACACATCCTTCTTCCTTGAAACCTTGACTATGATTAAATAAATGTTGACAAAATTCAAGTATATATACATATATATATATATATATATATATATATATATATATATATATATATATATATATATATATATATATTGACAGAAATTACAACTATATTTTATCATAAAGAAAATTAATAGGAAGATAATATACACTGAAGGTTTATTTTTATTTTTTTGAAATAAGATACATGGAATAGATTAAGAATGTCTTCTCACAAGATTGGGTGTCCTAAACTCCTAATCTATCTAAAAGTAAAAATTAAGAAAATTTGCTATTCATAAAATAGTTTATATCTTGATGCGTCGGAGTTGAATAGAAGAATTGGCCTACAGTGTATGTGTTTTTTTTAAAAATATCTTTGATCAATTTTGGGTTGAACTAGCTATAGTCAACTTCATCTCTGAAGAATAGTCTGTTGTAAGAGAGAAGGATTATTATTTGCCACATTCAAACATGGCGACATATCCCCCCACTTGCCCACTATTCAAAAATAATAATCAGCTACTAAAATCCTTGAAAGCGCTAAAAAAAACCATGGAAATACTCAAAAATGTAATACAAAAGCCAGAAAGCTCAAACCACGATTCACGGTTCACCAACCGCCGATCGACTATACGCTTCGACGCCGGCGAACGACGACCATTTACCCTTACATTTCAAGGTTATTAGTTCTAACCCCAATTTCCAATTCTTTATAAAGTCAGTTTTTTTTTAATCTTTAATTTGATTGTTTGAGTAATTATATATAATTTTAATTTGTATCTAATGGGTTTATTGTCTAATACTCTAATTGAGCTGTCTTGTTCACTTGTGATTATGTTAAAAGGCATGAAATTTAATGTCCCACTCCCACACTAGAATTAGTAGAAATGTATTATAGTTGTGTTAGATAGAAATTGTTATTTTGGTAGTTGTTAACTCTTTAATTGTTCAAGTTTTGTTGAGTTGCTTTGATTTGGATTGTACTTGATATTTGTATTATTTGGTTATGTTAATTGAATAATTGATTCATAATTTTCAATTTGATTGGGATGTGTTAAATGATCCAGCCAATTCAAACAAATCCAAGCCAATGTAAAAACAACCTGATTTTTTTGACGAAGAGTAAAATCACATGGAAATACCCCTTTCACTAAGTTTTCAAACTCAAGAAGATGATATGGAAATAGTTAATACAAGTAGTAGCAATGTACCACCGGAAGAGGAATACTTGATGTATGATGTTGAACATCTTTTTCATGATCTAGGAAAAAATTATCCCCAAATCATAGATGGATTACTATGCGATGTGACAATGTTCGTTTGTTCCCCGATTTGAAAGTCGTGACTTGAACTATGATTATAAAAGCGTTGAAACTTATCAACTAAGACAAAAGAGTGGTTAAAACTGGTAGTATAACATCGGTTATATATATATAACTCACTAATAACACTGGTTCTCTCTTTGGTGATTTATATGGTCTTCAAATTATTTTGTTGAATTTTTCATGTCGCCTAGTTCTCTTCTTACCTAATCCATCCAATCTTTTTTTTGATAGAGTTAAAAATCTATCATAAGCTTAAACTTTTGATTGATTTATTCATTTGATATTATCGAGAGCCATTGTTAGGTTGCATGATAGAAAATCTAATCATAAGCTTCAATCATCAATTTAAACTTTTGGTTGAGTTTGTGCTTTGACATTTTTGTTCTTCCAATGTAGAATTTTCTTGTCCTTTGACTGTTTTTTAACTGAGCTTTGAAGTATTTTTGTCAAACATAGCTGCTGTAATAAGAGCATAGAACGAAAATGAGCAAGAAGGGAGAAGATTTAGGGCCAGTGATAGGAATCGATCTTGGGACAACATACTCTTGTGCTGCAGTTTGGGAGCATAATCGCGTTGAGATCATTGTTAATGACCAGGGCAACCGTACGACACCGTCTTGTGTAGCCTTCACAGAGAGCCATCGCCTCATTGGCGAGGCTGCTAAGAACCAGGCAGTACTTAATCCTACTAATACAATCTATGGTAATCTCTCTGCTACAAACTCCATTTTAGCATTTTATGCTTTGAATGGGTTTTTATTTGATTTTTTTATGCTTTGTATTCACTACAAGAAAACATGGGATTACCAGTGGGCTTTGAATTGTTTTTGTTTGGTATTTTTTGATGTTTAGTATTCATTATAATTTCACAGGTCAAAATTAATGCCTAGCGCAAATATCGAGTAGAACTCATGTTGTGTACATGTATATGATGCAGATGCAAAGAGGCTTATTGGGAAGAGATTTACAGATGAATCAGTACAAAATGACATAAAACTCTGGCCATTCAAGGTTATTGACTCGAACAATGACGAGAATAAACCTTTGATTGTTGTCACTTACAAGGATCAACAGAAGCAATTTACTGCAGAAGAGATAGCTTCAATGGTTCTTTTGAAAATGAAACAGACTGCAGAAACTTATCTTGGTTCAGAAGTTAAAAATGCTGTCATCACTGTTCCTGCACACTTCAATGACTCCCAGCGTCAAGCAACCATAGATGCAGGCACCATTGCTGGCCTCAATGTCATGCGCATTATCAATGAGCCAACAGCTGCCGCCATTGCATATGGCCTTGATAAAATGAATACTGACCGCAAAGAGGCAGCCAAGAATGTGCTAGTTTTCGATCTTGGTGGGGGAACCTTTGATGTATCATTGGTTCGTATAAGTTATGCTATATTTGAAGTGAAAGGAGTAACTGGGGATACCCACCTCGGTGGAAGTGATTTCAACAATAAAATGATGAGCCATTTTGTTGCTGAGTTTAAGAGGAAACACAAACGGGACATTAGCGAAAATTCTAAGGCACTTGGGAAGCTGAGAGATGCTTGTGAAAAAGCAAAAAGAATGCTCTCTTCAATTTCTGAGGCAACTATTTCTATTGATTCTCTCTACGACGGTATTGATTTTCACTCAACCATTTCCCGCTCCAAATTTGAAAGGTTGAATAATGCTTTCTTCACAAGCTGTATTGATTCCATTGAGCAATGTTTGAGTGAAACTGGTATGAGAAGTGAAGATATTAATGATGTTGTCCTTGTTGGTGGGTCCAGTAGGATTCCAAAGGTTCAAGAAATGCTGAAAGATTTCTTCAATGGGAAAGAGCTCTGCAAAAGCATTAACCCGGATGAGGCTGTTGCACATGGTGCTGCAATTCAAGCTTCGATCTTGAGTGGTGTACGTAACAATGAAGACTTCTTTCTATTAGATGTCACTCCTTTGTCTCTTGGAGTTGAGCTTCATAGTGGTGAGATGAGCATTTTCATCCCAAGAAATACTACCATTCCAGTGAAAAAGTCGGATTATATTTGTACTGCAGTCGATTATCAGACATCGATTAGGTTTCCTGTATATGAGGGTGAAAGACCCTTGGCCATAGACAACAACTTCTTAGGTACATTTACTGTGCCCAATATCCCTCCAGCCTTAAGAGGTAAACACATGTTTGACGTCTGCTTTGAAATCGATAATAATGGTATCCTAACCGTGTCATCGAAGCATATAGGCACTAACAATAAATGGCAAATCACTATAACAAATCACAGTAGTAGGTTATCTAAAGAAGAGATTGATCGAATGCTGAGAGATGCTAAGAAGTACAAGGCCGAGGATGATGAGTACGAAAAAGCTCAAAAGGTCAAGCTTGAACTGCAGAAATATACTGATAGTATGTGGGATATGATAAAAAAGGGCGGAAAGCATATCGTAAAGAATGCTACAGAGATGGTTGTTGAGGAAGCCATTAATCAAACAGTTCAATGGCTTGATGATGGGGATTACATTGTAAGTGAGGCTGGTGCATTTCAGGAAAAATTGGATCAACTTCAGAGCATTTGTGATCCTTTTATTTCTGAGTTTTCCTTCTAAAGTTGCTGATATTTTATGATGTCTTGAAAGCTTCAACATTGACGTACTTACCCTGCAAAGTTTATGTTGTTTCAAAAAAATATTGTAATGCCTGCAATCTCTTTTGATTGTGATTGACGATTCAATAAGGAGTAACTCCAATGCTATAGCCAAACATTTACTAGTATTGTACGATGATATAAAAGTTATTCCATCAACTACGGTCAATCTCGTTCCAATCATATAATACAAATTATGTACTCTCATAGTCTCATACTGTATTATTGTATATATGTTCGCTACACCAAGACAAGCTAAGGTGTAGAGACAAGTCTAGAGGGGCTCGTCATTGAAAATGGATTCCACTTTTCGTGAGTAGGTTCTCTTGATCCATGGTGAATAGGTGTAGCTGAAAAGGAAATAAAAGGAAACGATGTTAGATTAATGCAACAAGAACTCCATGTACAAAATACTACAAGTTGTCATCAAAATTCATACATGGGTGTGGACTACGGAAGGGAGTTCGCCATGGTGTCTCTCCTCCCATAGAATGCAAAGGTGTACGAGGATGCAAAGGTGTTTCTCCTCCTGTCCGCTATAGCGGCATATTGCTGCAAGGATGAAGGATAACATAAACATAAAAAGTTAAAAACCGACTTGGTCTAAAAACGAAGATGAAGGAGATAGTAACATTAGAATGGAACTTACTAGCTGGTGTTTGAAACAGGCACTTTGTCAGATATATGGATTCGTTCAACTGCAAACATGAGAACAAAAGTAGTCAAAAACTCGAAATAGGAAGAAAAATGGAACTATGAATTATACTTGAAATTGTTGGAAAACTTGCTAGTAATCACTTTCATCTGAGCCTCTAACTCAACCTTCACATTCTGTCCATTGACACCCTTAACATAACCGCGATATCCTTTGTAAGGACCAGTGGCGTATCCAGGAATTCCGAACCGTGGGTTCGAAATCTTAAACGATGATCATATATTAATTAAATATTCAATGCATATGTTCAAATTTTGCGACTCAATTATCCGCATCATGAATAGGAGACACAATATCTTCTTTTATCGGAGGATTCCTTGGACTAGGCGAAGAACAAGTAAAGGACTTTTGCGACTTCCCGACACGTTTCCAAAAATACTCTAAACTCATTGTAAGTTGGTAACAAAAGCTCTACAATCTACAATAATACACAAAATAAACAATCTATAATTGTTATTTTCAATTTTAAAGTATATACTAGTTACAACATTACTACTTCTATAAATCTACTACTTTTAAAGTATAATCTATTGCAAAAAATTATATTACACATAAAACAAAAATCCTAAGTCCCAAATCTATCTACATATATACTAAAGTAACAACCGCTGATGTCATCACTGCCTACGTGTCACTTTCTTATTTTATTTTTTCCCTCCAAAATACATGGATGATATGATGTCATATTTTTCCTTTACAAGCTACCCTATTTAACATTGCTTTGAAAATTAAATTCGATTTGAATTTTTAAATTTTTGGTTTTCTATAGATATTATGTTATTTAGTTATTTATGATTTGTTAACAAAAGTTAATAATATAATTTAATTGAAATTTCCTAATTAAATATGAAAATTATACACTTTTGGGAATTGTATATTCATATTAAATAAAAAAATTAATTAGGAAAACGGAGGAAGTAGTTATTTTATTTCAATATGTGTTAAAAGTTTATAATTCAATTCTTATTATAAACTGTGCATCGCACGGGATTAACCTAGTAAACACATACACTACTACAAAAATAAGTAAAGAGACCCGTCCAAAAATGCCTGAGAGACCGCTTTTGGACGGGTCTCTATCTCAGGGGTCTGTTTGATAGAGAGACCCAATCATAAGGGGGGTCTGTTTGTTAGAACAAATAGATCAGTTGCTGGAGATAGGCGGTCTGTTCTATAACCAATAAGGAGATAATTTTAAAAGGGAAAGAGACCCGTTATATGAAATCTATGGTCTGTTTAGTGATATTAAACAAACCTGGTACCTTACACAACGGGTCTGTTTAGTGATATTAAACAAACCTGGTACCTTACACAACGGGTCTGTTAAATCTTTAATTTAACAAAAAAAATTGATTTTTGAAATTTGAATGTCACGCACTATTAAAATTGGCGGAGTTGAGCAAAAATCAATATAAAAAAAATAAATAAGCATAAAAACAAAATAACAAAAAATAAAATGATATTGAAATTAAGCAAAATAGAGTTACAACACAGCAATGTACTACTTGAGCAATAGTGTGAAGAATAATAAAAAAAAAATGTTACATTAGTCTCATTGTAATTCTCTAATCTCTAATTACAATAAAATTCAATAATGAACTTTGACCACCCAGTATATGCACCGACCTCCTTTCTTTCCTTTTTCTTGTGAAGATTGAAGGCAGAAAATGAACACTGCCAATAAGAAAAAATAAAAATAAAACAAAGGCAGAAAAGAAATAAGTTAAATTCAAGAAATTAGGAACAAGGGATGAAATCAAGTACCTCAAAATTCAAGAAAAAATTGGACTCCAGCAAATCGATGAGTTATGTAGAGAATAGCAACAAATTTAGATGCATGCCCAGTTCAATTTTCGGACTTGATTTTCAGCGAATTTAAGCAACAAACGTAAGAGAGTAGTTGCGGTTCAACCTATAATCACAAATGGTGTATAAATCGAAGAACAATAAGGGGTAATAAACCAAACTCCAGAAAAATATACTAATAAACCCTGATTAATTTCACACAAAAACCAAGATTATTGAATTTTTTTTCTCTCAAAAACGATTGTTATGCAAAAAAATACTCCATAAATTTAACTGATATGACATAATTACACAAAAATGTGAAACAACCCAAATTTAAAAATTACCTAAGAAGATTAAACATAAATCAAATTCATCTTAAACGACAATCTCCTGCTTACCAAATATGTAGCGATGCAATTCTTCAAACAATACCAATTTAAGCATCAACTCGACACCGACGCATCCCCGGCAAAGTGAGGGGGCGATTTCTCCTTTGGCGTTGAGGAGGAAGCAACGCTAATGTTGAGGACGGAAGAAATAAGCGACATCGACGTTAAGGAAGAGATAAGCGACATCGACGTTAAGGAGGTGGTGGTAGCGGCGTTTTTGCTCTGGGAAAGGAGATAAGAGGATAGAAGAGGAAAGAGAAAGAGAAAACGGCGTGAATGGCGTGGTAAAGCTTGGGAAATAAGAAGAGAAAGGGGTAGGGTTTTGTTGTTTAAGGGCGTGTTCGGCGTTAGCTTTTGAGTAGCTTTAAGGTAGCTTTTAGAGGTTTGACCAAGTCAAACCACTACTCAACAAAAAATGTGAGTGTTTAGCAAAGTAGTGGTTAAGGTAGCTTTAAGTGGTAGAGGTAGCTTTTGTGAAAAGTTAGAAACATTAGCTTTTGAAATTAGAGATAACTTTTCAAGTAGCTGTTGAAAATTTAATCTATAGTTTTAAAAATAAAAAATTGATTTTTATATTTAACAGCTAGTCAACAACCACTACTCTACCGAACACTCATATCTAAATTATTTATCTTCACAGCTAACAGCTTGTTGACAGCTAACGGCTACCTACACAGCTACAGCTACCTTCACAGCTATATTTTGTCGAACACGCCCTAAGTGGTGGGCCCTTGCTCACATAAGAGAGCCGTTAAGTTTAACTAAGGGTCTCTTAGTTTTCTCTCTTTATCTATCCCGAATTATTGGTGGGGCCTTTGATATGTTAGAGACCCGTTATCTCTAATATTGGCTCCCTTATATTAAACAGACCCGTTGTATTAACTAACGGGTCTTTTATTGTAGGTTCTTTTGCCCATTTTTGTAGTAGTGATATTTGACGATATAAACTTTTTCTAATTATCAATTAAAAGACCAAGTAAAAAATTTAAAATTCCAAGTTTCTACAATTCAATTTGTCAACAATTCAAGTATTTAACAATATATCAAAACCAATTAAACAAATCAGTAATTAATTTAATCATCACTAAATAAGAAATAAAAAAGAAAAAAACAAAACAAAAAATACAAAAGTGAGGGCAAGAAGAATCGAACGCAGGACTTATGAGGAACTCGCTGCTCTAACATTCAGCGACTTTCCAATGCGCCAAACATACTCAATAGATTATTTGCCTCATAAAAACTCTTTTAATCCTTTTTTAATTTTTTTTATAAAAAAAAAAAATTAAACCTTATAATTTTTTTTCAATGGGTTTAATTTTTTAATTTTTTTCAATTTTTTAATTTTTTTAAAACTTATAAAAAAAATCTGTGGGTTCAATGAACCCTTTGAACCCTCTAGATCCGCCTATGGTAAGGACCATGGAGTATTTTCACTTTATTGCGGCGAATGAATGAATCATGTTTCTTCCAAGTGTTCCCAGTCACTTGTCCCACTGTGTCAGTCAACATCAATTACCAGTACATGGAAAATAAATAAATGACTTCAGAAAAAATAAAAACCTTGCATTTGAAATTTCATTAAACCAAAATTGAGTCTTAGATCAGAAATTAACATACTAGTAGATGAAGAACGACTTCCAGAAAGTGATTTGCAGGATGAATGTTGTGGCAAAGATTTCGAGGCTGAGGAATTTTGCTGCAAAAATTGGAGATGACAAGTAAGCATCAAAGAATGTGGAAAGAAGACAGAGGATGAAATTCAGCAAGTTCGAAGCCAAATGAACTTACAGGTCTTTCCTTATAATCATTGATCCCAAATTTAGTTCTGCTTTCTGATGTCTCATTCGATTCAAAAACTTGTGCAGAAAACACGGTAATCTGCAAAGGGGAAAATACATAAACTATGGGAATGCTGCTTCATGCCAAGTAAGTCAGAGTAATCAGAAATATTGCAATTTGAACCTACAAGGTCTTTTGATGCATCAGATAGAATAACAAGCTTATTTTGATCAACCTTTACAACCATACCGGTCGCACCTTCCAGCTGACCACTTATATAACCTTCACTTGACACCCCGGTTCAAAATACTTGGCGAGTTCCTTTCCTTGCACAGCAACCGTTTTCTGCCACAAAGAAGAATAACATGAGCCATCAAAACATGAATGTATTCATCATTTTTCTTATTGATAGATACATTGAATGGACTTTTACCAAAGGTATCTTCTCAGTAGGTGTAGGTCTAATATGAACGATATCTCCCTCCACATACTCAACAAATCCCTTCAAATTCTTTGAATCACCTTTCACCACCACAACTGCATCTTCCCTCATCCAACAACCCTTTCTATTCCTTTAAATAAAGTCGCCATATCTGCATCAGATTCTCCAATTTCTCGAAAGTTTTCAACTTCTTGTATACTTGGATGTATATCTCCTGTGATAACTGAACTCTGAGCAGCTGTCTTATACAAGTAATCTACACCTTCTTGAGAAAAGCAAAGAGCAGCCAAAATTGATGTTAATAAATTTCAGACTTTAGAATATGCCTATGTTTGAAGTACTACTTGTAAAGATAATTAAGTACATGCGTATTGCATACTAGTTTATCTGATAAAGTTAAGGCGTTCAACTTAGGAGTAACTTTCACAGTAACTTTGTGCTTTACAGTGTCAACATCTACAACCTACAACAATTATAACCAAATATTACAAAGGTAAGTTTGCAACAAGTAACAAAACATCAAATGAGTCACTGAGACGGTAAGAAAATCAAATCAGACCTTGGCAAGGTCACCTTTGTAACTTGATTGTTTCAGTCCAACCCAATCCCCTTTTGAAACATGAACCATATATAGCGCCACCACCGCCCTCCCCGAATCCACCAACAGCGACGCACCAACACTCCCAACACACCTGAACCCTCCCCCTCCCTTTCCCGCAACCGTGCCACCCCCAAAAACCTCCAAACCCAAAACCCTCCTTCCCCAAAACGGCCACGAACCAGATCACAATGGCCGAAATCGGCCGGTTTTGGGGCTGAGTGGCCTTAACCGGCTGATTTTGGCCATTTGTGGCCGGATTCGTGGTTGTTTTGGAGGATTCGTTGCTGTTAAGGGTTGTGGGATTGGTGGTTTTTGGAGTCGATTACGGTTGCGGGAAAGGGAAGGAGGGGTTCAGGTAGGTTGGGGGATGAGACGCGCCGTCGGTGGGGGGTTCGGGGAGGGCATGGTGGCGCGTTGGTGGGGTTGGGATGGTTTTAGGTTTTTTTTTTTTTGCCAATAATAAAGCGACACATGGCTTTATGGGCCCACTTAACGGATTCTTAAATGGGATCTGTTAAGTGGTGGTAATTAGGGGTGTACAAAAACTGGACCGGACCGGACCTGACCCGGACCCGTTGATTCAGGTCCGGTCCCGGTCCTTGAAAATCCAGGTTTCCGGTCCCGGTCCGGACCCGGTCTAAACCCGGGGTTTTCAAGTCCGGACCTGAAACCCGGGAAAATTGTATTTTTTTAAAAAATAAAAATAAAAAATTCAAAAATCAACGTTGACTCTTCACTTTTCTCTTTCATTTCTAAGTTCTAACCCTAAGTGCTAACTCCCTGTCTCCCACTCTCCCTCACTCTCAACTTCTCAGAATCTCAAGTCTCACTGAGTCACTGTCTCTCCGCCCACCGCCCAAAATCGATCAATCCAAAAACCCAAAAAATAAAAATAAAATTCAGTAGTACTAGAAGTAGTAATTGTACCAATAATGAGGCTGTGATGATAATTAATCGTTTAATAGCAATCAATTTTCAATTTGGTTTTTGTGGGCATTTCTTGTTTTGGTTAATTTGTCATTTGGCTTGGCAGCAATTTGATGGGTGTTTGCATGTTGCTAGGTTGAGATTTTCTCTCTCTTCAAATGCGCATCTTTTCAGGTTTGGTTTGCCGCCATTGTTGATTTTTCCCTTGCTAGATTTGCCACACCAAATTGTTTGTTTGATGCTATGCCGATCTGAGCCTCCTGTCAAAAAAATTTCTTTTTTTGGTCTATATTTAATATTAATCATGATAAGAATTGTTTAGATGAATTGAAGATGGACAAATTTGAGGTTAAGGTTGGGTTTTTTAGTCGTTGAAAGTTAGATATTAAAGTTTGGTTCTTTATGCTTAAATTTGATGAAACAGAACTAGAGTGGACATCCAGAGATAAATTGGCAATCTTATGAGGTTAGAATCATCTTAAAGTTATAGTAATTCTGGATCACAGCCTTTGAAACAGGTTATTTATTAAAAAAAAAACGAAAAAATCACAAAACAGGTCCATTCAGGTCTAAACCCGGACCGGACCTGATTTTTCAGGTCTGGCCCGGAACCGGACCTGTTAAATCAGGTCCGGTCCCCGGTCCTCAAAATTACCTAATTCAGGTCCCCGGTCCAAACAGGTCCGGTCCAGGTCCGGTCCGGTTTTGGACCGGTGTACACCCCTAGTGGTAATACTCATTTTTAGAAATTTGTCTCGTGTTAAAATAATTTTTTTTATAGGGGTGTTAAAAACCATTTTCGGGTTTTTGTGTGGTGTTAAAATTTAAATTTTCCAATATAATATGTTTTCATAAAAGGAAAAAAAAATACGGACCATTTATATATTTAAGTATATTTTTAAATAGATATTTCGTGATAAAGAGTAAAATAATCGTGCATGGCATGAGATCTAACCTACTCTATAACTGTAAGGCCCTATTCTGTTCACCTTAAAAAATAATATTAAGTAAAAATAATTTCAGTTCAGTAAAAACAAGTTCAGTTCAGTAAAAATAATTTCATATCAGTTCAGTAAAATTCAGTTTTCTTAAAGAAGAATTATAATAGAAAATCAGTAAAAATAATTTTAGTTCAGTAAAAATAATTTCAGTTCAGTAAAATTAAGTTCAGTTCAGTAAAAATAAGTTCAGTTCAGTAAAAATAATTTCAGTTCAGCAAAATTAAGGTGAATCAAACAGGATCTAACTAAGTAAAAAATTAATTTCATCATTTTTATACATGTGTCATTTTCTCAAAAAAGAAAAACAAATTATTCTTTTCAAAATTAATAATGGCAGCATTTTTTTTTCAACTTTGTCATATCTATCTATTAAGTTATACTACCTCCGTTTTTAAATACTTGCTCCATTTCTTCATGCGCGGAGTGTTGGGAGAAATTAGAGAAAGTAATAAAATATGGAGGTAGTGGGGTTAGAGAAAGAATAAAAAAGTGAAGAAGGCAAAAGTAATGAAGAGAATTGGAGGAGCGAGAGAGAATATATATTGGGGCCACTAGGTGAGAGAAACTAATTAAATTTTGTAGAAACTTTCCAAATAAGGAAATGTAGCAAGTATTTAAATACGATCGCAAATGGAAAGTGGAGCAAGTATTTAAAAACGGAGGGAGTACTAAAAGCGAATAATCAATGACACTTGTCATTACCTTGTGAAAAAAAATTCAACCTTTCTTTTTGCAAAATCTTTAGGTAAACTTTTATATCTTATAATATTTTCTTTCCATTTTCACAATCATATTTCATATATACCTCGATAAAATATTTATGCATATCTTTTATATGCTTTATATTTTTTAATATTTTGACAAAAATATATTAAACAACGGTGCATTGTACGGGATTTGCTTTTTTCCCTCCAAAATCCCCTCCCCTGTTTTTCCTTTTTTTTAGCCAATGACATTAATTACCTACTATAAGATTATAAATTTATAAGTTATACACAAAATATCCACCAAATTATGTACGATATATTTGTGATTATATTGATTCATATACTTTTCGTTTCAATAATTAATATTTTCCATTCTATGTAATTTTAGACTACATATCTAATGTATTATTAAATAAATATAGAGTTTCCAAATTCTTACTACGTAGTATACTATATATATATATATATATATATATATATATATATATATATATATATATATATATATATATATATATATATATATATATATATAGTTAAAAAATATTTTTCAAAGGAAAATTCATATGCTAAATTTATTATTATAATTAATGATTTTTGTGAATACGACAAGTAAAACATATACTCCCTCCGTTATTAAATACTTGCTCCATTTCTCCATGCGCGGAAGTTTAGGAGAAATCGGAGAAAATAATAAAATATGGAGGTAGTGGGGTACTTCAGAAAATAAAAAATTATAAAAAGCAAAAGTAGTGGAAGAATAGGAGGAGAGAGAGTATTATGTTGGGTCCACTAAGGCCCTGTTCTATTCACCTTAAAAAAAACAATATTAAGTAAAAATAATTTCAGTTCATTAAAAATAAGTTCAGTTCGGTAAAATTAATTTCAGTTCAGTAAAAATAAGTTCAGTTCAGTAAAATTCAGTTCTCTTAAAGAAGAATTATAATAGAAAATCAGTAAAAATAATTTCAGTTCAGTAAAAATAATTTCAGTTCAGTAAAATTAAGTTCAGTTCAGTAAAAATAAGTTTAGTTCAGTAAAAATAATTTCAGTTCAGCAAAATTAAGGTGAATCAAACAGGGCCTAAGTGTGAGAAATGAATTAAATATTGTAAAAACTTTAAAAAAAAAAGAAATGGAGCAAGTATTTAAAAACGGCCGGAAAAGGAAAGTGGAGCAAGTTTTTAAAAACGGAGGGAGTAATTTGTATTAGATTGTAGCTACTGAAACGGAATGTATGACAAGAAAATTTTAGTTTTTTTCTCTACAGGATATAGGAATGAATGAGTCTACTTCTCTTACATAGTTATGTGGAGCAATATTAATTTATTTTTCAATTAATAAAATGAATTTTATAAGGAAAAAAAAATACAAATAGCTTAATATACTATTTAAATTACGTTCCTTTATTTTTGTATCGATCATTAGAAAATGAACCCTTATTAATTACTATGAGTAATTGAATTATAATTGTTTTTTTTTCCTACAAGATTAGTAATTTAAATTATATACCGTGCATCGAACGGGCACAATGCTAATCTTGTCTTTCTAAATTCAAAGGTTGTGAATTTTTTTTTTCAAGGCTCATAGGTTGTAAAAATAATTACTCTAAAATAGATAAATGTGTAAATTTCAATTATATTAAAGCAAAAATACACTATACGAGTAATGACTTTTTGTATTCTATAATTCTAAAATCTAAATCGTGCCATGATGCCATCTAGTAATTTCCTACACACATCCTTCTTCCTTGAAACCTTGACCATGATTTAAGAAACGTTGATAAAATACAAGTATATATTTTATCATAAAGACAATATACAATTATACACTGAAGAATGAGCCCTTTCTCTAAATAATGTTGGGAAATTATCTAATTCTCAAATTACAGGTACTCTTTTTTTAATTCCCATTATGTCGTCCACGTCAGCTAAGGAAAACAAACCGATTTTTTTTTCTCGGTCCAGCAACAAACCGCTACTTCAAGTAGCGGTTTTAATTTCATAAACTGCTACTGTTTATGGGTTTGTTTTGTAAGTTTTTTCTTTAAAAACAAAATATCTGTAAATCAGTAATTATTAAATACAAACCGCTACTTCAAGTAGCGGTTTACATATTAAAAACCGCTACTTCAAGTAGCGGTTTGTATTTACTAATTACTGATTTACAGATATTTTGTTTTTAAAGAAAAACTTACAAATTAGAAACCGCTACTTGAAGTAGCGGTTTTCAGTAGTACACCGCTACTTGAAGTAGCGGTTTTCTAATAAATCCGTTTTTTTAAAAATTCCCACTGACCGGTGACGTGGACGGTATGATGGGAATTAAAAAAAACTAATTATAATTTGGGAATTAGATAATTTTCCAACATTATTTAGGGAAAGGGCTCCCGATGGCCCAAATTGGTGTGTTTGTTTTTCTTTTTTAATATATTTTGTCAATTTTGCAGTGTTGAACAAAGAACGGCGGTTGAAGTAGGGGGAACTGGAGAAGTACTGACTCGCTGCCCAATACCTGAATTAAAATAGTCAACTCCATCTCTGAAGAATAGTCTGTTGTAAGAGAGAGAAATTATTATTTGCCACGTTCAAAGTCTTCAAACATGGCATCATATGACTCATATCCCCCCACTTGCCCACTATTCAAATAAATAAATATTCAGGTATAACAAGAAAGTCACATCAAACATTTCCTAATGTTATGTGCAATTTCTAATAAACAAACCAATCTTGCTTAATAGTTTAGGAATATGCCCTAAGAATTTGCTCAAAATAAAAGAAAATTCAAAATAACACTTTTTTTTTAAGGTTGCCCAGCCACACACACAATATATAAATTTTTTATATTTTTTTTACAAAAATTGTCTAGTTAACGAATGAGTCAATACGCCATTAACTTATTGCTCGACTTGAGCATTATAAAAAGTTGATTTCCAAGCCCTTACTCTAATAGTCTCGCTTTGAGTACATTCTAGAATTTTTTTCAGTCATCGACTCATCGGCCTCTAAATTGTAAGTTCTTTAGACATTAGCATTTTAAAAAAAAACATTTATTTAATTAAGGCATGTTCTTTTCAGTATATTTCCAGTTCAATTCAGCTCCAATCAATTCAATTCAGTTCAGTTTTTAATTTTCTTCTCTCATAAAATATTCAGTTCAGTTCAATTCAATTCAATTCAATGAATCAAAATAGACCCTTAATCTTTTGGTTGAATTGATTATTTACATTTATGTTTTAGTTCAGATTTTAGTGAGATTGGACAATAGATTAGTTTACTCTTCCATATTTTATTTTACATTGTATTAATGTATTTGTACTTATTTAGTGAATTAAGCACTCTTGTCCAAAAAAAAAAAAAAAAAAAAAAAAACACTAACGTGTCAAACATAGCTGCAGTAATTGAATAATAGAACGAAAATGAGCGAGAATGGAGGAGAATATACAGGGCCAGCAATAGGAATCGATCTTGGGACAACATACTCTCGTGTTGCAGTTTGGGAGCATAATAAAGTTGAAATCATTGTGAACGACCAAGGTAACTGTACGACACCGTCTTGTGTAGCTTTCACAGAGAACAATCGCCTTATTGGCGAGGCTGCTAAGAACCAGGCAATTCTTAATCCTACTAATACAATCTATGGTAATCTCTCTAATTAAGCTAGCTGCTACAAACTCCATTATAGCATGTTGAATTGTTTTCATTTCGTTTTGTATTGTTACGCTCATTGATTATTATTGTCTTATTCATATTATTTTGTCACAAAGGACATTTTATGCCTTTTTTATTATTTTTTATTTTTTATTTTTTTGTCAGAAATGAGTAAATGACCTTTAAAAAAATTGATAGGGAATACCAAAAATAGTTTTTTTTTTCTTTTTTCCGAGGGGGA
Source organism: Chenopodium quinoa (assembly GCF_001683475.1). Lineage (NCBI taxonomy): Eukaryota > Viridiplantae > Streptophyta > Magnoliopsida > Caryophyllales > Amaranthaceae > Chenopodium > Chenopodium quinoa. Next base: position 1,941,168 of record NW_018742815.1, on the reverse strand, counting down.
CCTTTACCCAGAAAATGAGATTTGAGTATTTGACCCACCAAGTCAGGTTTCAACCGCCCTAGTCCCACCCCTTTTACGGCAACCACCTTCTAAATAATTACTCCCTCCGTCTCCGGAAGAACGACCTATTTGGTCTAATTTTAGTCTAAAAAAGAATGACTTATTTGCATTAAAACACCCACCAATTTGCAACAATATTTGTGCAAAATTAGCTTCCCCATATAAAAATTTGATTTTCTACGTAATTTTATTACTTTCTCTCTCAATTTTTTTACAAACCCCATGTAAATTTATATTATCAATAAACTTTTATTTTTTTTTTATTTAACTTACTTAATACTTGCGTAATAAACCCAAATGAGTCATTCTTTCGGAGACGGAGGGAGTAAATATTTCATAAAAGCATGTTTTACATTAAAAAAAATATTTTTTTTTATAAAACAAAAAAATCAATGTAATGGTATTTTTTTTCCTCCAAATATCAATACATGGTATAAATGTTTGCAACTACATATAAAAAATGAAGTAGATTATTCTTTTTACCAAAATCATAAAAGAAAAACGGGTCATTCGAGTTGAGTACGGATCCGGTCAACAAATAATCGGGTCACGGTCGTGTTGGGTCACTTTGGTTTTGGGTCGAGTACCGGGTCAATTGATAATCCGGTTCGATTCGGGTTAGGTTCAATTCAAGTCGGGTGAAATTTGAATATCAAGTCCAATTATCGGATTAAATTTGGATTGGGTCATTTCAATTTTTATCTCCATTTTAAATTTTAATTGTATGTAGATACAAATATTTCTTGTCAATACAAATATTTGATGAATGAAGTAAAACTCTTTGTGAATAACAAAATTACACATTTCATTTTTATTTTAATTTATTTATTTATTTTTTATTTTTTTATGATTTGAACTTTTACACTTGGTTGTTGGCCAACAAAATCATGCATGTGTATCAGAAGTATTACTTCCTCAGTTCTATTAATATTGCAACAATGGACTTTTTGCACTATTCATTACTCTTGTTTGACCATATAATATGAGTAATATGATAAGCAAAATATAGTCAAGTGAGATCTTGTTGGATTCGTCTCATATAATACTTTCATAATATCAACTTTTTATAATTTAAACTCTTACACAATTATAGATATATAGCATATAAAATGTGTTTTGGGATGTGTAATTTTCTCCTTGTTGCAATATTAACAGAACGGAGGAAGTATAAGGTAACTATAGTTTGAGTCAATTTGGGTATCAGGTCACATCAAGTTGGGTCACTTCAAGTATTGAGTCTATATAGGTCACAATTCGGGATTATATCAGGTAGTGTCACTTTGGGTCAACTTCCGCTCAAGTCAATTTCGTGTCATATATAGTCGGATCGGATCACGTTTGGGTATCGAGTCAAGTTTGGGTCAACTCCACTCTGGCTTATTAGGTTCATAAGTTTGAGTTCGGGTCAATGATTTTGAATTAATTAGTTAATCATGTTTTTTTAAAATTAGCTATGGTAACAAAAAGGAATTTTTTTATCACTGACTATTATTCCATCTATTTCGTATTAATTGCAACAATAGACCTTGCACAAATAAACTAATAGAAAATTTATGAGGTAGGGATCATATGGTGAATTTTATAGCAATACTAGCTTAAGGCCCGTGCCATGCACTGTAAATTTAATTTTGTTAAAGAAAATTAATAATATTTAACAAATAAAATTTGATTAAACATACACAACAATATATAAAAATTATAATACCATATTCTATATATATATTAATAGGCAAAGCAAAAAAAATAAACAAAAATGGATTTTTTGGACTGCACAAACTTGAGAATTTTTTTAGGCGGGGCTTGGTTTGATCAAATCTAGTGGCCATATTAGTAAATACCAATTTTAAAATGTATTTTTAATAAACATCAAAAATTAATCTAGCAACAAACTTAAATCTCCCTTAAAACTATTAGCAAAACTGCACAACATACACATATATATTAATTAAAAATAATATATCACCTTTTGTACCTAAAAAATCATTTCAATGGAAAAAAAAAACTACTTTGATCATTAAAGGCAAGAACAATCAATAATTAGGAAACACTAATCTATATTATTACAGTTTCTATTTATGGATTGATGCTCTACATAAACGATGTCATCATTCTTTGTTGTTTAAAAAATGTGTTTGAAGCATCTAATAATTATAGTTTAATCCTTGTTGGTTATTGTCTTAAAAGTTTAATTGTAGATAATAGATATGTATAAAAAAAAGGAAAAATTGATGGGAATAATCCCACCTTTGGGATTCTTTTTAATAATTCCACCTTTGATATCAATCCGCTGAAAATAGTCCCGGATGACCAGTAACCGGTTGAAGAGGTAATTATTTTTTTTATTAAGTTTATTTTACACGTGTCACAATTTGATTTGTCTAAAATAAAAAAATAATTAAAAAAAAGTAAAAAAAAAAACCAACACCAGGCCACCTCAGCCACACCACAACCACCACCATCCCACCACCGTTCAAACCCATAATCAGAACCACCACCCCACCACCTAGACCCAAAACCACCGCCACCACTAGCCACACCGGAAACCACCGTACCGCAATCCACCCCAGCCAACCCATTCCCAAAACCACCTTTAAAAAATCAAAAACCCACCAAACCCAAAACCACCTTCAATAATCGAAAACCCACCAATCCGACTGAATCAAAGTCGAGGAAAAGGGAGGGAAGCCGAGATCGGGACGAAACCCACTAGTGCCAGACCCTCCCCCTCCTCTGAACCACTGCGTCGACGACCACCAGCTCAACCCCAATGGTGGGATTTCGAAAAATCGAAACCCACTAAACCATACCTAGAAGAAGAAGGCTGGAATCGGAACGGGGAAGGGGCGAGGTGAAGAGGAGGGAGGTGTACGGTGGTTTGGCGGCCGAAATCCGATGGGGAAGGGGCGAGGTGAAGAGGAGGGAGGCGTGGTGGTGGTTTAAACGTCCCTGAGTTTCGTGGAATCGTGGGTGAGGGAGGGGGTTGGTGATTCAGGTGGTTCAGGGGAGGCTGGCGCTGCCACCAGCGCTGTCGCCGGCGTCGTGTCTGAGGGCTTGGTGGTCGGAGATGCGGGGCAGGGGAACAGAATCAGGGGCGGGGATAGTACGTGGCTGGAATTGGTGGGTTTGGTTTTTAATTATTAATTTTTTTCCATAAAAAATCTATTTTTTTTTTTAAAAAATTATTTTATTTTATTTTTATTTTTTGACCAATCACAGACCACCACGTGTCATGTAACTTGTTAAAACAGGTTACATGACCGGTTGGGACTATTTTCAGCAGATCAATATCAAAGGTGGGATTATTAAAAAGAATCTCAAAGGTGGGATTATTAATCTCCGACGCTCAAAAGGTGGGATTATTCCCATCAATTTTTCCAAAAAAAAAGGAGATATGATCAATTATTGTCACTACGTCTGACGTGTCTTTCAGTATGCAGATTATTTATGAATGTCGGGTGTAATAAATTTATCATCTCAATTAAGTGTCTCGGCAAAAGATAATATTTTATTTTTTGCTTTTACTAAGATATTGATTTTTTATAATTACGTAATTTTAAAAAAATAAAGTCTAATTGATATTTTTGCTTGCCCTAGAATTCGAAATATGATATATTTGTCAAACACAACATTATTTTATAGTTATATCATACTCAATAAATCCTTAATTTGTGATAATATATACGCAGTAATAAAAATCATAAACAAAAGTGTAATTAATTTCAATATATAGTTATATTAATATTAGCTAGAGGTATTTGAGAAAAACAATTAAGTGATGTTTTAAAGTAATTTCTTTAACATCTATTTTATGAATCAATTTATTATTACTTATTTTGGAAATATCTAATAATACTCCATTTAAAAGACAATTAAAAATGAGTTGGAATAGTTATTTAGGTATATAATGTGTATAGAATAATTATGTTGACTAAGTAAAAAGGAATATATTTGTCATTAAAATACTATAAAAGATATAAATCAAAATGATATTATTATATAATCAAATATTAAAAAAAAAAGTTAAAAAGGGAAGGGGGTTTGGAGGGAAAAACCACGCCAGGATGTGACACGTGTCACTCCCGGTGTTTGTTTTAGTATTAAGTGATTGATAAAGTATACTAGATGAAGCCCGTGCGATGCATGATTTATTTGAATTTTTTAAATACTTTTTTTTATATATATGTTTATGTGCTAAAATTTGTTATATATTTAGATAAAATTCCTGATATCAAAAGATAATATTTTATATTTAATTAATTTAAACTGAAAAATCTCATTCGCCAATTTTGCTTACGTGTCCTTTAAATTATTTAATTCTAGAATAAATTAATAATCTCGTATTTAATTGGCTACCACTAAAATATATTATCCTATGTGGCGTGCTGAAAAAATTAAGTCCTACGTGGCTCTCTAAAAACTCGGGAAAAAACTCCCCTTTATATATATATATATATATATTAGATTTAGTGGGAATATATTTTAGGAAATTTGATTCAAATAATCCAACCTTTGCCCGATTTACTTTCAATAATCCAACCTTTTGATTATTGTACAATAATTCAAGATTTTAAGCCCCATTCTATTTTGTAATAATATTAGCCCCATTCATAGCTTCAAATGACCGGTTACCTGCTCTTCAGGTTAATTTTTTTATTTTCTTTTTTCTTTTCAATTTTATAAAATAAAAATAAAGAAAAAATTAAAATATAAAATATATAAAAAAAACTTTCTCCCTCCTCCTTCTCCCATCCACCACCATCTCTAAACCCTCTGCCACTTTACATTCCCCTTCCCTTGTAGACCCACCCATCCACACCCCCATTCCCGGTAAACCAACCTCATCCCACCGAACCGATCCCCACCTCGAAACCACCTCTATCCCGAAACCCATCGCAAACCCCACCAGCAGCGAGCCCTAATGTTCACCATCTCTCTTGCCTCTCCCTTCTTTCTTGGTCAAATTTATTTCTTCCCCAATTGAATTCCATTTTTTTGGGATTGAATTCTGGGTTCAATAACTTATGCTTGCTTTTGCCTTCATTTGGGTTTCTGGGTAGTTTAAGAAATTCAAAAAATTTGAGGGTTTAGGGCCTATTCTCATATGTTTATTTTCAGTTAAGTTTTGTTCAGCTCTAATCAGTTCATTTCAGTTCAGTTCAGCTCTAATCAGTTCAGTTCAGTTCAGTTTATGTCTAATGATATTGCTAATGATATAAAGCCAAATTTCATTCTTTTAATCTTTTATTACAACGGTAATAATAATAATAATAATAATAATAATAATAATAATAATAATCAATAAATAATAATAATAATAATAACAATATATTTTTCTTAAATATTTTAATATGAATATTTGTATATACACATATGTATAATAATAAATAATCAAATATCACTAATCCATAGTTAAAAATCACTAATTAATAAGTTCAGTTCAACTCATCTCAATTCAGTTTAGTCAGCTCAGTTCAGTTCAACTGAGTTCAGTCAATGAGAACAGGCCCTTAGCTGGAAAGGAAAGACATGGCAAAAGACATGGAAGGAGAGAGAATTGAGGGGCTTAAGAGAGTTTGCATGTGATGAGTACTTTAGCTAGAGGCATGAGAAAATGGATGGTGGGAGGAGAGAAATTGTTGTTTCAAGGGAGGGTGGCAGGAAAGGTGGCCGAATTTCATGGAGGAAGGGGGGAAATAATTTTTTTATAAAATTTTTTTTTTTAAAAAATTGGACGAATCAAAACGCGACATGTGGCAAGATGACTTGGTGTTGTAGGTTGGTTACTAATTTGGCCTAATAGAATCGAATGGGGTATATAGTTTGGATTATTGTCTAATTGTAAGACTAATCAAAAGGTCAAATTATTAAACATAAATCGGGCAAAGGTTGGATTATTCTATGGAGTATATTTTATTTTTGATAGAAGAAACAAAAAAAAAGTAATATATATAAGTGGGGTTTTTAAGAGAAAAAAATTAATTATTTATACAAGTGGGGTAAGTGGGAGAGAAAAATAATAAAATAATTGTGGGTTCTTACATAAATCGAAAGTGTTGTAACCATTATGAAATGAATGTGAAATAAAATTGTTGCGATTATTACGAACCGAAGGGAGTATTAACAACATTAATGTTTTAGTAATAATCATAAACATTTTTTATTTTGGAAATTATCACCTACTTTTTTTTTTTACAAAACAATAAAATTTACCACCTATATTTTTATGAAAATATAAAACTTCCCTCCAAAAAGTGGTTGGAAGTTTTAGTTTTTTTTGGAAAAAGTAGGTGATAAATTTCAAACAAATATTATTGGTAATTTTTTACTAAAAACAACAATAATTGTCGGTGGTTATTGTCAAAAAATCCTTATAAAAAATGAAAGAATAGATGTTTTGTTGTAAGTTATTTTTATTTGTAAATTCACTAGTTTCCGTTTAACCCAAAAGTAAGTTGTATAAAATGTATTTGACACTCTTTCACCAAAAAAAAAAAAATGTATTTGACTCTCTCCTTTTCATGGGTTAGCCGTGAGACATACTGCTTTGTTTTTAACATAAGTTTTCTGTTTGTCATACTATCCGTTAAACTCCCAACTTATTGTAATAGAATATTGAATATCTAATGATTTAACACAAGGGCGAAGGGAAGGGGGGGCTGGTGGACGCCCGGCCTCCCCGGCCCAGATTTGCTGCTCATGTGTTATAGTTTATGGCCCCCTTAAAATTAGTATATATAATATTCAAGACACAATTATTATAATAAATATACCTTGTCATGATGGTTGTGTAATGTTTTATTTTTTCAAATGGGCTAGAAAAAGAGATTGTCGTAGATTTTAGTGATTAATCTTTGATTGATGATTTTGCTACTATGAAAAATCATCGAGTACGACTTAACTAATGTTTTTTTTTTGTGACAATAAAATATTAGTACACTTTAATTTTTTCCATCAATCTTTTGTCTAATAAGTTCGGGCCCCGGGACTTGAAAATCCTGACTTCGCCCCTGATTTAACAAAACCCACTCCATTTTCATCATTGTGATTCTTTTCCAGTTTTCACTTAGGCTCCATTTGGCAGAAGTAAATCATTTTTAATTATTTTTTTTTATCCCAAGTCAAAATTAAAGCCTAGCGCACTCATAGATACAATATTTATATTCATGTTGTGTACATGTATTTGATGCAGATGCAAAGAGGCTTATTGGTAAAAGATTTATAGATGAAACAGTACAAAATGACATTAAACACTGGCCATTCAAGGTTATTGACTCGAACGATGACGAGAATAAACCTATGTTTGTTGTTACTTACAAGAATCAGCAGAAGCAATTTGCTGCAGAAGAGATAGCGTCAATGGTTCTTTTGAAAATGAAAGAGACAGCAGAAACCTATCTTGGGTCAGAAGTAAAAAATGCTGTTATCACTGTTCCAGCATACTTCAATGACTCCCAGCGTCAAGCAACCATAGATGCAGGCACCATTGCTGGCCTCAATGTCATGCGCATTATCAATTAGCCAACAGCGGCCGCCTTTGCCTATGGCCTTGATAAAATGCTCACTAACCGCAAAGAAGCAGCCAAGAATATATTAGTTTTCGATCTTGGTGGGGGAACCTTTGATGTATCATTGGTCTGTATTGAAAAAGATATATTTGAAGTGAAAGGAGTAACTGGGGATACTCACCTTGGTGGGAGTGATTTCGACAATAAAACGACTTGTGTACTGCAGAGGACAACCAGACAGATGTAGTATTTCCTGTGTTCGAAGGTGAGAGACTCATCGCTTTAGACAACAACTTCTTAGGTATGTTTGAACTGCACAACATTCCTCCAGCCTCGAAAGGTGAACAACAATTTGAAGTTTGCTTCGAAATTGACAATAATGGTATCCTGACAGTGTCAGCTCAGCATATTGGAACTACTAATAAGAACCAAATCACAATTACGAATCACAGTGGTAGGTTATCCAAATAAGATATATGATCGAGCAAGAACAAGGGAGACAAAGAACCTCAAGTGCGATTCCTCTACTTGATCCACGGGCACGGATTAAGACCTCCACTAATGCTAGTTAGTTGTAATTGAACCCTTCAATTGACCTTCTACGGAGAAGAGCGAGCAATGAACCAACCACGAACCACCACACGCGCCATTGGGGGTGGCCGGCCGTGAGTCAAAGGGGGGAAGAGAGAGGGTCGTGAGTTTGAGAGAGAATTAGGGTTTTGGATTAGGTTGCCTTGTTTCACAATCTATTGTAAGTTGATTATGACTTAATTGTGCAACCCTAGGCATGGATCTTATTTATAGATCTCATCTCTAAAATAAGAGTCCATGACAAAGCCCAAATCCTAATTCTAATCTAACTATGCTAGCCCTATCAATTTCATAATTAGTTAATTGCTCATGAGGCCCATAAATGGGCCTCTAACTTGCTTAACCCAATACCCTTGTTGTGTGACCTCATAGGATCCATTCTAGCGGGCTTTGGACTATTTGACTAGCCCAAAGATCATTGATCATAGTCTAGCAACAGATAATGACGACCCAAAAGAACAAACTTATTATCTCCATAATAGTGATCCTTCATATATCTAGTATTTGCACTTATCGAAGACGCAATTCCTTCACCCTTTACCACCACATCTGCCACAAATGTGTGGCTTCCTTGCTCTCTTCACATTCTTCTTTATCCCCTCTCCTTGTTCTTTCTTCCTTTTCTTTTTAGAGGATCTACCTGACATTATTCTGAAAACAAGGGGCAAAGTCTGAGGCATAGTAGATTCCCCCCATTGGCTATGTCCTGGCATTGCATGAAATGCTGGAGCATATGTAGCAGCATAAGTAGCAATATGATAGGCTAGATGGACAAAATCTTCATAATTGAGTCTTTTTTTGGCTATGCACGCAAGCTAAGGCATGCCAAAATGGAATACCCATCAAAGTCCATCTATAGCAGCCACAAGTTTTGTTCTCAAGCTAAGATTCACAACAAATGTCTCTTGTTCATCATCCACCTCAAATTCATGCAAGTCTGCTTGAATAATTCTTACGTTCTAAATCTGGTTATGACCTCTTTATATCATCTTCACAACTGATGGCATGATCAAGCCTTCAAAATCTTTCAACCTTTTTCTCTTAATTTGCACAACTTCTCTTCATGACATATCTTCTTATACACTCCATTAAGGACAAGATTGACTTTGTCCTAGCTTCCTTAAGGACATTGTTGAAACTTTCACAACAATTGTTTAACAACATCCCTGACTTTGCTCTAGAACTAAAGCCATGCCTAAACCAGTGACAAACTGGTATCTTAGAAAGATATTGAAAAGCATCCTCATTCAATTTCCTAATCTCTTGCATATGTTTTGTAGCTTCACAACTGCAGTGCTACCTGGATTATACCTCCTTATTGCTTCAACATAATCCCAGACCCTCTTGAACTCTGCTGCATTCCAATGAATCATTTGCAAAACCATTTTTTTAGCATAATAACACTTGTAGTAACCAACTTCTACACCTAATTTTGCTTCTCACTCTCTTCATAAAAGCACTCATTTTATATGTGTGGTCATCCCTCCAATCTTCCAAGTATTTCTCAGCCAAATACTCACTAGTGGCTTTTTTGAGGTGGGGAAGGGGAGTTGCGCGCAGGGGAAGGAGGGGAAGAGAGGGTGATGGCAGAGGAAGGTGGTGGTGGTGGTGGAAAAGGGGTTTCTGAATTTTTTTTGTTATTATTTCTTTTAATTATTTTTTTAATAATTAAAAAAATAGTTGACCTATTAATTAATAGCTGACATGTGGCATATCACTTACAAAAATCGGTCATCAACAAGTAATGGATCTGTAGACGAAGGGGGGTATAAAGGTTGGATTTTTACTGGAATAGGAAGAAATGGCAAATGTTGGATTTTTTATTTCAATTAAATATTTTATCCTAATCTATCTCACGAATGAGATAACATATTTAAAATTGATTTATTTTAAATAAAAATTACTATGTAACTAACAATAACTAATAAGGTGACATTATAAATTACATTAAAAAAATAATTGAACTTTAGACTTTTTAAATATGCTTTAGCATGCAGTTTAATTAAAATATTATGTGGTTTTATTTTGTCTTAAATTAATAAATAGTAAATGAATTAAATAATTAAAAAAAAAAAATTAGCTTACGTAATGTAGAGTATTGTTTATATTTATGTATTAAAAAATTGTGTAGCGCATGGACTTTCATCTAGTTATATGTAAAAATAACCGTGCATCACACTTTCGGATAGGGGTGTACACAAACTGACTCGGACTTGAAATTGACTTGAACCGAGCCTATGTTTGGACTGGACCGGTGAATTCAGGTGTGGTCCTTCAAAATCCATGATTTCTCCGGTTCGATTCGGGTAAAACTCGGTATTTTTATGTCCGCACCTAACACTGGTGAAGATGCTTTTTTTTTTTTATTTAACAGGTTCATATCAGGTCTAAATAGTTCCATATCAAGTCTAAACAAGTCCATAAACAGGTTTGACACAAGTTCATAAACAAATATATCTAAACAAGTCATATAGGTTTTTATATATAAAAAAAATTAAAAAAGGGAACAAATTAATTATCAGGACTATCTACAGTACCTGCTCTTGTTCTTGATGTGGTTCTTTCGGATCTAGAAAGAGTAAATATTCCCTACCTGAGCTTCATATGAGAAATCTTTATTATTCTACTCATCCTCCCTTAGGTCTAAACCCGAAACGAACCTGATTATTTAGGTCTAGACCAGAATCAAACCTATTATTCATATAATGTGGTTAATGTCAATGCGAAATGTAAGATAGGATTTGGTTACGATTGCACAAGTAATGATTACAAGATTTTAAAATTGGAAACAGTCAGTATGTTCCCGAAATGGGTTGAATCTCATGTTTACAGCTTGAAGAACAATTCATGGAAAGCCGTCTAACCTTTAACAATGTATTTGTCGACTTATACAAACCAAATGATTTACTCTAATAATGTGTTGCATTGGATAAAGGAAAATTTGTCAGGAACTACACGCTTGATAGGGGTAGTTGGAAACAACTACCCACTAAAATTTTTTATAAAAAAACTACCCCTAAATTTTAAAAGTTAGAGTGGCACTACCCATTTGCGTTTTCCGGCGAGAATGTCCGGCGCATGGGCCCACTTTTTCAATTTTCTCTGAAAAGACACGATGCAATGACAAATTGGACCATAATTCGTAACCCAAAGATAACCAATTTGAATTAAAAGCAACAAATTCACCCAATTTCAAATTATCCCAATTTCTAAGAACCCGAATTTTTCTAATCGTTACACCCTAACATCAAAATTCATAATTAATGGATTAAAAGAAAAGAATTACCTATGAATTGAATACCTACTTGTTTTCACTTCTTCAATTAGGAATTTTCAGAAGAAAAATTGAAAAAGTGGGCCCTACACGTCGGACTTTCTCGCCGGAAAATGCAAATGAGTAGTGCTACTCCCGGAAAATGCAAATGAGTAGTGCTACTCTAACTTTTTAAATTTAGGGTAGTTTTTTTGATAAAAACTTTTAGTGGGTAGTTGTTTCCAAATACCAAGCATGTAGTTCCTGACAATTTTTCCTTGGATAAATTCAAAGCCTGAGAATTCAACGGTTTCTAATGTAATGTCAAGGATAATAATGTGTTTTGACCTTGGAACGGAAGAATATCACGAATTATCGCTCCCCATTAACAATGGGGCTTTTAAATATGAGTTGGCTGATTTAAAGGGCTGCTTACATTTGGTAAAATATTCTACAATTCATAGAATTGAGATATGGATTATGAAACAAACATGGTCTAAATTTGTTAGCATTGAACTCGAACTCGACGACATTAATGTTGGACGCCTCCTTGCTAATAACTAACCTTTTAGGACGTTGCTTCTTGCTTATTCAGAGGACGAACAAGAAATCCTAGTGGGTTTAGGGGAATATGACATGAATTTTGTTAAATTTGATACGCGTAGTGGAGGTTTTAAGAGGCTCGAAAATACAAGCATGTGATTTGAAGACTGATTTCAGCGATGCATATGTAGTGATGACATGGGTTGGTTCCTTTGTTTCCCCTCTTATATTGTAATTCAGCTGAATTACTAAATTAGGTTCTAGCCTGTCTACGTCATAATTTGGTTATTAAGTCTTGTTTCTAGATTTTGTCATAGTTTTAAGAGTCATATGAATTCATATAGGTTTAATTTCAAATTGATTGTAAACTTTGAGAACCTTCGCAGTGTGAGCAAAAATAGAGAATAGAGAATTTAGGGGCAGAGCAATATTGTTACTGTTTCATTGATATTTCTTTTTAATCATTCTGGATGCTCTTACAAACCCTTGAAATATATATACTACAGCAACTGGCCAACCCTAGAGCTGATACCTACCTTCCTTCCTTAACAGCTCATACAAAAGGACAACTATGACCAGCTGTGAAAGCCGCCAAAACAGACTGGCTACAAAAAAATAAAACATGACAAGGAAATAAAGAAAAAGAACAGAATAAAAAGAAATTAGTCCTCATAAATCATTAGATGATGGCTAAACCCTTAATACACCCCCTCAAACTTGGTGTGGAGCTTTGGAAAGAACTCCAAGTTTGCGCAGAGGAGCATTTTGTTGATGAACTGTGATGACCTTAGTCAGGACATCAGCTGCCTGTTCTTTTGAGGGGATATATTCAGTGTGAATCTGTCCTTCAGCAAGCTTATCTCTTACAAAATGACAATCGATCTCCACATGTTTCGTTCTTTCATGTAGGACAGGGTTGGCTGCTATTGAGAGAGCTGCCTTGTTATCACACTTGAGAACAGGAGTTTGCATAAGCTTCACCCCCAATTCTTTGAGAAGTTGTGAGACCCATAGAACCTCACAGGTGGTAAGAGCAAGAGATCTGTATTCAGCCTCTGCCGATGATTTTGCAACTGCATTTTGTTTTTTAGATTTCCAGGAGATAGGCGATTCACCAAGCAGAACACAAAATCCAGTAATTGATCTTCGAGTAACAGGACAACCAGCCCAGTCACTGTCACAATATGCAGTCAAAACAGTAGCCTGTTTCGATGCAAGAAGTATACCTTGGCCAGGTGACAGGAGAAGATATCGCAGCACTCTCTTAGCAGCCTCAAAATTAACATTTGTGGGGGAATGCATAAATTAACTTAGGACATGCACAGTGAATGCTATGTCTGGTCTGGTGAGAGTCAGATAAATCATCTTTCCCACTAATCTCTGATAAGTTTCAGGCCTTGGAAGCAAGTCTCCTGAATTATGAATCAGCTTCACATTCGGATCCATGGGCAGTTTCAGAGGTCTGAGATTAGCAGCACCATATTCTCTTATCAAATCAAGTGTATATTTCTTCTGTGACAGAAATATACCTTGACTTGATTTATGCACTTCAATCCCCAAAAAATAGCTCAGCTCACCCATGTCTTTCATATGAAAATGATTGGACAAAAACGCCTTAGCCTGAGTTATATCCTTTTCACAGTTACCATCCAATATCAAATCATCTACATACACCAAGATTGCAGTGAATTGATCACCTTTAACTTTTGTGAATAAGGAGTAATCAGTCTTGGACTGAATAAATCCAAAACTTTTCAATGCAGTGGACAGCTTGGCAAACCATTGCCTCGTTGCTTGTTTAAGTCCATACAAGGACTTTGACAGCTTCAACACCTTTTCATTTTCCTGCTTGCTCATATCAGCCTGTATTCTTTTGCCTGGACCTACATAGCCTTGAGGAAATTTCATGTAGATTGTTTCAGAGAGATCACCATGTAAGAATGCGTTTTTTACATCCATTTGATGTGTTATCCATCCTTCCATTGAAGCTACAACAAGTAATGCTCTTACAGTGGTTAGTTTGGCCACTGGAGCAAAGGTTTGATCATAGTCCAATCCATATCTCGGCATATTTCCAAAAATGACAAGTCTTGCCTTGTGTTTATCAATTGTACCATCTGGAAGAAACTTTGTTTTATAGATCCACTTACTTCCTATAGCTCTTTTCCCTTTAGGAAGATCAGTGACAATCCAGGTGTGATTCCCCTCTAGAGCTTCCAATTCTTGATCCATTGCCTTTATCCAGTGATCTCCTTGTTGAATGGCTTGAGCAAAAGTCACTGGATCCTCATGTTTCTCAAGAGAAGCCATAAAACATGAGAAAACCTTGTCTGTAGGAGCATATATGACTCTGTTGACTGGCTCAGCAATTGCACATCCCACTTGGTACCCATCCATCCAACTGGGTTTCTTAGTTGGTCTGGTTGACTTCCTGGGTGAAGCATGTATCTGAGATGATGTTGATTGTTGTATTTGAGAAGAATCTTCATCAGAGTGAATTACATGAATTACATCATCAGTTACTTCCTCTTGATCGACATTCATCAATGGCTCATCCCATATTGATCCATTTCTGGGATTGCCTATATCATGATCTCTGTCTTCTGGCATAAGCTTTTTCAATTCATCACGTGGAAGAGAATATGGATAAATATGCTCGTGAAATTTCACATCCCTTGACACAAATGTTGAGTTTGTGAAAAGATTTAGCAATCTATATCCTTTTTTATTCAAAGGATATCCCAGAAAAAGACATAGAACACCCCTTTCCTTCATCTTATCTTTGTGTTTTTTTGGATTGTAAGCAATAGCCAGGCAACCAAAAGATCTCATTTCCTTGTATGTAGGTTTAACCCCATACAACTTCTCATAAGGTGAGATATCATTCAGCACAGTTGTGGGCAGTCTATTTGTAATATACACTGCTGTAAGAACACAATCTCCCCAAAAAGAGAGAGGCAAACCAGCTTGAAATCTCAAAGCTCTAGACATTTCAAGAATGTTCCTGTGCTTTCTTTCTGCTCTACCGTTATGTTGTGGTCTATCCACACAGGTTGTTTCATGAACAATACCCTTTTCTGCAAAATATTCTCTGCATTTTTTATCATCCAACTCCAAAGCATTGTCAGTTCTTATTCTCTTCACCTTTGATTCAAAGTGTGCCAGAGCAAATTGCACAAATTCCTGTATGATTGCAAATGCTTCTGATTCAAGCTTCATGAGATGAACCCAGGTAGTTCTTGAGTAATCATCAATAATAATGAGAAAATATCTATACCCCTTTCCGCTGCATACTCTGTAAGGACCCCAAGTGTCTAGGAGTATCAGTTCAAAGGCTCTAGAAGAACATGATTTGCTCCTTGCATATGGCTATTTTGTGAACTTAGCCAAAGGACATGTTATACATACACCAGTTTTAGTCATATCCTCCTTTGACAAATTTACAGCACTTTTGATTCTGTCCAAGGGAGCATGACCCAATCTGTGATGCCACATCACAGCTTTACTGAATTTTTCCTGTTCAGCTCCTATATTTGAGATTCCCATTTTCAGATGAGCATTGTTGGCTTGAGATTGTGTCAGTTCACTCACATTCACCCGATTTTCCTTTGCAAGTTCATTCAGCTTGCTTAAAATCAGCTCTATAGGCTCATTCACCAAGTAATAAAGCCCATTTAATGCTTTCCCAAGCCCTGTAATTTTCTTGGTTTTTTCATTTTGTATCACACAAAATGTTGGGTAAAATTATACCTTGCATCCATCTTGAGCTACTAGCTTGTTCACAGACAATAAATTATGCTTGAACTCAGGCACACACAGCACATTCTTCAATGTCAGCCCACTTTTTAACTTCAGACTACCAACATGACTAATGGTTGTGGTATCTCCATTAGGCAAGTTGATTTTTGTGTTGCCACACATTCTTACAGGATCAACAAGTTTGTGCAGATCTGTGGTCATATGATCAGAAGCTCCCGAGTCAATGATCCACTCCTTGTACACAACAGTAGCAGAATTACAAGACACCATTCCTGCAAAATTATTATCCAGCTCATCATCGGTTTCTGAAGTAAAACTTGCTTGCTTTGTGGGATTTGGCAGCATTTTGATCATTTGATCTAGCTGCTTTGTAACAGAAGACACTGTTGCTCCATCATTTGCACATTGAGCATTTGCAGCTATATTGCTACTATTGGTCCTCTTGTCCTAAGACCATTTGTTGTTGGTTGGTGCTGTTACCTTGCCCTTTCCCTTTTGTTGTGACCTTGCTTTAGGATGCCACTTAGGAAAACCAACAACATACCAGCATTTTTTAGCTGTATGTCCAGCCTTACCACAAGCTGTACATGATTCACTATCATTTTCACTATACATTGCAGATGATTCATTTTATGTTTTCACCGTCTTAAGAACATCTCTTTGCAACTCTTCTTGTTGTATACTCCCTCCGTCCCAAATTACTTGCAACGGTTTGACTTTTTGCACTATTCACACATCTCCCTTTGACCATCTTTTTTAACTATTATATGAAAGTCAATGTAATCATGTAAGATGTTGTTGGGTCTATTTTAATGTATAGTTTCTTAATATAAACTTTTTATAACTTATATAAATTTATAATAAAAGATATCAACGGTCAAACATTTGCATCGACAAGCGTGTCCAGTCAAAATGTTGCAAGTAAACTGGGACGGAGGGAGTACATGAACATGCTATATCAGCAGTAGGCAGAGGTGTCATCATCAACAAGTTGCTTCTTTGTGGTCCATAATCATCATCAAGACCATTCAAGAACTGAAACAGTTTCTGTTCTTCCTTTTGCGCATTCAATTCCTTAAGAAAAGTGTCTATCTCTTTATCGTAAGTAGTAAACACTGGTAATTGATTTAAGGATTCCAACTCCTCCCATAACACACTCATATTAGTGTAATATTCATTGACAGGCATACCCAGTTGTTTACACTCATACAGTTGCTTGCTCAACTTATATTTTCTAGAACCATTTACTACAGAGAACCTTTGTTCAAGATTCAACCACATTTCTCTAGCAGTTCTAAAAAACATGATAGACTTTTTTACTGTATCAGAAACTGAAGCAAAGATCCAAGAAATTACCATGTCATTGCAGGTATTCCACATCTCTGCCTTGGCTGAATCTTTTGGATCCTTCACCACTGTACCAGTTACAAAGCCGAGCTTTCTCTTTGAAGACAATGCTATTTCCATAGATCTTCTCCACATTCTGTAATCTGAAGAACTAGTCAGCTTTGAAATGTTCACTGAATTAGCTCCTTCAGATGGGTGTAAATATAAGGGGTGAGTTGTATCCACCGTTCCAGTGCTACCCATTTCTTCAAAGATCAAAACTTTAACTTGTAATAATAATATATGAAACCAAAAGATTCAGTCTTTTGGGAAAGAAGATGTGTTTATATGATTGAAAAGTATGAAACAACAACGTCTTACCAATTTCTAAATCCTCAGACAACCTTGCTCTGATACCATGTAAACTTTGAGAACCTTAGCAGTGTGAGCAAAAATAGAGAATAGAGAATTTAGGGGCAGAGCAATATTGTTACTGTTTCATTGATATTTCTTTTTAATCATTCTGGCTGCTCTTACAAACCCTTGAAATATATATACTACAGCAACTGGCCAACCCTAGAGCTGATACCTACCTTCCTTCCTTCCTTAACAGCTCATACAAAAGGACAACTATGACCAGCTGTGAAAGCCGCCAAAACAGACTGGCTACAGAAAAATAAAACATGACAAGGAAATAAAGAAAAAGAACAGAATAAAAAGAAATTAGTCCTAATACCTCATTAGATGATGGCTGAACCCTTAATATTGATTAATTGATAAATAATTTAATCAGTGTAGTTACTGATATTGTTGCTATCGTTACTCATTATATTACTCTTCATTTGATTGTAACGCAATAAGTGATTTTATGTTGTTCCTTGCTTACTACTCTATATATTATGAACTTGATTATTGTCTCTTCCTTGATATAAGTTATAAAGTTCTGTGAAGGGGTATTGTATGAATTAGCTAGCATAACTGATCATAATCATGGCCAAGTTAACAGAAGAAGATGCATGATAATTGTGATTAATAATCTGACAGAACAATTATATTGCTTGATCACTTACTAAGCACAAGCTTTTGAGTAGCTTGTTTCAATCCCAAGGCTAAACGAAACTAAGATTACTATCCCTCTTAGGTTTAATAGCAACAATTTCTATGTGCAACTTGTATTTTGTACACGGTACAATCAAAGCTGTCGTGTTTGACAATGTGTAATATGATTGATGCAAAGAAAGAAAATATTGTACTACGTAATAAAAACAAGGGCAGACTAATTTAGAATAATTAATCGGTTTTTTTTTTATTTTTTTTAAATAAACACCTACTATTATTGTCGTTTTAGTAATTACCACCTATAATTCTTTTTTTGGTATTTTATATCCTGCTATTTTTAAAAACATGAAAATTTTCTGCCAAGTTTCCCAAGCCCTCATACATGACGTCATCATGCCTTCTTCTTCCTTAATTCTCATGTTCAATGATTTTTTTGCAATCTAATATTAGTTATATAATAGAGAGGAGGGATCAGGGAAGATCCATAGTTATATAAGAATTTTAGTTATATAAGAACCAATCACATCTGTAGGATTAGATTAGGATGAGCGGTCAAGATTAAAACAAAAAACCTACCCCTAAACCCTCCCCAACCGTCCAATATTTTCTCTCTCCTCAAACTTTCAACCCTCTTTACTTTCTCTCTCCACAAATCCCAAAATCTAGCCCAAATTGCTGCTAAAACAACCTAAATTGCTCAAATCAGGTACATTTTCTTCGATTTTGTTCTAATTTTATGAATTTCGCATGATTTTCATTATTGATTTTGTTCGATTTTCGCGATTTCTATACTCGATTTTGTTCGTTTGATGTTTGATTTATGTTCGATTTTACTATTTATATACGTTTTGTTCGATTTTTCCTGATTTTGTTCGAATTTTATGATTTATCATTTTTCATTGTTGATTTTGTTCGATTTTCGCGATTCATCAATTTGACTTTTTTTTTTTCCGATATCATCAGTTTTCAATTTTCTTTTATTTTCGATTTCATCAGTTTGATTTATCAATTGCGTTTTTTTCGTATTTGTGCAATTAGTTTAATTTCTATTAATGAATGTTAATGGTTTTATGTTTATTATTTGTCTTCTTGTCAAGTATTATATGTCTTATAATCAACTGTTGCATTTCCCATTAGCGGTAGTGTGATTTGTGATGATCATGAAATGAAATGCTGCTTTACTGGTTGATAGTGAAATGGTGGTTTTACGTGAATTATTTTGTTCGATTTTTATTTTTTTTATTTTTTATTTATGTTCGAATTATTTTGTTCGATTTTTTGCATATTAATTAGTTCGATTTATGTTCGAATTATTTCACCGCTGCTCTTGATTATTGTAAATCAGACTATTAGTGCAAAATGTATTAGACTTCTGTGATTTTGTAAATAAGCTTAGCATGTTCCAAATTATTTCTCAGCATGTTCGGAACTCTTTCTCAGCACGTTCGAAACTCTTTCTCAGCATGTTCTAAATCTTGTTTATGATACACCATTCTTTTATATATGTTTATGAAAAGATGCTATTTGCAAAATGCTGACAAGTATCTAGCCAGCTTGAGACTTGTAGCTTCATTCTCTTACTCTGAAGTCTGAACTGATGTACTTTCCACTAATGAGGTTTGTGATCTGATATCAGTGTATAGCAGTAGTGATCTGATGTCAGTGTATAGCTAAAGTTGCTTTGGTGCCAATAGTTACTGATCTTGACTGAGATCTGATTCCCAACAGTCAGAATAAATGCTTGAATCTTGCAAAAATGCTAGCTCTTTTCTATTCAAGGTGGTTTTGTATTCATATTGGAACAAGTCTCGTTGCCTTTTTTATTTTTATATGAGGTCTCTTCCCTTAATTGGGAATAATTTGAGGAAGTTGGTGATTATTGGTTTAGAAATTGCTTGAATCTTGAAAGACCTTTAAATGCATTGGACTTGAATGAATCTTTCAAATAGTTAAAACTATATAATGTCTACAAAGACAACTTTTGTAGTACTTCTTGTGTAGATCAGTTAGACTTTCATCCTTAGTGACATTCCTGAACAACTTGTTTTTGTGATGCCCTTGATAAATGATGTCCATTGCAAAGGTATATTAATTTATTACGAAGTACTAATGAAGCTTCCATTCAAATAGTACTAATGAAGTACTATTTGGATAATGTATACCTAGATTTAGTGCAACAAGAGAACAAAAATTAAATCTACCTCTTGCTAGTGATACCTCTTGTTGTGTTCTTAATTGTTAGTGATATAATTATGATATCATGTTCTAAACTATTTTCAGCATGTTCTAATTTATATTCAGCATTTTCTAAACTTTCTTATGTTTAAAATATATTACTAATGTTGGAATGTTACTAATGTTTTTTATTTCTTAAAATTACAGCAAAATGCAAGGCCAAAATGAAGAAAAATCAGATGAAGAAATTACTATTATACCAGATGAAAAAATTACTTATGGAAGAAAAAGGTAATTAAAGTTTATGTAATATTTTTCCCTCATGTTCTAAAGTTTTCCCTTATGTTCTAAAGTTTTCCCTTATGTTCTAAACTTTTTCCCTTATGTTCTAAATTTTTTCGCCTTATGTTCTAAAGTTTTCCCTTATGTTCTAAAATTTAGTACATAGGGAAAAAGTTTAGAACATAAGGCGAAAAAAGCTTATAACACAGGGAAAAAATTTAGAACATAGGGTGAAAAAATTTAGTATATAGGAAAAAAAGTTTAGAACATAGGGTGAAAAATTTAGAACATAGGAAAAAAAGTTTAGAACATAGGGTGAAAAAAATTAGAACATAGGGAAAAATTTTAAGATTATAGATAGAAAAAATTTAGAATATTGGGTGAAAATTTTTAGAATATACAAAAAAATTCAAAGCATAGACGGAAAAATTTAAAGTAATGGATGAAAAAGATAATAGGAAAATAATTTAGAACATATAAAAAGGCGTAGGTATATGGAAAAAAAAAAAATGCTAAAACCTATTAGCTCCATTGGTAGAGCACTTTGCAAATGCATAGAGGATGTAGGTTCGATTCCTACATAGGTTATCTCTAAAAAAAAAAAAAAAAAAAAAAAAAAAAATTTCGAAAGTAAACCATAATAACTTAAGAGTAAAACATAAAAATAAATCAAATTATTTTTTCAACTTATGTTCTAAATTTTTGTTTGCTTATGTTCTAAATTTTTTCTGCTTATATTCTAAATTTTTTCAGCTTATGTTCTAAACTTTTTCCTATGCTCTAAAATTTTTAATATGTTCTAAATATAAACTCTTTAAAATTATAGAAATGCCATTACTAAAGGTTCATTTTAGATGGTTAGATCAAAATTAATAAAGGGCTGAGATTGATTCTTATATAAGATTGGGTTCTTATATAGAGGAGGGTTCTTACATGAGCCTTCCTATATATATATATATATATATATATATATATATATATATATATATATATATATATATATATATATATATATATATATAAAGGGGAGTTTTTTCCCGAGTTTTTAGAGAGCCACGTAGGATCTAATTTTCTTAGTGCGCTACGTTGGATTATAAATCTTAGTAGTAGTCAATTAAATAAAAAATTATTATAATCTTTTATAATTAAATAATTCAAATGCCACGTAAGAAAAATTGGCCAATGAGATTTTTAAATTTAAATTAATTTAATATATAATATATATTATCTTTAGATATTAGGAATTTTATCCAAATATATAACCAATTTTAGCCCATAAATTAAAATAATAATAATAATAATAATAATAATAATAATAATAATAATAATTCAAATAAGCCGTGCATTGCACGCGCTTCATCTAGTATAAATTAAAATTAGATTAGGGAAAAGCATTTAGAAGTCGATTTAACATAATTCAAGCTCACACGAACATAATTAAGTCACTAATATGTGTCAATTATAATATGTTGTTCTTCAGATCATTTAGGGTTTATCCCAAATTTGGGGTTATCATTGGCTGAACTTAGCTGAACTGGGCTGGACCGGGCCGGGCCGAACCGAACCGAACCGAACCGAATTGAACTGAGTTGAACTGAACTGAACTGAATTTCAACGTAAGAGAACAGACCCTAACTCTATATAGAGCTAATATATATGCTCGATTTAGGATTGTAAATCACAATTTAGAAAAACATTTAATTTTAAAGTATCCCTAAAATACATATGAACCCTAATTTTTTATATCAACAATTACGACCTGTTCTCTTATGTTGAAATTCAGTTCAGTTCAGCTCAGTTCAGTTCAGCTCATAATTTCCTTCTCTTATAAAATATTTATTTCAGTTCAGTCCAGTCCAGTCAATCAGGCCCTTAGTAATAATTTCTTAACAATAATATCAATTTCGGTATTAATTGAAGACATAATACCTGAGGTAGATGTTCACTTAAGCATACATTATTAATAAAAATAAAGGCTCTATTTCGCTATGAATTGACCATTACTTGAAATCTTGGACTAGATAACGTGACGAATTCCAATTCTATTTCACAACACCCCCCCCCCCCCCCAATTTTATGACCTTTTGTTGTCTCTTTCTCAACGATACCTAGCTATTTTATTTCGAATATAGTGTCTAAGTTAACCGCAAAGGTATGATGTGTCAGTGTAATTAAAATTTGATTTAACCAAATATTTCACTTTTAATTTTCATATACATCCGTAAAAGTTTTAGAGCAACTCCAATAACAGGTTAAATTGTCAAATTAGCTTACATGCCAAATCACATTTAGTTTTGTTAAATTAACGTTTTATTTACTTACTATTCCTATTTTTAACTCTTTATATGCAAAACTTAAGTTTATTATATATAAGCTCAAGTTATAGTGATAATTTTGATAAACTTAAAATATAAAGAGCTTTTTTTTTTTTTTTTTTTTTTTTTTGAAGGAAAAGAGCTTTTATTTATTTTTATGTGAAATAAACAGTCAGAGTTTTTCACCAAACTTGTATGAGAAATTTATTCAAAATTTTGAAATAACTTTCATAAAAAAAAACTTCTTGAAATAAACAATTGCTTGTTAAATAAAGAAATACAAAGCAAGCCACAAATAAAGGGAGTTGAAGTTGAATGGCTGTAATATTAAAATATGAAAAGTGTTTGTTAAACCATGTAAACCACATGAGTAAACTACCACCCTAGCTAGCAGCAGAAGTTCGACCATCTAATATGAGAGCTACCATCATATTCAAGCTCATTGTTTATTCATCTACAAATTTTTCTTGAAAAATAAAAGATTTTGTAAGAAAATAGCTAGTGAGAAAATTCAGCAAAATTAGGGGAAAAATGTATAAAAATTAAATATATAAAGAGGAATGTCTACTAGTCTCTTGCTAGTATAATCATTATGTCAGCCATGATAAGGTATATTACTCTTCCTTTTACTAGTATTTTAATTTTTTTTTGGATGTTTACTATCCCTAGCTATAAGCTATTTCAATTCATCTTATGTCGAATTTGCTTTTCTTTTCTTTTGATTTTCCTCTCTAATGTACATTTAACGATATTCCCAGTTCTAATAAATTCAAGTTTAAGGTCGTGTTCTTTTAATTTTTATATTTGACCTTGAGAAAAAGTTACAACATATAGACGTTAAAATTATTTACTACATTATAGATTATATATTTATATGTTTGTTGCTAGTTCGTTACTCTAATATTTTGTTTTCTTTACCTTATTTTGTGTAATTCATTTCTCTTACTTTGAGAGTAATTAGTTAACTTCACTGGAGAAATCAATAATTAGCTTAATTGTAATTTATATGTTTTCTACCATGAATATATGATCACTTCAACTATTGTTCCTACCTCTGCATTATACTCTCAGTACTAGCCTTAGAAGAAAGGTTAGACTATATATTTACCTACCTTGCTACTAACTAGCAAAATTACCACAAATTCTTTTTGGCCAAAACTGGAATTTCTTAGGCCACTTGCTTCTATCTCATGCGACAAACTATACAGTGATCATGTAACTTTTATGGCACTTTGATGGGTAACTGAAAATTTATGATTTAGGGTACACCTGAAAGAAAAGAACAAACCCCATATTTTATATATAAAATGTAAAAGTCCTTAGTATATATTTTACATAACTAAATTACCAAAAAAGAAAATGGTAGTATTTTCTTTATACAAGAAATTCCATTTTCCTGCCCATAATTTTGCCTTATATATTAGTAAATTGACTTCCATTGAAGTGCCTATTGATAGATAAGATTAAAGCTATTTCACAAGACTAATTTGAAATAGGTATATACTTGTAGCATATTTGGAGATGTCATTATACAGAAATTAATTGGACGAATGTAGTGATACTGCTAACTGATTAGTTGATAGCCTTACGAAACCTGAAACTTGACAGGAATAAAAGAAGCTTGTAGCAGGACTAAGATTGATTATGTGCGTAATGGTGTCACCAATGCAGCCTGATACCGAATCGAAAAAAATGAGAGGAAAAGCTGTTCCTGGGAAAGCTATAGTGTTACTCTGCATTGCCAGCTTTCTGGCAGGAACACTCTTTACGAGTCAGACTTGGAGACGTCATAAGTCGGAGGTTCAAGAACAGGTTGCACTCATCCCTGCCCATGTCAAAGCTAAGAAGCTCCAAGCCACAGCAATGGCGAAGAATGTGGATCATAATAAGCGCGTAAGTTGAGCAGTTTATGGTTTTTTCAGCAGCTGGATTTTGAGTGCTAAATTTGTTTATTTTTTGATTAATCAGATTTTGGTTGAAGGAAAATCTGGAGATATTATGGGGGAAGTTGCTAAGACACACCAAGCAATTCAGTAAGCAAATTTTTCTGGATGTTTTGACATTGATCCTAAGAATAATCTTGTTTCCGAGAACTAACTTTAGCTGTTACCTGTTGTACATTGAACTGGCAAACAAAAATGATGAAGATCCCTGGATAAGAAAATCTCAGCTTTGGAAATGGAGCTAGCTGTAGCTCGGACGAGTCAAGCAGACCCCGAAATAACAGGTGAAAAGGCATCTAATCATACTCTACAGAAGGCTTTTGTGGTGGTTGGAATCAACACTGCATTCAGTAGCAGAAGACGGAGAGAGTCTGTCAGAGAAACATGGATGCCTCAAGGTGAGAAATTCAAGTGTGTTAGAACTATTACTGTGTAATACATTTTCTTATCAGGTTAGTTAATGATGCAGGCGAGAAACTAAAGAAATTGGAGCAAGAAAAAGGCATAGTGATTCGGTTTGTGATAGGACACAGTGCAACACCTGGAGGAGTTCTTGACAAAACAATTGATGCAGAAGAAGCAGAGTATGACGACTTCCTTCGCCTCAACCATGTTGAAGGTTACCACGAGCTTTCCACCAAGACGCGACTGTATTTTTCCACAGCAGTTTCTCTATGGAATGCAGAGTTTTATATGAAAATCGATGATGATGTTCATTTAAATTTGGGTCAGTAAAATAAATACTGCTATTAGATTCTCACATTCATCTTCGATTACATCTTCAGATTCTAACGCAGTGTGTTAATCCTGCAAAACTGTTGTAGGCACATTAGTCACTTCTCTAGCAAGATACCGATCAAAACCCAGGATATATATTGGCTGCATGAAGTCTGGACCTGTTTTATCTCAGAAGTAAGTATTATTAACTAACATGCATAACCATCAACATTTCAACATTAATAACAAAAGAAAACAGAGCGTGCACAAATCAGTATCACAAAACTCTAGCTAGTTCACAAAATTCGTCTAATAACGTATAATTCTTACATTGTGTGCAGAGGTGTGAAGTATCATGAACCAGAATACTGGAAATTTGGAGAAGAGGGAAACAAGTATTTCAGACATGCTACTGGGCAAATCTACGCCATTTCCAGGGACCTTGCGACTTACATATCTATTAATGCGTGAGTTATATATAGATTTCAGTTAGCTAAACTACAGTACATATACTAAGGAGTATTTTAGCAGAGAGCAACTGCATGACATTCCATCTTATTTTATAAAACAATTTGTCATCATGTCCACAGACCCATTCTACACCGCTATGCTAATGAAGATGTTTCTCTGGGTGCCTGGTTATTTGGCTTGGAAGTTGAACATGTCGATGATCGTTCCATGTGTTGTGGAACACCTCCAGGTATATCATTACCTCTCCTCTGTTCCTTGATACTTGTCTAAGCGATTTCCAAATGGTCTTTGAGAACAAGTATTGACCATAAATATCTGTTATTAGTTTGCTTTACCATACATCTGATTTAAACTCTCACTTTCAAACATGTGAAAGACTGCGAATGGAAATCACAAGCAGGAAACGTATGTGTAGCTTCATTCGACTGGTCTTGCAGTGGAATATGCAAATCAGTCGAGAGGATGAAAGACATTCATGATTCCTGTGGAGAAGGGGATGCGGCAGTTTGGAATGTTGATCTCTGAGACTACCAGCTTGGTCTATCAAGGTATAGATACAGAAAGGTAGAATAGAAACTTAAGTGGTGCTCAAAATTTATTTACGGTACCTTTTTGTTATTCTGTATTATGGAAGCCTTCTCTGTTTTTGGAGTACTTTTAGGGGAGCAAGGAGGTTAATAACATTTACATAAATCCGTGTACTTCATTATTTGCTCTGAAAAATCACGTCTCAAGACCTGAAATATGCAGACTAGATATCTGAGCTGAACAAAGGCGCCCATTTTCTTGCATAAACCCAATAGTTAAGCAGCAAAAAAGAAAATGACACAATTCGGGGCGGTACAAGTAAAGAGGTATACCAAATTGGATACATTTCTTCATGTTATTTGCATCAGTAACCTATTTATAAATAAGCACGGCAAAAATAATCTTAAATAAAAGAACAAAATAAAGAAAATATTTGTAAATTCAATACATTGGAATAGAATTATTTGAACCAAGATTAGCAGAAAATTACATAGTATAATTTCAACAATATACAAGTATAAGGCTCTACCATTATTTTTATTGGAGGATTTAAATGTGCTCCACCTCAGAATCAATGACTTAGAAGACATGAGAAGGTTTTACCTATATTAAGACCTGGGATGCTTCTGTCTAACGTTTCCATTTGTCCATTTCCTTTGAAGCTGCTACCATCAGCTTCTTGGTGTTGATGACAAGCTCATCCACCAGTGCACCTACCTCATTACTGGAAAGCACACGTACCAAAATTAACCAAATGGCTAATGTGACAAAGGTAGGTATGAAAATTTAGGCCACAAATCAGGCTAACTTGAAGTGCTATATCTTTTAAAGCATAAACCAACCAAGTGAACATTTAATCCCAGCCTGACATACTGATTACTGAAGAAATCCTTTTCACTCCAGAAAAAAAAGCTGGATACAAATCTAATACCATAATTTCACAATGTGCACATTATGCATCATAAGTTAGAACAATTAGCCTACAAACTGTTGCCAAAAAGCAGATCACATTCCTCCCATTTATAGAATTTACAGAAATTTTAGAGAATCCTCATATGGTTGTACTATACAATTTATCCAAGACAAATTAATACTCTCTTCTATCGAAGCTTCGGGGAGTGAAGACTGAATACACATACAGTTATCAGATTTGAGGACCAGACTTTTAGTAATGTGTCCTGACAATATTCTGGACGCCATTTAAAAGTTATGGCTCAGCTTTCCAGAGAATATGAGGCATAATGTGTGATCTGTTTATCAAAGACAAAACTTTCAGAAGCTGAGATGTTGAACTAATAGTCTGGACATAGTTTCATTTGTAAAAGAATATGTAAGTCAGTAAGTGACTACAGAGCCAAAGCTGTTAATACCTAATATTTTCAAGAGAGTTGCAGAATCTACTCATGCTAGGAAGGTTACAGCCTTTGAAAAGCATTGAAGCATCAATAGGCTGACCGGAAGAGATGCTTCACCAAATTAGAAACAAGTTATGTTCAAGGGATATCCAGATCTTTTTTATTCTGACAAACTACTGCAATTTATGGTGCTTGGGCAACTGATGATGGCACTATGCTAAGTTTGGAGACTAATTATCTAAGAAAGATGTGCATTTAGTTAAGGAAAGAAAAAGGTAGCAACTGAAACAATAATGCAATTGATGGTGATGCTATTTTCAGTAAAGAGAGAGGATGAGTACTAGAAGACTTATGCTTCTGATAAAAGGAGTCAGGATAGTTAGGAGAGAAGGAATGATAGTAAATATATCGAC
Source organism: Chenopodium quinoa (assembly GCF_001683475.1). Lineage (NCBI taxonomy): Eukaryota > Viridiplantae > Streptophyta > Magnoliopsida > Caryophyllales > Amaranthaceae > Chenopodium > Chenopodium quinoa. The sequence continues at coordinate 1,912,873 of NW_018742815.1, read as the reverse complement.
TCATAATCTTTGCACATAGTGACAGCAGTTTTGAGGTAAATCAACAGTCTTCTTCTTTATATGTTTTAGCAGGCCAGTTAAAGATTTTAACACTTAACTAGCTAAATTAACAAAAATCCCAAATAATGTCAATTATCAACACATTAGACCCCTATAGAGACCTATTCCTTTCATAACATAGGTGGAGAATGTATTAATAATTTAAGGACAATTTGGGATTGATGATCTTTTCCAAAATAGTGAGCAGTTGGAAAAGTGATGTGGTCTTTGTCTAGCCATCCAGATAAAATAACAGCTAATCTTCTAGAACCCCAAATCTTCTAGAATTGCATCAATCCGGTCACAACTCACAAGATAAAATTGGGTTTCAACAGTTGCTGATATTGAATAACATTCAGCCAGGAAGCTGAGTCTTTACCACCTCCACAATATTAGACATGGTAGCTTTCATATTGCAAACACCCCTCTTTTCCCAAGGCACGAGTCGTTTGACCACAATAGCAAATAAAGAGATAGACAACTACACTGGACAGTGTTTTTCAATTTTTTCATTATATTATCTCAATACTCATAACCAAACAAAATCAATCTCAAATGGTACATCAGAAAAGCCTAATAATGACACTCAACAAATGCATTTTCAAATTTCAATAATGAAAAGAAATTCGAACAAAATTTGTCATACAGCCTGATTTGGCCTCAATCAATTTGGATTTAGGAGGGAGTAAAACAGATTGAAAGCAAAATAAGGAACCAAATTAACATTTCAATACAAAGAAAGTACTGAAATAGTTGAGCCAGATAAAATTTCAGGACAAAGAAAAGAAGATATACTTACTGAGATGGAACATATGAACCGTTAAAAGGTCTACCAATGTTGGAATATCTTTTGCTGTCATCATAAGCAACACCTCTGCCAACTCCATATCCAAAACCTAAACCAACTCCACATCCAGCACCAACGCCTAATCCTAATTGCAGTCCAGGAATCCCAGGGCCAATGCCAAAACCTGAAAAAACAAATAAGGCAAAAAATTTAGATATAACAGACTTATAACTCCTAACTACCAATAGTTTTTACGGCTAGCATTAAGAAACAAAGCATCAACTTGTATCATGAAGATGCTAGTATCATGATATCATCAAAGCATAGTCTTGCTCTAATGAATCATTTAGTTCAGTATTAGTGTACAATGGTACATTCAACCAATGTCACACGGACTCTTCATTTCACCTCAAGTATCCCTTATTGAAATCCCAGTAAATCAACATGGGTATGAACAACCGGTGTACAAAAAGACGCGCCTTGCCTATGCATTATGGCCTTGATCCTTTATAAAAATTGTGAACAACCATGCCTCTAGGACACTTCAACTTAAGGCATAAAACCATTAAAGTTGAAATGATCAAACCCGTAATCTAAATACGAATTCATGTCGAATACTTGTAATTGTAGTCCCAAATACACGAATTCGAGGAATGGTACACATCCAAGTATATCACATGCTAAATTTTAAAATTTTAATTACCACCAATAACTTGGACCTAAATATCTAACGCAATATTTAAGGAAACATAGCATTAATCAAACACAATAATCACCTTTGAATATAACATTCTCAATTAATCTAATTGCAAACATTAAATTCAACAACAATTCAAATAATTCTCTCTTCAACTTTTTAGTCGATTTAATATCTCCAAAAAATTCAATTTTTGAGCTGAAATTGGAATAATTCCATACAATTAAATTCAGAAAATTAAGAATTAAATTAAATCATAGAAGTGTATTAAAAGAAAACATTGTTGATTGGAGAGTGAATGAAAGAGATTACCGCCGATAACTCCGAGACCGAAGCCAAAACCACAGCCAGCTCCGAAGCTGAAAGCAGGACCGATTTTGCCGAAATCCTTGGTTTTGATTTCTGGAAGTTTCCAGAGTAATCCTTTGTCAGCGTCTCTGTCATTTGCGCCACTCATTGTTTGATCACTCAACTTGTTTCTCTCTCCTCTTCTTCTTCCTCTCATTTCATTCGACTCTGCTTTTTTTTCATTTTTATACTGCTCTTGTTTGGTGGTTTGTTTGACACTTTTTTTTTTTTTTTTTTTTTTTTTGTAGAGTAAATAATGTAGGGAAATTAATTATCTATCCTATCAAATTTTATTAATGTTAAATGATAAATAAATGAAGTGGATTGTAGAAAGTGACCTATGAACATGATACAACTTTTCATAAATTTCTCATATATCTAAGGGCGGATCTAGAATTTATTTATAGAGCAGGCCGAAATTATAAAGTATTTCAATTAATAAAGCCGAAATATGAGTAAAAGAAATCCACACGAAAAATAAAAAAGAAATGTGCAAAACAAGGGAAATTGAACCCTTAACCTTCCCACATCTATACATCAAATAACTAACCAACTTTTTTTTTTGATGCAAATGAGGGTCACACCCATTTATCAAATAACTAACCAACTAAACCAACTACAAAATTTATAATTTTACACAAAAATTTTTATTTATATGTATCAAAATCTGGGCATAAGGGGGGGTAGGCCACCCCCTAGATCCGCCTATGCATATATCAATTTCACTAATAAAGAGCATTAAAAAAAAACGCTAATCAAAATATACTTGTATTAAAAAAAAAAAATTAATCAAGTAGATCTTGCCAATTAAGGATCACATGTTAGTTATATAAAATATACTTTTATATATTATTGCTAATAATATGTACGTAGACGTAGTATAAAATAAAGTTGAGTTCATTTAAGAATTACTAATTTATAAGCATCTATATTTTATAGTATATGATTTTATTGTCACTTCATTTACCTTTTTTTTTTCATTTTCTCATTGATTGGATTAATGTACATGATTGCATGAATTCTGCGTCTGGCCCACCTATCTCACGTACTTATATTAAAGTCAGTCCATTTACGAACTTTTACGAACTTGATGCATGTCAGGAGAGGAACGGAGCTAAACTTGTAAATCAGGTAAACAAACTTAGAACCTACATACTTAAAAGCTCAGGCTCCCACCATTAAACCAAATTATGCTTGATGCCTTGCCCAACTGAAAACTACCATGCCAACTTTTCAAGAAGACAACTTTCAATCATTAACTAAAGTCAAATATTAAATTAATATACCAATTGGTTGTTGGTGTAGTGGTGATTGGGAATACACTTGGTAGGAAGGACCCGTGTTCGATCCCCGCAATAACAATCGGGAGGGGATTGAAACCTAACCACCTAGAACTGATCCCCGAATCCGGAATAGCCCAAAGGGTGAACTAGATGGAACACCAAAAAAAATAAAAAAATAAAAAAATTAGTTAATTAAATTAATATACCAAAAATATAAAAACACAACAAATTCTTACAAATGTTAAATGTAACCTTGAGTTGTTAACTTGTTATTATGCTTTACTTGACATGAGAACTAGGAAGTAAGATCTTTGCGTGGAACTCAATAAGCGCACTTCATTAAAGCACTTCATTAAAAATTTAGAACAAATGAATTCTTCATTCCTTCCTTTTATTTTGGGTCCCATTTGCCACTTAAGAAATTAGAAACAAAGAATTGTCGAAAAAGATAAAAGTTTCTTATTGACCATGAAAAAAAAAAAGTATAGTACAGTGTAAAGTGCAGAAATCTGGAATATTTTGATATTATTATGAAGTTATAAACAGTAATGCTTACAATTGGTTGCAAAAAATGCTTACAAAAAGGTAACAAGATACAATTGATCCTAAGAAATTGAAAATCAAAAGAAATAACAGCCCGTTTACAAACTTCACTGCTAGATGATGAACCTGATCACCGATATCATATGGTGAGGCGACTAGTATACACTATACATGAACTTCCATTGCCTATCTGTATTCCTTGGTAATGAATAAGAGTGAGAGGAGAATAATATCTATAACAATACAACGAACACATCCTAACATGTGATCCTTAATTGGCAAGATCTACTTGATCTAGGAAGATCAAGGTATAGGGTAAAGACTGAAAACCCTACAAGCAAGATCAGTAAAGAGAAGCTAACAATTGTGAAAAAGAATACGCAGTGTGACATTTGCTGAATTGAACTTGTTTGCTGAACTTGTTGGCTGCTTCTACAAACCCAATCCTATATTATACGCTAATACCTGTCTGAATAATCCCTCTTTTACCCCTTTGTAACTCTTTGATCACCGATTCAGCACTTTCTTGCGGAAAAAACAAATGGGCATAAGTCAGTTGACAGATAAACATTCTGTCCATCAAACACACTAATGACAGAAACAAAATGATAGGACCCTTAATCATTGCTATGATTTGTATTCTACAACTAACTACTAAGGCTCTATTCTATTCTAGTAAAAACAATCAAACTTCAGCAAGAATAGGTTTTAAACAAAAAAAATCAAACTTCAGCAAACAAGTTCAATTCAGCAAAAGTAGGTCAGTAAGTACAGTTGAAAGAACAGAGCCTTAGATGGTTATGAGCAGCAACAACGCTACAAAAGCTGAATTAACATACTCCATCATCAACGAAAGCAAGATGGTGTTGCAATGCACCATCTCCACGAAAAATTTTGGCCCCACATCCAGGAGTATTAACAGAGCCCACAGACTCTTCATCAACCACCACAGCAACTACCTCATCATTTCCCACCTTCATATCTGGGATCTGCAGATAAGCACACGCCTTCATATAAGTATTACAAATATCAGGTTACTACAGTTTTCAATAGCCACATATGTTAACAGGAACCACATACCTCATACATAGCCTCTGTTAGTACACTTTCCAGTTGGGATCTTAAATCCCTTGCACCAGTGTTCTTGACCATTGATTTCTTGGCAATTAATCTCAAAGCTCTTTCTGTAAAGTGAAGATTCACCTAAGTATTGAAATAAAAAATATGCACAAATCAATGCATGGAGGAATAAGGTCATAATTTCGTATAGCTATATGTGTAGCAAGATAAAATACTTTCAAGTATGTGCAAAATATAAGAGAAATTGATATAATATGCAAGATATAGCATCATTCATGATAAGCAGTTCTTGTAGCTTAAAAGCTTAAGAGAGGGAGGATGGTAACAGAGATAAATGCCTAAAATCTTACATTGTTCATAATAAACAATTTCTTATACTGCTTCCCAAGAGCATTCCTTGGTTCAGTAAGGACCTGCAGAGACAATTTAGATCAGCTAATGAACAGTTACTTGAATTGGCTTTTTCATAGACAAAGATGGCAAGTGCACACATGAGTCGGCAAAACTGAACCCTTTACACAATTACACATGAGGAATCATCATCCAACCTATAGAAACAATAATGACACGTACAACTAAGGCACCGTCTGATTGGGAGGGAGGGAGGGGGGAAGTAAAGTTAATCACATAAGCTATCTAAAGACAAATCTTGCATGAAGTTAACATCATAGAAAAAAGAGACATAAGAGAAGGTGAATAAAGGTCGGCTTGATGAAATGTGGAAGATGATTTTACTGACAATTTGGTGGTAAACTTGGATTCAAAGAAACCAATGAATTTTGAGGGCATAGCCTCCCTGCATCTAAGTTTCAAGTTTCATTTTAGCTTGAACACATGAAGATTTTCCTTAACCCTCCTTAAGTACATGGATGACACACCCTTTGTGTCTTTCGAAATATATCTGCTACTTATCGTTAGTATACGGATGAAGTAAAATACTTTCTACCCATCAAAGCCAAGATTGACTGATTACACACGAAGTAAAAAGTAAGCACTTCCTCCCAATCGAACAGAAACTGAGACATATTCTCAAAAGAAAATTATATGCCTTTCCAATCTTCTATGCATAAATATACAAGTAGAACAAATAAAAACACCATAGATAACATCCCGTCAATATGACAGTATCTCAAAGGCCTATACACAAACTAGACATACAAATGCACTGAGCTTACCTAGCCATTAGCCAACATGTTAATAAAAGGCCAAATGCTAAAACTTTGAAAAGGTGGGAAAACAAGAATCAGGTGAAACTTTGAACGTTAGTTCAGTTAACTTTTAGCTCATATACAAGGAAAGATCCTATATTCACAAGGGGTTGATTTATCTTTGTATAATTGTATGTAGAAGCAATTATTCACCATAATAACATCATCATATGTTATCACAACTCATAAGGACCGTTACCTGCATTAGTTGGTCCTCGGTCAATGATGATAGACTAACCAAAATTGGGAAGCGGCCAATAAATTCTGGAATGAGACCATAGGCAATAAGATCACTACTTTCTACCTGAAAGTAAGAAGATTATTTAACAACTTAGTATAATATCATTACTTCTAAATAAAGGCAAGTCCAAAACAAAAGAAACTAAAAAATGATGAAGGCAGACAAGTTAAACACATATTTGTGTAATAGTAAAAAGAGAATTAAATCTTTGCAATGTAACAGGGAGTGGATTCTCACAGTCTTAAGTAAAGCTGAAGTCACCACAGCACTAGCCACTCCAGCATTTCTCAGGTTTTCCCGGACAGGTGCACCAAAACCAATTGAAGAATCTTGTCGTCTGGCAGTAATCGAGTTTCAATAAAGATATAAATAATGAGGAAAAAAAACATATCAAATGATCTCCTTCTGGCAATCTATTCCCTTTTCAATTACATTACCTCTCCGAAATTGTTTTCTCCAGATCAGCAAAGGCACCACCGCAGATGAAAAGAATATCTCTAGTGTCAATCTGCATAAAGCCAATGGGAATGCTGAAGTTTAATAGGGCATTCAAACAACTAGGTGATTTTAAGTCAGGCAATTAGCAGTAGCCTGAGTCCAGATCACTATGAGACCCAAGGGAAGGGGTTGGTCAAGGGAAACAGAGTGACATTCATCATTTAGGCCCTATTCACTTCACCTTAAAATAAAATATTCAGCAAAAATAATTTCATTTCAGTAAAAATAATTTTAGTTAAGTAAAAATAAGTTTAGTTCAGAGAAAATAATTTCAGTTCAGTAAAAATAATTTCTATTAAGTAAAATTCGCTAATTTTAAAGAAGAAATATAATAGATAGTCACCAAAAATAATTTCAGTTTAGTGTAGTTAATTTAAGTTTAATTTAAGTTCAGCAAAAATTAGATGAAGTGAACAAGGCCTTACTATAAAAAATAAAAAATAAATTAATTAATTAAAAAAAAAAAAAAGAAGAAGAAGAAAGAAAGAAAAGCACGACATGCAAAACATATCAGGAGCATGGCAGTAAACATCTACAACCAGAAATCCAGGATCACCCAATCCGGAGCAAACATTAATCTAAAGAATTCAGGGGTCATAGTCAAGGATAAAATGAGTGAATAGCAATGCTAATGACCAGAAACTTTGATTATATGAAACATGCATGTGTGATCAAAACGAACCCCAATATAAATTAAAGTACGTAACGGACTGTAAATTACACCATCTTTCAACTCATATTCACTTCTTATCTCTACCCTCCATTCTAGCCATAATCAGTGATAATACGGCAAGACTTGCCCCCCAAGAAGTTACTAAAATCATGAACATGAATAGAACTTTGGAAATCTATGCTTTATATAGTTGACACAAGAGGGCTCCATCTTCTAAATATTTGAGTCAATGTGATGTGTATGATAGGTTTCCACTGGCATTTATAGGTGTCTTGAACCACAACACTGACTCGAAGTGAATGAAGCAAACTGATTACTAGAAGAGCCAGCAAGCATGAAACTTCTCAAGCTAAGAGAATCGTGTTTTCATGTTTTGTAAAAGGTGAATTATTTTAAAATACAGCAACAGTGATAACTGAATGCCTAATTTTCAGTCTTTCCTCCACTAGGATCACATTATATTTTGCAAAACTGAGCCCATACCCCCGCCAAAAAATAAAACCAGAAAAAGGAAAAGAGATTTGACAGGTTGATGAGAAATTTTATATGCTAACTAATCAATTAAAGCATACAAAACTAATTTAGTAAAAGGAAAATTAATGTACCATACTTCGTACATATGAAACTATGCTATGGTCCTAAATTGCTAATTCTCTACCTAAGTACCTGAATCTTACATCAGCTCTTTACCTTTTCTATTGTACTCCTATGGCTCAGCTATTGAGGAGCCTACAGCAGCATCTGCAGCAGATAACTGGAAGTTGGTCCAAGATCCTTGATAAGACAAAATTATTTTCACTTTCCAAGTCCCAAAAATCTTACTTTGAAGGTGCTCGACCGGGTCCCCCCCCCCCCCCACACACAGAATTTTAATTCACATAAGGTGTTTTGACTGATTCTTTCCTACTATGATGGTCCTTCATTCGTACCCTTACAATGACAAGCCAGACAAGTGATACAACCACTCTCCTAAAACCTTCTGCCACCCACAGTATCAATGAAATTGTGTGAAAAGTGAACATTAGATGAAGATAATTTAGTTGTATGTACCTGAACAGGGTCTCCACGAGAAGGCTTTCTTCCTCCCTTTTCAGGAACAGTCACAACCTGACAAAGAATTAAAAGCCACAAACATCAAAGGCGATGCCACAAAGAATAGTTAAAAGTGCACAGAGTCTATAATAAAGAGGTTAGGCTTTCTTCCTCCTTTTTCAACTCAAACCCAATGGTGTCTTTTTGAACGATATAGAAGCAACTAACCACTGTATAGATAGCAAGAACATTACATCAATCCTTCACTTACAAACAACATTATGTTTTTATCATGACATGAGACTTCGAATGCTCGATAAATCATTAAGTCCCTCTCCGTTTCAATAAAATAGCTATATTTCCCCTTTTGTCTCTTCATCACATCAAACCATTTCTTTCTCCATCCCATCAACCTTAAATTTATTTCACACTTCAATATTAAGATAAAGTCAATAATTGAGTTTTTTTTTTTTTCCGTTCCTCACTCAATCCATCTCTGCACCTTCTCATCTTTTACCCTATAAATTCACTTCCAAGATTTGTTTATGTTTAACATCTAGTGTTTGTAATTGTGCCAAACCCAAGTGTAAGATTATCATAGGACCGGGGTTAGAAACTATAGATAGAAGTTATAACTGTCATAGCACAATAATCAAAATAATAAATGATTAACATGGAACGAATCACTTACAGTTCCTTCGAGGATTTTTAACAATGCTTGCTGAACACCTTCACCAGAGACATCTCTACTATCATTCATGCTATCAGCCTGTATATCCAATTTCTCTTTTATAAAAAATTTGGAGTATGAAACCATAGACATATCAGAGCATTTCTTTACGGAAATCAATTAACCTTTTTAGTTATCTTATCAATCTCATCGATGTAGACTATCCCTTGCTGAGCAGCTTGAACATTGAAATCTGCAGCCTTAGCATTAAGTAATTACGTTTACAGATCATATAAGCGTTCTTTGTAAAGGAGGGTAATAGTTATAAGACTGAAGAAATTTGATAAATCAGCACAAAGTTACAAACAGATAATGAAGGACATATATAGAACAAAAGACCACACAAAGATTGAGCATTACAAGTACATGAATATATATATTAAACAAGAAACTTAATTTGCAATGGAACAGCTGCATGTAGCTGCAAAACATGAATAATTTTATATGCATTCAGAAATCATTTTAATGTGAACATAAGATTGATACTTTCCTATAATCATAGCTTCTCTACCAACTGACAATTAGCTTTTGCTTTCAAACTTTAGCCCATGACAAAATTACTCCTCAATCCTTTCTAGACTGGCAAAAAAATTTTATGGGAATCCAAAAACCTCCTAACACATCAATACTCATAAGTTAATGGTCAGTCTTGCAAATATTTCATGTTTATACTTCCATTGTGCATGTCCAGTCCATGAGCACTCCTCACAGAATAGAAATTCCTTTATTGTACTCAAGCACAATCTCATTTAAAACAAAAGAAAAAAAAAAACAATGACATCTTTAAAGTCTTTCACCAAGAAGGCAAAACCAGTAAACACTGAAAAAGTCTAAGCACTAAGAAATGAGATTTCATAAATATCAAATCGAGCACCCTTAACACTTTTGCAGGCAGAACGGACCTTACTCATAATACCATAAATTGGCTTCAATCCAGCCCATAATACCATAAATTAGCAACTCAAAAAGTTGAAGAATAAAAGTATAGAAGCTTACAGTGATCCCATTGTCTCAAACTAATGGGAGTCTTTAAGCTCTGTCTAGGGTACTTTTAAGTTCATGCACCATCACCACCACCCCAAAAAAAACACCCCTTTTTCCAAAGGAAAAATAGAAGTTTAAAAACAATTCACATAATTGTGCAAGTAATTGAAGTGAAACAAAATAAGCCAAGAAATGAAAAGATCACTTTGAACTACAATATTGTGGCAACCTAGCCATACCATAAGCAACTTGTATAATATTGCCTCGACATCTTCTCCAACATAGCCAGCCTGCAAAGAAAGGAATCACACGTTTATAGGACCCTGAAAGCGGCTAGAGAATTCAAGACAATAAAAATTACAAAAGGTATTACAAACTCAGTTTTATAAAGCACAAAGGAGCTAGAGGCATAAAACAATTAAGTGATTCCAGTTACAAAACGAAGGCCACACATCAAGCATGTGAAGCACACTTTTCTGAAAAACATTGTAGATTATATGTTCTACATATTTTGCCAAAACAAAAAAATTTAAAACCTCTGTTTTTCATTTTCTTTTTCTCCTCGTGCCAAGCTAGCATTTTGCATACACACCCATGTGATAGCACAATCCATGTAACCCACTTTATATTATTGCTACGGATGTACAGGTCTATTTTTGGAGGAATAGCTTAACAAAAAGAGAAATGGAAAGTCACCCTTAAGAGAATATGGAAAATCTAACGGAGGTAGCTATTAATCTTCTTATCATGCTCTATTTTTTTAATAAGGGGGAGGGGGGAGTAGTGAAAGAAAAGCATAAAGTGGGGGCGCCCATCCTGTGGCCCTTGCAGTTGCACATCAAATGCCTCGGATCCAGATTATTGTCCTTGTTGCACCTAGCCTAGCTTGAGGACTAAGGAATGAGGCACTAGCCTCATTCCTAAGGTTATAAGTCAACCAAATTGAGTTTATTTATGTAACAGATCAGTCCATCACCCTTACCACCAGAACCATCAATAAGTACAGAAATTATATAAATGAACCAGTCAAGAAAGACCTATCTTCCAGGCATCTAACAATCCAGACTGCTACTTGACCGATGATCCATTAAGAGATGATTCGCAACTATAGAGTAGAATTTGAATGATCTGGACAAGAGTTAATTGAAAAGCATTTGGCAATCTAGATTTGTGCTATTTGATGATGGGTGATCAGGTGATATATAACAGATCAACTCAGAGGTTAATGTGTATTCAGCTCATAGTCTTATGGTCAGTTATATCTTTTAATTTCTTTCACATTTTGCTAATTCCTCCAATTTTTTGACCAAAAGATGCTTTTAAAATCACAATATGATCTTCATGCACCAGCAACAAAGTAGTTAAGCATCAGCCAAAACAGGTTCAAAAGAACACTATGACTGTTTGATGTGGATTAAAGCCCTTTAACCTAATAAAAGATCTAAAAAATCACACAAGTAGAATAAAGCTTCGTTCTTGATAAGAAATTCGAACCAAAAACAAATGAAAGTAACCGGATATGACCTTGAAAACGACCACTCCTGGAACGGATTCAATGCCTGATCAAATTATCTAGACTACTCCTAGAACTAGATACTTTGATGAACAAATCTTAGACTACTCCTAGAACTAAGAATTGCACATCCTAATTATCAAAACAACTCCTTGAATTGAAAACTAGCAAAGAAAGTGTTTAAACAAAGCTAAACAATTGTATTGAATTAATCTGATTTTCTATGACTCTAGGAGCCACGAAATTCTCCTATATATAGACTAAAAATAAGCTAATTCCATCCCTACAAGGATTAGGACAAACCCCTAACCTTGCCCCCCAAGTATCCTAACAAAATAGGAAACTACTTCTAATTAGAATAGGAAAACTAATCCTAAACAAACTAAAAACTTTCCTAATATACTTAGGAAGTTTATAGCAACTAAATAACAGAAAATAAACTTAATCCTAAGTGCTTAAACCAAGAAAAACCCTCTCGAGTGAAAGGTAAAAACTTCGAAGCAAAACTCTACAAAAAACTAAGCATAAAATTTCCTTCTTCCTTGATAATCAAACAAGTGACCCATCCTTGACTTTTCCCTCCAAGTTCGAACCCTATTGGACGTAAACTCAATGTAATTGGCTCTTCAAAAGAATTACCCTCTTGATTCACATCACTGTTTACCAAAGTAGTTCTAGTTTGGGCAAGATGTTCCCTATAAACCCCTAGAGTACCAAGCCTTGGGATAAGAATGCTAGCCAAAACCTACACCAATTCGCTCATGAGGATAAATTATATAGGATTTGCATTCCAACACTAATTAGGAAGTCAAAACTCGATAGTTCGGAACAAAGAACTATGCCGGTTTTCAATACCAGAGCTTATTTTACTAACATAGTAAAAGTATGTTGAAGGTAATTTTCTTTAGAAATACAATTTTCTAGGAAATACCAATGCCTTGTGGAGTGTTTGGCTCTAGTACAAATAAGATCATACCCCGATTTTGTTGAGAACGCAACAAGCTAAAGGCAAAGAAGACATTGCGCTTTGAAACTGCTTGGCTTCTTGACCCCTCTTTTGAAGCCACGGTCAAAGAAGCTTGGGTTGGGTCTGTTGGATCTCCAACCGAGGCTAGATTGGGTGTTACTCTTGCTGCACTAAAACGCTGGAGTGGAAGTAAATTCTCTAATCTTGACATGAAGGTTGATAAGGCTGAAAAAGAATTAAAAGAAGCGCAAGGACAGGGTATTTCAGCAGCATATATTGATAGGTGCGTGGCTTTAAAAAAGACTCTAAATGACCTCTTTGAGAAGGTGGAAGCTTATTGGTATCTCCAATCTAGAGCTTCGAAAATAAAGGATGGCGACCGCAACACTAAATACTTCCATCACAAGGCATCTTAGAGAAGAAAACGCAATGAGATTAAGGGGCATTTTGATGCAAGTGGGAGTTGGTGTTCTGATGAAGAAGGCATAGAAAAAATTGCTGAGCATTTTTATACTAACCTGTTTACTTTTTCAGGTCCTACAATGGAGGATTGTGAGCGGGTTTTTGATGCAATCACTCCCTCCATTAGCTCTAAAGATAATGATGCACTCCTTAAACCATACGACAAGGAGGAGATTTATACGACAATTAGCTCTATGCATCCTTACAAGAGCCCGGGACCGGATGGTCTTCATGCCATTTTTTTATCAAAAATTTTGGCATGTTATTTGGTGACGCGGTTTTTAGAGTGTGAAGCAATACTTCCCCAAATTTGGTGAATAATACAAATGTTGCATTAAACCCGAAGGTAAACTCCCCCACCTCCATGTCCGAGTTTCGACCGATAGCACTCTACAGTCTTATACAAAATTGCCTCGAAAGTCTTAGTCATGAAACTACAGGAAAGTTTGTCGAATGTTATCTCGAAAAATCAAAGTGCTTTCTTCTAAGGGAGATTGATTATAGATAATGCATTGATTGCCATGGAGCTTTTTCATACCATGAAGAAAAGAAGTACGAGCCGCAAGGGAACCATCGCAATGAAACTCGATATGAGTAAGGCGTACAACAGAGTAGAGTGGGTTTTCCTAGAGAAACTCATCTTGAAAATGGGATTTGCTGAGTCATGGGTTCAAATTGTGATGAGTTGCGTGATTATTGTATCTTACTCTTTTATCATTAACAGGAATGTTTGTGGTAGTGTTGTTCCTTCTTGGGGACTTCCTTAGGGTGATCCGCTCTCCCCTTATCATTTCATCATCATTGCTGATGCTTTCTCGAATTTGATCAAAAAAACGTCGGATCACAGGCTTGTTCATGGTGCGGGTGCCAGTAGAAATGGGCCGAAAATTTCTCATCTCTTTTTTGCTGACGACAGTCTTCTCTTTGCTAGAGCCAACCAAGAGGAATGCCCCAAGATAGTAGCTTCTGGATAGAAAATTAACTATGAAAAATCAGAAGTCTCTTTTAGCAAATGTGTGTGTGAGTCGAAGCGGGAAGAATTGATTCAAATTCTAGGGATGAGAATGGTAAATGAGCATGAGAAGTATGGCATTTCGACTATTTTAGGGAGATCGAAACGAATGGTTTTTGCTTCATTGAAGGACAGAATCTGGAAGAAATTCAATGGATGGAAAGAAAAGTTTATGTCTCGGGCGGCTAAAAAGGTGATGAGTAAGTCGGTCGTACAAGATATGCCCACTTATCATATGAGGGTATATAAGATTCGGAGGAGTGTGATTGATGATATTCAGGTCAATGGTCGCTAAATTTTGGTGAGGGCATAAGGATCATCGTCGCAAGGTGCATTGGATCAATTGGGACCGTCTGTGTCAACCAAAATGTCTAAGGGGACTCGAATATCGTGATATGGCAGTCTTCAACGATGCTTTACTTGGCAAGCAGACGTGGAGACTTATCTCTGCTCCAAATTCCCTTTTTGCTCGAGTCATGAAGGGAAAGTACTATCCCCTCATGCTTCTCTGGATTGAACGGAAGCTACTCATGGCGTAGTATTTGGAGCGCGAAAGCACCTGTGAAGGAGGGGCTTATTTGGAGAGTTGGGGATGGAAGATCAATCAATATTTATGATGATCCCTGGGTTGCAAATGAGCAAGGGAAGCATATCCTTTCCCCGAGCAGATGGTCTTACTATGGTGGGTGACTTACTTGACTAGCAGAGAAGAGATTGGAACTTTGAACTGATTGCTGAGAACTTTGAGGCCCGTGACATAGCATATTGGCATGTATCATGAAAATTCCCATTAGTATTCGCACCCCCAAGGATCAATTAACTTGGGCTTTTTAGAATGACGGCATTTATTCTGTCAAGACTGCCTATCTACTCGACAAGTCCGGTAATCTAGAAGAATTTCATGATGCATGGGTGGTAATCTGGAATCTCGAGACGATACCAAAGGTGAAGCAATTTTTATGGCGAGCTTGCACCAATTCCCTCCCAAACCGAGACCTGCTCCACTACAGACACATGGCTGAGTCAAACTCATGTCCATGGTGCCCTTCCATGAGTGAATCCTTGAGTCATGCTCTCTTTTTCTGTCACACAGTGCGTGACTTATGGAAGGAACTTGACTGTGATATTCTTGCGCCTACAAACTCGAATGAAGACTTCAAGGAAATGATGGTGCGTTGGCAAAAGACGGACTCTAAAAGATGCTTGAGAGGGGCTCTGCTCTACTGTGGTACCTGTGGAGCAAAAGAAATGATAAAAAATTTAATGGCAAGGATGTGCCGCACCTTGTGATAATAGAGAGGGTGCAAAAGCTGTAGAAGATTGTGTTAAGTACTTGGCTAAGATATATGGTGTTGTTGGAATGCGAAGGAAAAGAAGCACAAAGGTATGTAGCCCTCCCCAGCTGATTTTATAAAGATCAATTGTGATGCTAGTCTGCGAGACAAGGGTGGATAGGCCTTGGTGCAGTGGCAAGGAATGCAAGTGGTGAGGTGTTGTTTGCTGGAACTCGCAGAACTCGAGGCGGCTGGCCCAGAAATAGCAAAAAGCAAAACCATCCTTTTCGGCCTAAAGCTTGCAAGAAGGTATGGTGTGAAGAATTTGGTGGTTGAATCAGATAGCCAAGTCGTCATAAATCGTCTCTCGAAAGCTATTATTTTCTTCTCTGATCTTGATTCTGTTCTTGATGATGTTTTGTTCGTTTGTAAAGACTTTGATTTTGTCTCTTGGTCGCATGTTCGTAGGAATGGGAATTCTGTCGCCCATCACCTAGCTAGGATAATTCCGTTTGGTTATGAGCTAGTGTGGGAACATCACTGTCCCTCCGCTATTGCCCCCTTTGTACTTATGGACAATTTGTCCAATTCTTGATTAATGGTATTCCTAGCTTGGTTTAAAAAAAAAATGCATGATAGCATGATTAACTGTGCAGACGTGCAGCGTGCTGTTATTAATTTCCTTGAAAACGGATTAAAGAGTTAAATAAATAAAATTGTTGAATTTTTATAAATTTATTGATTAAGTTTTCAATAATATACTCTAATACTCCTGTTTTCTTGATACCTCGGGAAAAATGAGAAACGAACACTATAATAAGGACAGAGGGAGTAATAAATTGGGAGGAAACCAATGGGAGTACTAAAAGTGTAAGCATCGGTGAGGGGTTTTTTTTTTTTTAATCGACTTCTACCTTGTCTTTATCTGTGTTATTCATACCCTTTTTCAATATAATCTTTACCTCAAGTTCCAATGTTGAAATTAAACACTCTGATATGAAAGTAGGCACATGATAATTTATTATGGACCCAAAGTATGTCAAATTGTAGTAAAATAGTCAACTTAAACACCTATAATGACCTAAGGAGAGAAATCTTGCCTGTGTCAAGGCTGTTGCATCTGCAACAACAAATGGCACATTTACAAAGCGAGCAAGTGTTTTTGCAAGAAGTGTCTTTCCTGTTTTGTATTTGGAAACCAACAAATTTAGGTTAAAAAATATATATTACTTAATTTTGCCAAAAAGAAACATTGTTTGCAATAATAGATAGGAATCAGAAATCATTACCAGAACCAGTTGGGCCCATCAATATGACATTGCTCTTCTCTAACTCTACATCATCATCCTCTGCCTCCATAGCATGTAACTGCGCTTCTGATCTAGTATCAAAATCATTTAGTTATAAAACGAGGCACACAGTAACCAGCAACAGATAGCTTAAGAAATATGGAAGTGTTATAATTTCAATATTTGCTGATCAGAGCACGTGTTATTGCACTCTTGAAAAGAAACGGAAATTTGAAAAGGAGCAACAAAAAATAGAGATGGTTCTCAGGACAAACCCTTTCATCGAAGAATGTTGAATCCTTTTATAATGATTATGGACAGCCACAGAAAGGACCTGCAAAATGAGAACTACTATAGCAAGTATCCAACTATTAAAGCCATAGAAAATTCTTCAAGAAATCGAGAAAAAATTATCATTAGTACATAGGTCTACAAGGATTAAAGAGTCAATTTACAACAATGTTTCTGTAATTACTATGGCTGCCCATTCTGCTACACCCTAGGCGAGATCCTTGTTTCAAGCACTAAGTCAATGGTGTGATATAATGATAGTATGGTGCAAAATTGACAATATAAGTCTTGCACACTTGCATTGTGATAAATTTCGAAACAATATGAAATGGGTCTGGGCAACCCGAACAAGGAGAAGGAGAGTTTGGTCCACAAACAAGGCTTTGGAGCTTCCATACTAAAACCAATTGGCAATAGTAGGAGTAACTCCTCTACCTTATAAAGTGGAATCATCTCTCCTCTTTCTTCAATGTGGGACATTCACAAGTGGACTACAATGGGTTTCACACATTAGTTGTTAGAAACTAATAGCACAAGTGCCTTTTAAAGTAAACTTCATACGGCGTGCTACTTTTTCCTCCTTCAACCCCATAGTTTTACACACGTCTTTATCTCTATGTCAAAGGTAAGTATGCAAGATAACACATTCGGAGAATGAATAAGATAACAAGGTTCTAGTTCCAACAAACAAGTTACAAGTTTTTCTAAACTACAAAGCCAAATAAAATAAAGGAAAATTCGCAAATTGCAACCATTTAAAGTTCGTATTTTGCAAATTGCAGCCATTTAAATTTTTTTTTGCAAATTTATACGAACTTTTGGGCTGCAATTTGCAAAATACGAACTTTAAATAGCTGCAATTTGCAAATTTTCCTAAAATAAACTAAAATAGACAACAATTATCACAAAACAACAGCAATTCAAAAACTATATCAATATTCAATAAGCTCACAATAAGAGCAAACCTTTTTGGCATGGTGTTGTCCAATGACAAACTTATCCAATCCCTTGCAAATTTCCTTCGGCGTAGGCAAATTCTTCCCTAAATCTGCTCCTCCCCAACCAGTTGGATCATTCTCATTCCCCCCATTTCGCCGATCTTTCCCCTTCCCACCACGACGACCATGACCATGACCCCTAGAATAATGAACCCCTATTATGTACGGCGGAGTTGGTGGATTGTGAATCATCATCTCATTTTCAACATTCAAAGGCGGTTCACCACTCCTCCCGCCACCACCACCACCACCAATATATGAATTCTTCATAGCCTCCCAATATTTCAAGGAAATCCTGAAATCATCATTATCCTTAAATTTCTCGTCATTATCATTACCATCATCACTATTAATTACACTGTTATTAGAATTATTTCTACCATTCTCAGAGCTCCCAATCTCCAGAAAACTCCCATGAACAGGATCCATTTTATGGGGACGAAAATAAAATTCAGATTTACAATTAGGGCAACGACAAACAGCTTGAAAATCAAATTCTACAACATTATCACCCTCAATTGACGAATTATGAACATGACTTAGATTCTGATTTTGATTTTGATTTTTAGATAAAAATACATCTATAATCCTAGAACACCTAGGGCAATTCACCTCCGCCATTATTCTCCGACGATTAGGGAAATCGCCGCCCCAATTGCATCTCTCTTGATTTCTCGCCGGGAAATTGATGAGCGCCGGCGGTTGAATCATCTTCCTCCACCGATCTTCGCCGGAAAAGAGGATTCGACGCAACGCAGATTGCCCCAACAACCTTCTCCAATGGAATAAAGTAGACATTTTTGGAGCTTTGAATATTGCAAAAATGGTGTGATGAGAGGAATGGGAGAAGAAGCGAACGTGTAGGAGAGAGAAAGAGGAGATGAGCTGAGCATTTTTTTTCCCTCGCTTTTTATTTTCCTTTTGTTTCTCTCAAACGTCTGATTTCTCCTATGTAACCGCTTGCACGGCAAGAGTTACACCCATCAGCCATGTGTCAGTTTTGATAATGAGGTCGGGCGTATTAGGTTGAGTCGGGTTTATTTTAAAGTTGAGTTATGTAAAATCATTGTTTTCATGCGAGTTTAAAATTAGAATTGGATTTTTTTTCGATTAGATTGGGTTGAATGCATCAAGTTTTGACACTTTTTCAAAAAAAAAAAATTAGTAAGGATAAGGGCCCTATTGGATCGAAACCTCTCAAATGTCCTCCCAACCGTGTTAGTGGGCTAGATACTTTGAAAGTTGAAAGTGGAGGAGAAGTGTAAGGGAATCTTCATCCCAAAGTGTCTCTATGTTTTTTTGATACTTAGCTTCTCTATACCCTTTGGAATTTATAACATGGACTATCTCATTTTTGGTCTCGGGCAATTATTTAACCCGCATGCCCTATCGATTTTGCAAGTCTCGAGTAATTCTTGATTTTCTCGAACAAGTGATTGCATGTGATGATATGAGATTTTGTCAATGATGCACTTAACTTTTTTTTTTTTTTTGGAGGAAACTATTATCATGTTTGGTTGACACTAAAAAAAAATGTATTTCCCACTAATTATCTTATATTTTGTTTGGTAAACTCATGTAATTCTTGTGTATTAATGTAATATAACAATTTTAAAAATGGTAGTAATGTAATTTTATTTTTTACCAATATAAATGTAGGAAGTTTGAGTTACCAATATAGCCCATGTAGGGGTTGGTAAATTATTTCCCCTGTATTGTAGGAATCCTAATTTCCCAATTGATATCAACTTCTCATATTGTTAACCAAACAGTAATTACTAAAATTAATGAACTTCCCAACAATATGTATTTCCCCGGAATTTAAATGCAACCAACAAAGTCTTAATTAAGACGAACCAAATAAAGCCTAAATTCAGTTACAACTTACAAATCCTCTCATTTCAGCGAAGAGCAAGCCCCAATTGATAAGTTTAATTAGCGGAATTTGTAAATCAACGGTTTATTTTCATTTAAAAAAATCTAAAATGGGAAATCATTACACTCACCACCCATCATAGCCTCGACTACCACACCATCACAACCTTTAGTTCCTCACCAAAACCCATTACAACAATCACCCCCATCTCTCTGTCTTTGTCTTCCATTCTTCTTCTTTTCTCAATAACAATGGCGCATCTTAAGAAAAGTATCTCTTGAAATACCAATCTACGGCTGTAAAGTAGTCGAGCGAATAAAAAGACACCCTAGTAGCAAAGTGTGTAAAATAGGGCCTTTAGAGAAAGCATCCGATTGGGCGAACACTAGGAGAAGTGACACTTTGGAAATTTGTGCAAGTTTCATTGATTCCTCAAGAGAGAACGGAGTAATAGAGGAAGAAGCAGATAAAATGACAAAACTGCCTCCAGCTTATAAAATAAAATGACCATGATAACCTTAATTTGCATGCATTATAAATTTTTAAGTTTGTATTACCTCTTTCTAGTGAATCAAAAATGAGGAAGAAGTCCCAATGTCTAACAGTAGTTAGACATTGAAAAAGATTTAACTACTTTTAATATTACTGAAAGTCCTAATAGTACACGGAGGGAGTAGAACCATTGTACTAAGACTGTCTAGTACTTCGTACTTTGTAGTATTCCCTCCGTTTTAAAATATTTGCTCTATTTCTCATGTGCGGAGTTTTAGGAAAAATTGGAGAAAGTAGTAAAATATGGAGGTAGTGGGATAGTTGAAAAAATAAAAAATTGTAAAAAACAAAAATATTGGAAGAATGAGAGGAGAGAGAGAGTATTATGTTGGTTCCATTAAGGCCCTGTTCACTTAACCTTAAAAAAATAATATTAAGTACGGAGTAAAAATAATTTCAGTTCAGTAAAAATAAGTTTAGTTCTGTAAATTAATATCAATTCAGTAAAAATAATTTCATTTCAGTAAAAATAAGTTCAGTTCAGTAAAATTTAGTTTTCTTAAAGAAATATTATAATAAAAAAACCAGTAAAAATAATTTCAGTTCAGTAAAATTAATTTCACTTTTGGAACCTTAAGGTACAGCGTGAAACTTTTCAAAGGAATGGACACAACGTGGAATAATCAATACCTCGTGTATTACGTACAATTTCCCAAAATACAAAATGATGTCCTTTAACTAAAACTCAAACTTTAAAAACCTAAAACCCTCATTCTTAGCAATCGAAACTCCAAAGTTTCCATTCTCGACAAGGGTTTAACAATTGCAGAGAAAAATGGCGCTTTCTATACTCAAATCCCTGAGAAAATCAACGACATCAATCAGCTTATCATCGTCATCATTTCTGAATCAGATTTCTTTAACATCATCAACCCCTTCTTTCCTCAAACCCTGCCCCTGCGGCTGCGGCTGCGGCTGCGCGCAGTTGCAGTACAAGTTATGCTACTCTAACGCAGCAAATGACGATAGAAGAAAAAGCAAAGAAGAAGAGTATGGTGAAATACCCACTGAAGGAATTAGTAGACCCATGTCTGAGATTCTTAAACAACTCAACAAAAAAGTTCCTGATTCTCTTATTAGTGTTCGCCCTGAAAATGGGGTTTCTATCAAATATATTCCTTGGTAACTTCTGCAACTTTTTTGGTTTTAATTTCACAGTTTTTGGTGCTTTTTAGCTGAATTTTGATCAATTGATGCTGGTTTAGTCTATTAGACGTGGGTATGTGTCCAAGAGCTAGACTTGACTTGTTCGTGTTGAGGATTCGACACGGGTACTTGAGGTTAAGTGAAGAGTTGGAGTAATGTAGGTGTTTGGTCAACTTGAAATTTCTTCAAAATTATAATGCTACATTTTGTTTGGTCTGTTAATGATTGTTTTTTTTTTTTTTGTTACTGTCGGGTAATGTGTCTACTTATTGGGGATTAAGATATTGTGGGGTTCTTTTTGGTGTGTTTTAGGTTTGAGTATTGATGACAATATATGAATTTTGTGCTTGATTTGCTGCTTAATTGGTGTTTTGCACTATTTCAGGCATATTGTGAATCGAATTATGAACTTACATGCTCCAGGTATTCAACAAAGCATTGGTTTTGTTACTTTATAGTACTTTTTTAAGTGATTTTTCTTTTTCCCTTGAAAGCTCAGTTTTTGCCATCATTTCATGAATTTCAGAATGGTCGGGCGAGGCTCGGAATATCACATACTCCCCTGATGGCAAGTCTGTAACTGTTGTTTATCGCGTTACACTTCATGGGACAGATGCTGAGGTATATGTCCTTTATCTTATTAGCTCCCATGCCGTTCATTGTTGGATTGTTATATTTATGATTTTGATTGAATTAGCAATGTTGGGTGCAATTTTTAGTGGGATAAAAGGTTACATCCTGTTTGAATTTCTCTGGACAAATCAATTTCCTTGGAGCAATATCAAATTGTATTGCACCATATTATTTATTATAGTCGTGGCAACAAGATTTTTCTTTATGATTCATAATAATATGCCACATTTAACTTAAAATCATTGGAAGTCTTTAATAGTTTGATACTTAAAGCTTCCATCTTTAATCGGTAACTTGTCAAAGTCTATAATGAGCTATGATGTGAAAATTTGTTTGATTTATCATGAAAAGCATGATCATATACTTGTATATTATAATTGTAATGTAATGAAGTTGAGAAGGTTTGACAATAAGACTCTGTTGTAGCCTGTCATTTTGGAACATATGGAGTAGTGAATAACTTGTTATATTGGAGATTGGTTATCCAACTTACAAAATGCCACTCATTTGGGGGAGGGGAAGACGAGACGAAACGAGTGTGGGAGATGGTAATCAAACCTGGCCTGTGCCCTCAGAGTCATTAGGTTGAGAGCTTACCACCAAGCTTCCTCTTGCCTCCCAAAATGGAGTAGTCAAGTAATAATATACAGGTTGTACCAATTAGCAAAGTAACCTAGTCTTCTTCTAGACTGCATTGAGGCCATTGACATTGCTCTATAACAAACATTCTCATGCCTCATAATCGTGTGCGCCCCTAACTAAAGAATTGTAATTTGTGAATCGGAGTCTGACCCCACAAGGAATTTGTGTAAGTTAAAGAACATACAAAAGTTAACCATTAATTACCTCAAAAAAAAAAGCCATAATAAGCATTATG
Organism: Chenopodium quinoa; assembly: GCF_001683475.1. NCBI lineage: Eukaryota > Viridiplantae > Streptophyta > Magnoliopsida > Caryophyllales > Amaranthaceae > Chenopodium > Chenopodium quinoa. The sequence goes on along the minus strand of NW_018742815.1, from coordinate 1,889,840 downwards.
CAAGCTTAATCCACTATGTTAACATTGCTAAGATTCCTGGGTAATTGTAGTTTATTCATGAATGAAATCATTTTGATGTGAAAATGTATGTCCCAATTACGTAATATGTTTTTCCTTTTAAAATTTACCTCTCAAGATGAAAATGGTACTGAATTAATTACCCCTCTGCATCAAAAAGATATATAGGGAATCAACAGGAACTGCTTCAATGGAAGAGAAAGGCTATGGAGACGCCGTACAGAAGGCTGAAGGAATGGCCTTCCGTCGAGCATGTGCACGATTGGGACTTGGGCTTCATCTCTACCATGAAGATATGTCATAGTATGGTTTCATTATTGAGCATATTCAGTGGGCAGTGGCTGTTTCTTTTTGCGGTTGTAAAGGTTGCATAGCTGTAGCTTGTTCTTTCTATGTGGGTGGTTTTTGACTTGTTTCCCCTTGTGTATATGGGGCCGGAGGATAAGCTTAATTTTGGACTGCTATGCACCTTGCAAGTCATTGTATGAAGGAGACGGTGGTCGTCTGGTCGATTATTAAAGTACTGAAGAAACACAAGCCAATTAGTCATTGTCTGATTAAAGCTTGCTCTGTTATTCGTTGAAAATCTAATCCAGACCTCTTACATGCTTGTCTATTTCACTAATCAGCCTCTTTTCATTAATATATATGCTCAATTGCTCGTACAATACATTCTTCATTTCTTCTCGTGATTTGATTTTGACATTTTGTTAATAAGTGTTTTTTTGGTTAGGTCTTGCTGTGGTGAAGTATTGATTAGACTAGTTTTTATGAGTAGTTATATATTGTAGCCTATGCACAGACGCTTTTTTAGTGTCACATGGCAAAGGAGAACTTGGTCTCGTCATTAGACCATGAGACGGACCATTGGGGGCTTGTCGAGAGTTTATGCATTGATAGGGTTCTGACCCTAACATTGGCACTACAGAAACACCGCCTAATTAATGTAATTATGGGGATCAAATGACTATGTTAACTAAGACTGCTGTTATATTATCACAGATGGTCCATATGCTCAGGACTTCAGGAGTGCTGGATATTGTTGCCTTATTCCTAACTTGTGAATTACGACTTTTACGAGTATATTATATTTCTACAAATTTGTCTTATACTCTTGTGAAGTAGGTGCACCCAAGTGTGAGATGGATCTTCTATAATATTCTCTTCGTTCGGGTGTTTAGAGAGTTACAAGGGCGGTGGTGAGAATCGATCCCCCAAAATCTCCCGGAACCGGGAGGAAAGCTTTAACCAGATGAGCTATTATTCACTCTCTTGTTTCCAGACAATTATTGCAAATGAATGATAGGACTATTCTTATTGTAAGTAAAAGCTAGAAAGGTCTCATAGTTTGATTGTACCAACACTTTAAAGGAACGTCACTAATTTGTAATTATGGTGGTTGAATACCTCAATTAATACTACCTCAATATACTATACTACTGTATTAAGCATTGCCCCGAATCTACTTAGCTTTGACCTAATTTCTCCCTCTTCTTTTCTTTTTCCCATTAAGTATCATTACTTCGTAAATAGTTGGTGTGACAGAATTGTTGTGAAGTATAAGTGATAAGACCGTACATTGACTATAAGAGTGGTTTGGTATGTTTCGAAAAAAAAAAAAAAAGAGTGGTTTGGTAGATTCTTTTTGGCGAGGGATTGGTAGATTCTTATGAATAGTTAATTAGTTATAGGTTTCCTTAGTTATAATACGAAACATGAGACAAATTCAAAAGATTAGCCCAAAGGAGAGTTAGGCTATGTTCTTTTCAGTTAAGTTTAGTTTAATTCTTAATTTTTTTTTTTTTTTTTTGTTTTCATTTATACTGTTACTAGGTTAGAACCGTGCTTGTGCTATGCATGGTTATACAGTACAAAGTACTTTTTTTTATTCATTCTTTTATTAAAAAAAACATATAATACAAAAGCTTTATTGTTAGTAGAAAAAACATGAAAAATGTATACGTAGTAATAAACATTATACTGTGATATTTTACTGTACAAGTAATGTGAGAAGGAGGGAGTACGGAGTAATAATATTTTAGGTTCTATTCACATCTACTGAACTGAGCTGAACTGATTGAAGCTGAACTGAACTGATTGGAGCTGAACTGTACTGAACTGAGCTGAAATGAATATTTTATGAGAGAGGAAAATTAGGAGCTGAATTGAAATTAAGTAAATGTGAACAGACCCTTAGTAATACCAAAGCTTCTCTTAGTCTTAATTAAGTAGTATTATATAATATTACGTATAGAGAAACATTTTTTATTCTTTGCTACTTCACTTTTTAATATTATTTAAATTATTATGGTTATGTAACATTCCCTTCCCTAATTATAAGGGCTAAAACATAACAAACTTTTTACCCAAAAAAAAATGCTAAACAAACTTTTTAGCAGGAATTTTTTTTAATGAGATAATGACACGTGTACTTTAGGCGTAATTATGGGTATTACTTTAGTATATACTAGATGAAGCCCGTGCAACGCACATTTTGTTTGATTTTTTTTTTTTGTATTTATGAGTTAAAATTTGTTATATATGGAGTATTTAGATAAAATTCCTAATATTAAAAGATAATATTTAATATATAATTAATTTAAACTTAAAAATCTCATTCGCCAATTTTGCTTACGTGACATTTGAATTATTTAATTCTAAAAGAAATTAATAATCTCTTATTTAATTGGCTACTACTAAGATTTATAATCCTACATGGCGCGCTGAGAAAATTAAATCCTACGTGGCTCTCTAAAAAGTCGGGAAAAAACTCCCCTTTAAATATATATATTAGATTTGTAGTATAGATTGTTGATTTTATACTGTTATTTTTTTAATTTATACTATTATATTATTATTATTCCACCAGATTTTCAATGGAGAAAGTGGAAAAGAGGAAAGAGCAAATTATTTTTTAATTGTACTGTTATTATTGGTTTTATAATGTTATTATTGATTCTATATTGTTTTTGTCCCTTGTATGGTCCATACCTAGTAGCGGTCCATCGCGTCTCAAGTATAGGCCATGGGGGAATATAGGGTAGAGTATTCAATTTTGACTAAAATTTGCATCTCCCTTTCCTACTCACTCTCCTCTTCCACTACTTATTTTTTTCTCTTCTATTTCCGTGTAAGCCACCAACCCCCCACCATGGCCAACCTTGGTGACCAACGCTGGTTGCCTAACCACCACTTGGAATTTTTCTTTATCAATTGACACATTTTGACTTAGGGTCTGTTCTTTTCATCTTAATTTCAATTCAGCTCCAATCAATTTCAATTCGGTTCAATTTCTTATTTCATTCTCTCATAAACAATTCATTTTAGCTCTATTTAGTTCAGTTATTTTCAGTAAATCAGAATAGACCCTTATACGAAATAAAAAATGATGGAAGAAAAATGTTTAGTTGAGGATCCCATATCACATGAAAGTAAGAACTTAGGAAGAAAGAGAATGACAAAAGGATAGTTAGTAGTGGGGCTTACATCATCATATGGGTAATGACAACTATTTATATACAGAGTGTACATAAATACGTAATGTGATCCTCCCTCCAATCCATAATGGGACTTGTTATTCATCGCCCGCAAATCTCTACATAAAGCCCACATTTTATAATTTTTTGACAAATTTGCCCTTTTTATAATTTTAACGGAAGATAAATTTTTCGCACTAAAAAAATGTGGAGCAGCACCGGATCGCCGAGGATCACCGGAGAATCGCCGTCGTCATCGGAAAACGAGGTTCGTAACGCATCGTAAGGACGAAATGGTGGCTGGCGCCTAGCCAAAAGGCCATGCCGTGGTTGTGGCGCCTAGCCAGGACGCCGCCACCGTGGTCACGGCGCCTGGTGGAGAAGCCTCGACCATAGTAGTGGCGCGTGGCCAGGACGCCGCAGCCACGGCCAAGGCGCCTGGCCACCACGCCGCCACCATGGCGGCGGCGTCCTGACCAGGCGCCCCGGCCGTGGCTCCGGCGTCCTGGCCAGGCGCCAGTAGGGGAATATTTTTTTTTTTTTTTTTTTTTTTTATTTTATTTTTTAATTTAATCCCCTTTTTTTTTTTTTTGTTTGTTTTTGTTAATTTAATCTTAATGTAATTATATTTATACGTTATATGTTATTGTTACAGGATTATGGTGGAGACGGAAATGATTACAGTGGGATTTTTGTACATGATGGCCTGTTCGAAGATGCTCAACAAGCGATTGATTGGGCAAAACAGGTTGCAATTAGATCAGGCTTTTGTTTAGTAGTAGCAACTCATAAATCTCAACGGGATGGTAGAATGGATCGCATTTTGAGATGCGACCGTTATCGCAAAAGAGAAGAACGAGATTTCAGTAAAGCGATTCGGTTTGACTCAAAGCGGAAAGGTTGTGGGTGTCAGTTCCGAGTTAAGGTTCGACAACATCAAAGGCGTGACGGTTGGGAAGTGAAGGGTTACGACAAATGGGGATATCACAACCATGAGCTGATAGCATACAAAGTGGGGCATCGGCAGTTAAGCGGCCTAAGTCCAGCTGCGAAACTAGTTGTAAAAGAAATGAGTGATGCTCAAGTGAAGCCCGCTAAAATATTAGCGTCTGTGTTAGAGAAATTCCCCGAAGACCAGCCAAACCGAAGACACATCTACAACGTCAGACAGAAATTGAGGTTTGAACGGTCAGAGGGAAGGAACCCTATACAGCAGCTTCTGCACCAGGCACAAGCACGTGGTTACCTTTACTGGTTTGAATCTGACGAAGACACATCGGAGGTAACCCATTTGTTCCTTGTCCATCCTGATTGTGCTGATATGATTTCGTCTTGGCCATCTGTGATTTTGATCGATTCAACGTACAAGACAAACAAGTACAAGTTCCCACTGGTTGAGATGGTTGGGATGGCTCCAACGAACCAGAACTTTCTGATTGGTTATGCAGTCATGAAGGATGAGACGGCTGCGAGTTACCGTTGGGTGTTGGAAAAGTTGAGAAACTACATCGGCCCAAATGTACAGCCATCGGCCATCGTAAGTGATTGTGAGGGAGGTCTTTTTGCCCCTATAGCGGAGCTGTTTCCGGAGTCGAGCCATTTACTGTGCACATGGCACATCAACAACTGCGTGAAAGTCAAAGCCTACAACCTTTTCAACAAGAACTTAGATTCAGCAGAGAGATTGGTAAATGGTAAGTGGCGGAAGATCCTGCAAGCTACCACGGAGGCAGAGTACGATCGAGCCTTGGAAAACTTAAAGGATGCGTACAAGTGGTGCCCGCCAATCGTAGACTATGTGATGCATCAGTGGGTACCTCAGAGGGAAAAGTTTGTCAAATATTGGACGAACCAAGTTCTTCATTTTGGGAACACTACGACATGCAGAGTCGAGAGCGCTCATAGAGCTTTGAAGGACTGGATTGATTCTTCCACGGCTGCTCTGGATACACTGTTCGAGAGAATAAACAAGGCTATTGATACTCAGAGGAACGGCATCAAGAACTATCTCGAGGACTCCAGACGACGACATGGCATGTTGTATGGCCATTTCATATTTAAGATTCTCCACGGTCGTGTGTCACACCACTGTTTGGGGTTGATTCTGAGCGAGTATACCAGGATGAGGGAGTTGGGCGATGAAGTGGCTATTCGGTGCGGATATGCTATATCAATGACTCATGGATTACCTTGTGCATGCACCATTCACCGCGTAATTACGCAAGACAGGGCGTCGTTACATGTCGATCAGGTTCATCCATTCTGGCGGACGCTCGTTATCGGAGAGCATGCTGTTCCGCATACGGTTCACCGTGAACAGGAGGAGTTGGAGCAGTTTCAGATGATGTTTGACCAAGTGTCCTCCAGTCACCCTTCGATCATTCGTAGTGCTACACACATACTTCATGACATGTTCAATACATCGTGTTTGGATACCGAGGAACCGGAAGGGGTCGAGCGACCTAGGGGTCGACAACCACGGCGGAACAAGAGTGCGTTTGAGTACATTCGCGGTCGTGGCCGTGGCCGTGGCCGTGGTCGTACATCCTCATCAAGTGGCAGCCAATCATCGTCGTCGGTGAATATGCCCGGCACCGGTAAGACATTCGACTTCAATTTCTTTTGTTGACTGTTTGATTAGTTTACTGTTGACTTGTTTATTGTGTTTATTGATGTGTGTAACAGGGAGAATGGACATTGAACATTTTCCATATAAGGACAGGATCCCTAATATCATGATGCCATTCTTGGACGGGTGGAATGATGTCATTGCAGATGGTAACTGCGGATTTCGGGTTGTGGCGGATGTGTTTCAAATGGGTGAAGACAACTACGGTTTAGTGCGGCAGTTGATGTACAGTGAAATCGCATCAAACCGAGATGTGTATGGCCATGTGTACGGCGAGGACTTGGATAGGTCTCTGCAGCGTATCCGGTGGGGAGGGGGACCTTGCGGTCAAAATCATTGGTTCGATGCGCCACTTGATCTCTTTGCCGTTGCAAACATCTACAAGTGTGCAGTCATGCATTTCGGCCTTGGTTTACATAGTCGAGCCTATTATCCATGTACAACGGTTCTGCCCTGGTGTTCGCGCGAGACCGTCACCAGACCGGTAAGGGACGTTGTTATTGGATTTCTTGGGCCGTCATACAGACATTTTATCCGATTAGACATGTCACCCGATTTTCCGGTCCCAAATATCATACCGAAGTGGTATGAAATTCGTAGAGCAAGCGTGGAGGGTTGGGATGCTTTGTACCATGCTCGCGTGCAACAGTGGAACAATTTAATTGCCATGTAGTTTTTGTTGATGTACACCTACCTTTTACTATGAGGCCTTGTATTGTCAATACTATGTCATTTCTATGTGTTCATTTTTAAAAGATAATGTTTCATTTTAAAAACTAACAACAATAATTTCAAATATTACAAAATAAAATGATAATATTGAATTTTAAAAACTAAGAACAATAATGTCAAATATTACAAACTAAAAAGATAATGTCTAATTTCAAATATCAGTAATCCCTCTGTGACGCCCACTGCCACTGCTCAAGGGTCCGTTCCAGATCGTCAATAACAGCTCTGCCTGATGCACTCGTCATGCAGTCCCTTTCCTCAAAAAGTCGGTGTCCCAACTGCATAATCTTGCCCATCCACTACACAAAACAAAAAACATGAAACGACGTATTATACATATATATATTAAAATAAGAGAACAACAAATAAAAGATGAGACGTACCGCATAAGAGGCAGTGGCAGGTGGCACATCGTCATCATCTGCGTCGTCGATGTCTTTGATCAACCTCGGGTGCGAGTGCCGGATGTACCATTCCATGTAGTGCTGGTCACACATGGCAGTCACCCCACTTGGCGGCCGCTGCAGCTCCGCCGTCCATAGGCGGGCAACCATCGGAAACTGCTCCCACATGGATATCATGTTTGACGGCCATTGGACGACGTACTCCTTCGACGACGCAGATCGTACCGCCTTACTGGGCCATGCCGGTGGAGGTGGGACAACTTGGACAAATCCAAGCTGGCGAAGACAGCGCTGCGGCATGTACGCCTCTACGATCTCGCGATACTGAATCAGTCCAGTGTAGAGGGTCCTGGGTACCCTATTACTAGGGTTCTGGCCGAAAGGCATCCAGTTCACCTGCACATTATTTAAAATCAGTAACAGTCATAAAATAAAGCATCAGATTGTAAAAGTAGAAATAATTTAATCACTGTACCTCTAAGGGGGACATCCTGTCAAGCGATAACCGTATGGAGCGCAGGCGGTCAACGGACTTCTTCTCGACACGCGGACTCCACGCACAGGCACGTGGCTGGCCATCACCAATGGGAACCGGGTCGCGGTGTGGTCGAAACGCAGGAAAATACTCGTATATCCAGGTCTGTAACAACGTCAGACATCCAGTGATACCTGTTGCATCAGCCCGGCTCGAGAATCCTAACTGGCGATACAGATACGCCAGCGTAGCCGACCCCCAAGAAAACTGGCCTACTCTGTCGGGCTCACACGCGTCAACTATGTCGCGTGGCCTGAGCTTGTTCCCGCTCTTATCCGGAAACAAGGTACACCCGAAAAGAAGAAAAACATATGCAGCCAGCTGTGTGTCCTGCGTCCTACGTGCCGTAGGGTGCAAACATCGCTGCAAGACGGCTGCGATCTTAACGCCGCCGTGATCCCACACACCAAGTGCCGATGTGTACAGCGCAGCCCTATCCACCGCCAACAGCTCCGCTAGTAAATCTGCCTGATCCGCATCAGTGACGACAGATGCTCGGTTTCCCTCCACGGGAATCCCAAGGATGGCCTCGACGTCATGCAACATGATCGTCATCTCACCGAACGGAAGGTGGAACGAATTCGTATCCGGCTGCCATCGCTCAACGAAAGCCGTGATCAGCGTCCAGTCAATCCTATCGTGCATGGTGGCAGGAAGGTGACTCACTCTAGTGGCCCTCAATCGCCCGACCATCTCGCTCTCCTCCGGCCAAGCATCAGCCCAGCTACACAAAAACCTACAAGTCTTTTCCCGGGTTTGGCATTTCAAAATGCCTGTATCCAAAGCCCTCTCCTGGTCCTCCCAAATACGGGTAGCGATGTGTCCTAAAAAGCTAGGAATCACACTCCCGTCTATAGGTCCCCCGGCCACCTCACCCCTCACCATCCAAGAATCATTAACGGCCCTCGACCGTTTTCTGCTACCCGCAGACACAGTGGACGCAGATGATGTGCCAGATCTACTAACAAACCTACCATCTCGACCCTTACGCACATCTACCCTATGCGTCTCATACGTATCATCAAGTCTCTGACTGAATGGACCGTAATCATCATATGGTCCACTCTGATCGTCGACATCCTCATCTGCATCATCCTCGTCCTCGACCTCCTCCTCCTCGACCTCCTCCTCCTCCTCCTCATCATCATCATCATCATCTTGATCGTCCGCAGAACAGTGCACCCGTTCTCTGCGGGCCGAGGCCGAAATACCACGGGATCTAACGTGTCTGGGCCCCGAGCTCTCCATTGAGTAGATCGTACTCCTCACGACGTCAATACTCTTCCCCGCACCAGGTCTAAATTGCGATGCCTAACTCCAAGTAAATAACGAAACATAATAACGAAAACAAATTAAAAAAAGTCGAAAATAAACACAAAAGCAAATAAACAAGTCACGGAAATAAAATTATAAACATAAAAAATATAAAATTAAAACAAATAAAAAAACAAAATTTAAAAAAAAAAAGATAAAAAAAAAAGGGAACATACAATTTAAAAAAAAGAAAAACAAATTTTTTAAAAAAAAAAAAAATAATATCGAAAATAAAATTTAAAATTAAAAAAAAAAACAAAAAAAAAATTTAAAAAAAAAACCACGGCGGAGGCGCCTAGGCAAGGCGCCCATACGGTGGTGGCGGCGCCAAGCCCAGACGCCACTACCACGGCGGCGGCGCAGAGGCTAGGCGCCACAGCCGTGGTAGTGGCGTCTGGGCTTGGCGCCGCCACCACCGTAAGGGCGCCTTGCCTAGGCGCCTCCGCCGTGGTGGTGGCGTCTCGCCTTGGCGCCCCACCGTCGCCGGAGGTTTTTTTTTAAAAAAAAAAATTACAAAAATTAAAAAATTTACCTTCTGGCCGGCAAACCGCCTTCCGCCCACCGCCGGTGCCGCCACTTCCTTGCCGGGCCGCCTCGACATAGCTCTGGAAATAATTTAGAGAGAGAAAGTGGAAGTAGAGAGTAGAGAGAGAAATTGTGTGTTTTTTAGTATGAGGGCAAAAGTGTCATTTCACTCTTATTTTGTGGGCTTTATGTAGGAATTTGCGGGCGATGTTTAACAGTTCACATCCATAATACATAGAGTTAGATAGGGTACATAATGGACACTCTTTAATTGGTAGGATAGTTGAAAGAAGAAAAATTTCTTATAGAATTTGAAAAATGCATATAAGGATTATTCACTCTCTAGGTAAAAGCTTGATCAAATCTAAAATTTTACATGAAATAAACACATACTTCGTATAGTCTATTGTAGTCCGACAGTCCGTTAAGGATACACCCGAGTGTATATAACGGAATACTCCGCACACGCCATTCCCACGTAAATGGAAAAAAAAACAAAAGAAAAGTTCGTAAAACCCAAACTCCAACCAAAGCGCGTAAACAAGAAAAGCAAAGAAAGAGTGGTTTCAATACAAGTCACTTTTATAGCATAGTTAAATAATTGAAAGAGTTATATCATCCAACCTTTTCCTTTTCTAATTCCCTTCCCTCCCAATTTTCTCTCTCCTCTTCCCTCCCTTTCTCTTTCCCCTCCCCCCTCTCTTCCCACCAGATCTCTCTCACTCTAAGCCCTAATCAGTAGTTCCGCTGTCAATTTCACCCGTTTCTCCAAAATATCAGAAATGACTCCCGCACCACCCGTACCCGCAACGACGGCATCCGGTAACAATACTACTAATAATAATAATCAGTTCGGCGATACGACGTACACTAAGGTGTTCGTCGGAGGATTAGCGTGGGAAACTCAGAAAGATACTCTCAGGAATTATTTTCATCAGTTTGGTGATATCTTGGAAGCTGTTGTTATTACTGATAAGGCTACTGCTAGATCCAAGGGCTATGGTTTTGTACGTCTCTTACTATTACTTTTTAATTTTACTTGCATTCACTATAATTTCCAATAATCTAGATCCTTCCTGTTTTGCTGAATTTTTCAGCATTTAATTTCGTTTTCTGGAATTTTTTTTCATAATTAAAGAAGGTTTAATTTTGATTTACGTAGATTTTCCTAGGGTTTTTATAATCATTAAAAAAGAAAAATTGTTGTTTATTTTATTTTATTTTTAAATTGAGATGATGATCCAAGAAAATATTAGGTTTTGATTATTGTACTTGTTTAAATAATTTCACCGTTACTCAATTTAGGATTGAAGTTGTACATTTTTCACGTGTTACTCGAATTAGGAGCCTTTTCTAGTTCATTTCCTTCAATTTTCATCTTCCTACTATCCAAGTTAGTGATACTCGTATACCAAAAAAAAAAAAAAAAAAAAAAAAAAAAGCCGAAAATCTTATCAATTTTTTTCGTCACTCGGTAGAATGTTTGATCACGGTAAAGAGGGGTAGATTATAACATCCCGAGATTCCTTGAACTTGAATATACATTTGGTGGTTATAAAGGGAATATATTTTTAATATTTTTGGGAATTAAAAGAATGATATTCTTGCTTGCTTTTTACTTATTGCATATATGATTTTATTTAATTATTTAATAGGTGACTTTCCGAGAGCCAGAAGCTGCAATGAGAGCATGCCTTGATGCAACTCCAGTGATTGATGGAAGAAGGGCCAATTGTAATCTTGCTTTTTTGGGTGCTCAAAAATCTAAACCTTCCACTCCTTCCCACCACTCCACTCATGGTACATTCTTCATTTTTTTTTTATTAATTAACTAATCCTATTTTTCTTTAGTTTGCGCTATTTTAAATAATAATAGGTCACGTTTAATTTTGTTTTACAATTGAAATACGATGCATAAAATGGCTGATATATTGGCTTATACTCCGTAATTTGATGTGAGAATGAATAGAATAATGAAGCTGTTTTATGATTTTTGGTACTTTAATATTGATTTAAGAGAGACAATGATGATAATTATAGAAAATAATCAAAAGTCACATGATAATATGATAGTAATATGCTGTTTATTATCCTAAATAGGGGTAATCATGCATATTTGATCGTGTTATGGGGCTAAGATTTGACATAAAGAGAGTTTGAATGCTCTAAATATATTCTCTATAATTCTATATGTATCACCTAGAATATCTATGCACAATTAATTTGATACCGGATTAGCTAAAGTTAATTCTAGCTTTCTCTTACCTAATTTGTGAGACATCAAAAATTCTTTCTCCACCAATTTTGCTATTTTGGATAAGTTATTACTAGACTGTCCTCCAACCACTTTTGATTGCTTGGAAGAGGGAGATTGTTCTTCATTTAATACCTTTTTCGTTCTTTTTTAATCATAATGTTTTCCAAAATTACAACAATTGTTTTATTTCGCCATTAATTGTCATGTCGTCCAGTCTTAACCTCTTACAAAAACAATGTTCTTAAATATTGTGTTATCTTAATTCTATGTCTATCCCATTCTTTAATTTAACTACCGACATATTATTATCAAATCCAATCATAAACTATGCTTCATGTAGAATATATATAGGGGTGAGTCCGGTGACCACTTTCTCTAGGCAACATAAAATATTGCCCCATATTAGATTCATAACTATTTATTTTTATCCATAGTCTTGTATTACATAGCCCGACTAATACACCAAGTAATACTACACAAAAGGTTTTAAAGTTAATACAAATACGTAAAAAGCAACTTTTTACTTACTCCAAATATTTTATATGACTAATACTTGGTTTGACAATCATGAGACCGTCTAATACAAGACTTTGTCTTAATTTTTTCGATTGCGCTGACGAAATTGGTTGGGAGAACAGGAATAAGCAGGAATGTGAAGGGAATGAACAACAACAATGGTGGTGAGAGTGGGTATGGAGGAGCAGCCTTTATTGGAGCAACAGCATCCACTACCTTTCCTCATTATGCCATCCAACAAGGGATTCCTTTAGCTCATTTCTATGGGTATTATTCCATTAAATTCATTCCCTTTTTTTTTTTTTTTTTTTTTTTTTTTTTTTTTTTTTTTTTTGAGTATAGTCTACTTGTAAAATTGACTGTCTTTTGCTTTTTCAGTGATTTTTTTTCTGTATACCTTTGTCTGTCCTATTGTCTCTCTCATCACGTGCTCAGTCTGTTGGATGCACATGCTTGACAGCTCATTTTCGCAACCCAATTTAAAGCTTTACCCCGCATGCTCACTCTCTCCTGTATTTTTTTTGGGACATTGACAGCGTTACTGAGAAGACTAGCATGTGTGGTCTTCTCATTACATTGCCCAGTTACTTAGGTTCTTTAGTAATCACTTTTTTGGTCAATTTATTTATAATTAATCTAGCATTTTATCTAATGATAGTTATAATCATGATTAATGGATGACTTGATATATGTTACATGATCTTCAAGTCTTTCTCTTTGTTGCATTTCATCCCGATTATAGTCTTGTAATAAATTAGTGTGAAACGATCTCATCTAATGGTTTCACTGTATCATATTACTGTTTCGAGGTCTTAAAGATTAAAATAAAAATGTTGAATTTGATTTTAGATATAAAATTGATTATCTTTATCTCATTTTATAAGCTTAATTACTATATGCATATGCATGAAGTGGGACAATGCAAAGAAGTACTAGTATATTGTCTAAGGCGAAAGAGCACTTGGGAAATATATGATTACAAAATGCAGTTCTTGTATGATGATCAATGAATCTGTTCCCCACACCCTATAAACAATGATATGTGCTAATTTTGTTCTTCTTTCTTTCTTGAACAAAAATGGTATATCATTCGATTGTTCGAATAATTTTGTTGTGCCATTTTAATTTGCGATCATGTCGTTTTTTGTCAATTTTTACAGTATCTTTTTGAGTTATAATCATGAAAATGAAAGCATTATCTAGTTTGATTATTCAATCCTTTTCATTTTACTTTTATCTAAGAAACTTAATTGTCATTGGTTGTTTAATACGAAGTATAAGCTAGATCATTGCCTTCTTTTTACGTTATTTTTATTTCTTTTTCTGTTGGACACTTTTCAGGTACCCTCCATATTCATCTGATTACACTTACCCTGCGGTTAGTGCAAACTTTTCTGCACTCTCTAAGATTGCTTCACCTTAACCATTGTTCTGAAATTGGCTTCTAATTCAATAAAATTGTTTTGATTTGTATTTTTGGTATTTGATATAAATAGTAGATAATATTTGGTATAAGGTAAAGTGTCAGACATTTTCTTGTGGACGAAAATAATAGTGTTAACAGTTGCATCAAAGAAAAAGGAAGTGCTTGATTTAGACAACTAATTAAGGATTGTAACAAGCTAAGCTATAAAACTCAATTGTGATGAACATTTCTGTAGGATATTGTTTTAGGAATTATTTTTTCTTACCTTAACTTTTGTCGCTCTCTAATGGATTCCATCTGAGAGTTTCATGGACAACACAACTATAATCCATCACTAAATAGGTAATGTGACGATAATTCAGTAGAGATCCTAAAACAGACTATTAATTAGATTTTCTGATGGAAAGTGTAGTGAATTATTGCTCATATTACTAATTTGGTCTCTTATTTGGTTCCAGGGTTACTATGGAGTGCACGGAGGAGTAGCCAATCAGTACCAGCTGTATGGAGCTGCAGGGGCAGCTGTAGGAGGCATGATGAACTGCTTCTACCCTTATCAACTGCAGTTTGGGGATCAAGTGAATACTGCTGGAGGAAATGCTGCAGCTAATACCGCTTATGCAACTGCTGCAGCACAGCCCTATGGTCTCCACTACGCTCATCATGGCCTATTCCCATTTTCTTCTGCTACCTCTCCTCAGCAGTATTACAGTCCTCCCATGTCTTTTGCTGCGGCCACAAACCCTATGCAATCAGGTTTGTACTTTCATTTTCTCATTATGCTTGAATTTATTTCCATATAATTAAAGACTGTTATCTGATCTTTAGTATTTGATCATGTTATAAGTCTTGTTTAGTTGTTTTTAAACTAGTTAAGACTGCATGCAGAACCTGAATGATAGTTAAAGGGAACGAAAATGCGTGTCTTTTACGAAGTAATTTTGTTAGAATTGCAAACAAATGAAAATTAAAGCAGTTATTTGTCAAAGTACTGTTTTGGAATTTTAGGGAAACCCAGCTTGTACCAGTCCCTCCTTGTGCTGTCCTAGTCCCTACATATGTGTGACTAATCCGACGATCTTGTTCATAGAAATATCCGTACTAGATTTTGTTGCTAAAATTAGGACAAGGAATTGACCCATTCCCAGAATTCTGAACTGTCCTACTACATCTGTTTATACTTATTAATGTGTTTACTGTCAACTGACTTCTATAATAGTGTGTTTTGCTGTTCCACAGGCATGACCATGGCTCTTCAGGCTCCGATTCCTCGTTAATGGGACACGCTGCAACTGGTTTAGCTCGTATCAGCTCAATCCTTCTGCATGTTTTAAGCCATATTTGGCCCAACCATGGTTCTCTTTTTTCCTCACTCATGAACCATCTCCATCTCATGCCAGACTCCCTACTCGTGTAGGCAGTTGGCTGAGGTTGAGAAACATTTGTTGGTCCCCCATAGGGATCACACACCCCCCAAAAAAAAAACTTCATTCATGCATTCTCATTGCATTTATCTTCAAGGAGTCTTAATCAAAGAGATAAGTCTCCTGAAGTAACCATCAACCAACTTGGCTATTTTGGAGAGCGAAGTTGGATGCATATAGATTGATCGTACATTTAGCCTCAGGAAAGGCTAACCGCGTGACAACTACTACCAAGTTTAGCTTCAATTGTGCCAGTAATAGTGAAGGCATATGGAAGTACATAGCTCTGTGATGTAGGGTATAGCTATTAGTCACACTAACCTACTTTGATGTTAACTAACAAGTCTTGACTATTGATGAGGTCATAAGTCAAGGCTACTTGCTCGACGAGTATGGGGCATGGGCTGCCCTATTACTTCTTACCCCTGTATCATTTTAGCGATTGTTTACATGTGAAAACATCTAGCAGTGGAGCTTCCCCGCGGTTGGGGAATCCATCTTTGAGTCGACAAAATATCTTCATTGTTGGCTCATGGTGGCTAAACTTGGAATTTTAGCCTTATTTTCACTGTACATTATTATTATTACTACTCATGGGGAGATTTTCTTTTAGTTGTTATTCCCCATTGATCAGCATGTAGCATTCTAATACATCGTTGAACTCTATTAATGGTTAATAGAGTTCAATAATGCGACTTCATAACACATTCTTCTTCCCCTCTCCTCGACCCAAAAGAAAGGAGGCGTGGAATGGGATCCATCATTTTTACGTCTCTAATGTCTATGAATGTAGTAGCTCATAAGTAACTTTCGGTATCTCCTTTTAAATTCGGCGCTCTTCATGTATTTCACCTTTGTAGGTTCATGGTCTCACACCATCAATCAGGGATTGTGGTGTGTTGCTAAGAATAAGACTTGTTAAATGTTAATCCTCATTATTAGTTGTTTAGATTTGATATTCTAATGTTCTGAATTGCGACAATGTACAACTGTTATTACTGTATTATGTAATAGTAGAGAAAAAGTTGCTTACTGTCTAATTATTTTTGCATTATGGTGTTGGCTTTATGTCATGTTTTGTTATCTAACTTTATCAACCGCCAAAATTCTTTTTGAATTGTGAATTAATTCACCATTTCAAACTCTTTTCTACTTTAATTTTATTTGAGAAAATTAACTACTGTTGTACTATAAAAGATGATCAAAGAGTCAATGATACGTTTGGTTTCTGAATTCTTATACAAATAGTATGATGATGATTTCTTTGTAATGGATTGATTCCCTTTATTTGAATTTTTAGAGATTTGAAGAAATACTTTTGACATTTTGGTCCCTTTTATCAATGAGTATCCTTGAATATCAGACAGTACAAAGACAGAATGATGTGTAGGGATCAATTTTAAATTGCACAAATTAGGTAGACTGGTGTCAAATTTAGGGTCTGTTCTCATACGTTTATTTTCATTTTACTTCAGCTCAGTTTAGTTCAGCTCTTAATTTCCTTCTTTTATAAAATATTCAGTTCCGCTCAGTTCAGTTCAGCTCAGCTCAGCTGAGTTCAGTCAATGAGAACAGACTCTATCTGATACTCTCCCTTATCTCTTTAATGTTTGTTACATTTGATTTTATAGAGTTAAAGGTTAAGAATGTTGATCACTCGTTCACATTAATTAAAAATAAATTATTGAAAATTTGACAATTACCACCTACTATTGTTTTTGTTTTACCAATTACCGCCTACTATTTTTTTTTTTAAAATTACCACCAACTTTTTCTTAAACACCAAAAGTTCCCACCTAGTTGGCTCTCAACCACCTTAAGACGTCATGTGGGCCCTACATAATACCTCCCCTCCCCTTTTCCTTCCCATTTCTTATTTCTCACTCGATACTTCACTCTCATGTACATACTTTATATTATAATTGACATTAACTTTGTACCATGGTCATATTGTTATTAACATTGTAAGAGGGTACTATTATGAAACATACTAACATGATGGTATAAGGCCCTGTTCTTTTGAGCTTTTGGGCAGAGTAGAACAAAGCAGAGCAGAGCAGAGTAGGGGTTAGCAGAGCAGCGCAGATTATATTTCAGCAGAGCAGAGCCGAGCAGATTTCAACATTATTATTATTATTGAGCTTCTGGGCAGAGTAGAACAAAGCAGAGCAGAGCAGAGCAGAGGTTAGCAGAGCAGCGCAGATTATATTTCAGTAGAGCCGAGCCGAGCAGATTTCAACATTATTATTATTATTATTATTATTATTATTATGATTAATACTATTATTATTGTTATTATTATTATTATTATTATTATTATTATCAATGTTATTATTATTATCAATGTTATTATTATTAATGTTGTTGTTATTACTATTACTATTACTATTACTAAGTGTATATACCATTGATTTAGGTGAGTGAAAACATAAATATATGTATACCACATTTAACATATGTTCATAGTAGAAAGATAAAAGACAACGGTTTACTTATATTTATTTAACCAAAATTTTAAAATAAAATGATTTAATGAGTAATAATGATTTTATTTATAAATTTATCTTAATAACATATTTTTAACCATAAAAATAATAATGATATACAAAGTACTACTTGAAAACAACCTCTTTTTTTTCAATTCTTAAATTGTATGGAAAGATTTGAAAAATAATTCAACTCAATGAACTAACAATCAATACCCACATACATATAATGTTTTTACACATTGTGAATCTAATATCAAATTTTTATAAAAGAAATTGTTATTAATTGTTATTGTTATTATTTTTTTTTTGAAAGAATTGTTATAATTATTAGAAATTATTAATTAATAATATTACAAAATATAAATTCTTAATAGTTTGAATTATTAAATATTAATAATGATAACTACTATTTTTAATTATTATTATGATTAATAAATATTAATTATTATTAATATTAATAATTATTAAAATTATTTTTAATATTAATAATTATTATAATTATTCAAAATAATAAATTATTATCATCAATACAATATTAATTATTATTATTATTGAATATTAATTATTATTGTTATTATTAATTATTATTTTAAAATGGAGCAGAGTAGAGCAGAGCAGATTTTTTTTTAGCAGAGCAGAGCAGCTCTAAAGAACGGGACCTAAGTATTGATTGATGTGTATATTAAATTTAATTTGGTGGTTATTATAGATACCACACTTTGGGTAAGTATTATGATTCATAAATTACTAAATTCTTTTTTTTTTGAAGTAAAATTGATTCATAAATAAAGTCATTCGACATCTACAAAGAGATTTAGATCAAATAAATACATAATAATTGAATCGAATAAAAACATTATGTAAGCAAATCTACGATCGTTGTTGCAAATCGTACATTCTTCATTCCCTTTTACATATCGCTGTGATTTACAGCCTTCATCGACGAGGGGGTCTATTGATCTGTTGTATCAGTACAGAAAATTTCCGTCTGATTCGCTAGATTGTAATGGAAATATTAACCTCTTTTTTAATCCCGCACAAAATTTTACCCATGAAACAACTCTATAGAAATCCATGAAATAAAAAGGCAAATCCTCCCTTAAAAGAGAGAAGAAAACCCCGGTCTTTCGAAGGAGTCAAATCCTCCTAAAGAATAAGAAAAACCTTGTCTTTCAAGGAAGAAATATTCCTCCTAGAAGAGGAAGAATTATTATAAACCTAAAACAATAGAAAAAGCACACAAAAACAAACAATTGGGGCTTTCCATCGATAAAAATCGATGGAAGCCCCTTTAAAATTCAACAATGGAGGTTAGGGTTTTAGAGAGAAAAGAGAGGCTAGGGTTTTTTTTTATAAATTACTAAATTCTTATTTCCAAAAAGGAATGAGAAATAATTATATGATTAAGATGATACATACATTTTTCTATAATTCATGCAAAAGTTATATGATATGCAAATTAAACATCATTGCACAATATCTATTTGAGCAAGAGATAGATGACATTGTGGGAAACTTACTTGTAAAATATATTTATTATGCCCATACTTATAAGAAATTAATATAATTGGGCAAGATGTACAAATAAGAGTTTATAAAAAAATAATTTTATTATGCTTGATACATGCATGTATTGCTAAAAGAAATTAAGCCTTAAAATTTGGATGAGATTTAACATTGGATTCATTTTATGCCCCATATGCAAGGATTATGGAGAGATTGTATTCATTCCATTATTTTATGTAATAAAGATTTATTTAATGGAAGTGACCAAATGTTAATTAAATATTTTGAAATGATACCATCCTAAAGATGGATATAAATAAATGTCATGAATCATATACTAATTGTAAATGCTCCAATTAAAATTGATGTCAGGACAACACCAATTGTTGATGAACCTATAACGTGCTTGAAGTGTGATTGATCAATAGAATCTAAAGATAATTAAGTATCTTCGAAAAGGAAACGAGCCACTATATTGACAATTCAATGACGAATTTCAGGAAGTGATAAACTACATTACACTTCATAAAGAAATAACTTTTAGTAAAATTCTTATGTTCCACGATTATATAAAAGTCTCTAG
Organism: Chenopodium quinoa; assembly: GCF_001683475.1. Lineage (NCBI taxonomy): Eukaryota > Viridiplantae > Streptophyta > Magnoliopsida > Caryophyllales > Amaranthaceae > Chenopodium > Chenopodium quinoa. Next base: position 1,870,006 of record NW_018742815.1, on the reverse strand, counting down.
AAGAGTATGAAATATCCAACATGATTAACATGTATCAAGTTTATAGTTAAAAATCCTGTAGAGTATGAGTAATTATTGGATAAAATATTAATTGATTATCTTGCCAATTGTATAAAGAAACACATGTTGGCGTTATATAATATCACATCATATTCATGACCATGCATAAAGTAAGTTTTATAAAGTGACCACTAGTGTTGGAAAACTGACCAACGTTCAAATTTAGAAAAATGATTGGAGTGATAATTAAATTAGACCATCCGGGTTTAATAATTACCCATTATGAACCCTGAAGTTTCATTTGATAATGTACTGACGCTCTTTCAGTGTTAGATATATGAAATGAATTGAATGGCAAGACATAACATTGAGATTGAGCTATATTTGGATTGTGATTCATTATAATTTGCATTGATGAAAATTTCAAGAGTTAATAGGTTTTGATTTCTTATATAAAAGAGTAATGGATGACCAGAAGTTCACCAAAATAACTTATATATTATTATCAACAATTATGTAACTAAAAGCTCACCAAAAACACTATTAAGTCTTTAAATATTCGAAATATCACCACCTAGTACGTAGAATTATAAGCAAGTGATATATGCTTGTAAAACAATTCTTTTGATTGAGGCTATTATATGTTAGCACATAAGAAATTGGAAAAGAAGAGAAAACATACCACTGCACAACACATGTCTCCCCATTGACATTGTTTTCAGAAGATATTATGAAAAGGTTAGTTATTAATACACACGCAATGTAAAGTTAATGAATAAATAATTCTTCATTGAGTTGTTCTCCAGAAGAGATGGAACTTGTTTAATACAAATTTTATTAGAAATAAATTTTGATTGTGATTCTCCCAATGAAGTGAATTTTACTAATGCAAATTTGTCTACTAAGTTGGTAGAGAATAAGACAATCTTATAAATGTGATATTTTACCGAATTAGGGGGAGATGAACAAATTAGCAAAAGTTGGAAAAATTAAATAAAAAATAAATAATTATGATCCCTATAATGGTAGTTTGAAAAGTTATATGCCAACTTTTGTCTATATATTATGAAGATATGTTGCACATTTATGATTTGGTTCGTATTCAGTTTTGACTCATGTTGCATAGCGTTGAAGATACATTTTGGTCATATTAGTATACATTGAGATAAAATCTTGCCAATAATACTTGAATCATTACACCTGAAGTGTAGGTTGTATAATCAGTTCCAAAATATGAAAATATAGATATGATATGTGGCAAGATAGTGCAGTTAACACTTTTAATAGTGTAATACTATATAAATACTCCAAAAGTAGTATAGTTATCTGAATTATTACAATAAATGGCCTATGATGTAAGAAAAAATTATGATGGTACTAATGAAAAATGTATTCAGATATCATTGTTAAAATAGCATGCAAATTAAAATTGTAACTTGAGGAATTATATGATGAAACTGGTATATGATGGAACCGATAAATTAAATAATGCATTCATATGCATGATAGAATAGACTAGTAAATAAGGGATATGGAATATATGTCCATGTTGATGTCGTCATAATAATAATCATGATAAGTTTATCATAGACCAAAAGTCCAATAAAATATGGATTTTTAAATTCACACTATACATTGTCTTGCATTATTTTGAGTCCTATTTATGTTCTTATGCATGTGTGAGTCTAGGTTATTGTATTATTCATTGCATACATCGAAAGTTGATAGATGCATTACTATATGTATATTTTGTTTTCTATATCTCATATTGTTGCATTAGTTTCTATACAATAATTTGGTATATGTGAATGTTTGTTCAAAATAAAGTAAGGCGTATTTGTAACTTTGATGGAAAATTATAAATAAATATTTATATTCCGATGGGCTTATAATTTGATAAAATTATTGATGACGTCGATTTTATAGCATGTTATGAATCATGTAAGTGGAGTTCCGGAAGAACTTATGATGTACGACGTATTTATGTATCTTTCCCTACAAATTTTATAATTTAAACATTGTAATTATATTAAACTTTTGGTTTATGCACTAGTAGAATAAATGTGATGGGAAGCTATGATTTGCAAGCGGTTTGTGTTATCCGCTTCCCATTACTGATTTTAAAAATAAAAAAAACAAAAAAAAAACTATGAATTAGCAAGTGGTTTTGGCGCGAACCGCTTGCTTTTTAACTAATGGCAAGCGGTTTAGGGTTGAACCGCTTACCATTAGTTAAATTGGCAAGCGGTTCAACATTAAACCGCTGGCCATTTTTTTAAAAAAAAAGGCAGGCTTAGCTTCTTCTTTTCTTTCCTCTGCCTTAACACTTTCATTCGACTCAAGCTTTTTGCCAAATTTGCATGTCCCGCCTTCACTCCGCCTCTCTTTTGTCTCTCCTTTCCCTCTAGTTTTTCCGGCCACCAAGTCCACCACTCTATTCATTTGCTGTTGAGGGTTTGTGGGTGGTGCGCGTGGGTTAAGGGTGTTTGGGGTGCTGCTCGAGTGTGGGTCGTTCTTGGGTTGTGGGTGTTGCTCAAGGCTGATCGTGGATGGGTTAGTAGCTGCTCCTAGTTGCGGGTGGTGGTTGCTGCTCCTTGTTGCGGATGGTGGTGTTCGTGGGTGGTGGTGAACCGAGCCCAACACACACCACAAGTCTTCCTCATCCCTCAATCTTAGGGTGAGTTTTGCTAAATTTAAGTTTTATATGTATTAATTTGTATTAATTTGTATGTTTATTCTAAAATTTCAAGTTAGGGTTTCAAGTAGTTAACTCAATTTTATTGTAATTGTTTTATCATTTGTTTGTATATTAGATAATGTTTATTGTTAATATAATTATTGTTTAAATGCTATATATATATGTATAAATATATTGTTTGAATTTGAGTAGTTCTAAAGTGAAATTTTTTAATAGAATATATATTAGTTTACATTTTAGTTTGTTAAATTAAATGTGGTTAGTATAGTAAATTGCAATAATGTATAAATATAATGAATTTCTATATTGATTATTGTATGTACGTTAATTTAATTATTAGCACTATTTAAATGAATGAACTTGTTTATTGTTGAATGTCAAATAAATGCAAATAATAATTGAATACTTGCATCATCATTTGCCTAGATACCCGTTCGAGTCTTTCTCAATAGGAGAAAGTCTTGAATAGTCCCCATTTGGGACTGTTCTTGGACGTTTAATCTCACTTAGTTAGTGAATGTATGTCTCTTTTTCGATTTTAAGGAATATCTGGGCTTCTCATTTTCTCACCATGTTCTCTGGGTACATATGTAGGTAAGTTATTACCTACATCGTGTACTTGGAGAATAGGGGGGAAATGCTGCCAGATTTTCCTTAAAATTGAAAAGTTGACATACATTCACTAGTGAGATTAGACGTTCAAGGATGGGTTAGGTTGGACCGTTGGAGTGTTAAGGACCTTTTGGGAGCATTCATTTTTACGATATATGGATGATATATATGCTATGTACTTTGATTGACATAATATATGTTACATTTATCATTGTTTGAAATGTGTTGGTATGTTTAAAGACAATTTAAAGCGTCAATGGATCGCGGTTGGATGTATGGTAGACGTGATACATTGGAATTTTTTAATGGGGTTCAAGAGTTTTGCAAGAGTGCTTCACAGTATCAGCTTAGAACGGGTGTCAATTACCTTTATTGTCCTTGTGTCAATTGTAATAATGTCATAAGGGTCAATAGTGTGGATACCATCATGGCTCATGTACAATGTCATGGGTTTAGGCCTCAATATCATGTTTGGGTTTGGCATGGTGAGAAGGGATCGTATAGGGAGAATGTTGTTGGCAATGAGACGCATGTTGAAAGTACCGAGATTCATGTTGAAGAAGAAAATGGGAGTGATGATGGTGGTGAAGGGGATGACACCGAGGATAGTGGTGGTGATGATCACTTGGATGAGATGATGCGTGACGTTGAAGGTGAATTTGGTGACCGACCTGATGTATTTGAGTCATTATCAGAGGCTGCCAAAAAGCCTTTGTATCCTGGGTCCAAAAAATACACAAAACTCTCAGCCGTGCTTACACTATTTAACATTAAGTCTAAGCATAACTGGAGTGACACTAGTTTCACTTCTTTGTTGATTGCGTTATGTGATATGTTGCCAGATGGGAATGAACTTCCTAATTCCTATTATTATGCAAAGAAACTAATGTATCCATTTGGTTTGGAGTATAAGAAGATACATGCATGTCCTAATGGTTGTGTTCTGGTAGTAAAGGACCTCCTGCCAACTGCCAAGGTGTTGTGGTATCTTCCTATCATTCCAAGGTTAAAGCGTCTATTTTCAATACCAAAAGACGCCAAGAACCTGAGATGGCATGCTGAGGGAAGAAAGAAAAATGGTTTGTTGAAGCATCCTACTGACTCTCCACAATGGAAGAACATCGATATGAAGTTTAGGGCATTTGGTGGTGAAGTCAGAAATTTAAGGCTACGGTATGAATCCATTTGGCACTCTTAGTACTAAACATAGCACATGGTCGGTAATTTTAGTGATTTACAACTTGCCTCCGTGGTTGTGTATGAAACAGAAATATATAACGCTTTCACTTTTGATAACGGTGCCAAGGCAACCTGGAAACGACATTGATGTTTACCTTGAGCCCCTTATTGATGATTTGAGAAAGATGTGGGACGAAGGTGTTACCGTTTATGATGCCCATAAGAACGAGATGTTTCTTTTGCGTGCTTCCCTTATGTGGACCATCAATGATTTTCCCGCATATGGCAATCTGTCTGGGTACAAGAACAAAGGGCATAAAGCATGTCCCATTTGTATTGATGACACACCGAACGTGTACCTTGACCACTATGGCAAAGATGTGTACGTGAGGACCCGAAGATTTCTTAGGCGCGATCACCCGTATCGTAAGCAGAAAAAGGCCTTCGATGGGAAAGTTGAGGAGGGGGTTGCGCCTAGGCCATTGAGTGGAAAGGAGGTTTATGCAAGAGTGAAGGGTATTCCATGTGTTTTTGGTAAAACAACGAAACCAATTGACCCACACGCTCTCTTTAAAAAGGAATCAATCTTTTGGAAGCTTGAATACTGGAAAGAACATGATGTTAGACATTGTCTCGATGTGATGCATATAGAGAAGAATGTTTGTGATGCAATTTTGGGGACAATTATGAACATTCTTGGAAAAACGAAGGATGACAAGAGTGCACGGTTAGATTTACAAGCGTGGGGTGTTCGTCCGGAGTTGTGGGTTCAAGCTAAGGTAGGGATGGCGAAGGTTAAGGAAAAGGGAAACGAAGATGGTGATCAAAACCGTAAGGGGAAGCGCAAGGAAAAGACCACGGGTATCGCAAAGAAGAAAGGTGATGGAAAAGGAAAGAACCAAAAGGTGTATTTACCTCCAGCTTGCTACACATTATCTAAGGAAGAAAAACGGAGGTTTTGTGCTTGTTTGTATGACATTAAGCTTCCATCTAGTTTCTCGTCAAACATGAAAAGGTTTGTTTCCTTAAATGGAGAATTGAAGTTGACAAGTATGAAATCCCATGATTGTCACATGATGATGCAAGTATTCCTACCGATTGCAATTCGTGGTATTTTACCAAAGCACGTGAGAGAAGTTATAACAAGCCTCTGTGGGTTTTTCAATACTATCTGCAGCAAAGTTCTTGATCCCTTTACACTTGATGTTCTCCAGGCGAATGTTGTGGTAACTTTGTGCAAATTTGAGATGTTTTTCCCACTTTCACTTTTTGACATAATGGTGCATTTGTTTCTGCATTTGGTTCGTGAGATTAAGTTGTGCGGTCCAGTATTTATGAGGTGGTGCTACCCTTTTGAACGACACATGGGTATACTGCAAGATAAAGTAAGAAATCCCGCCCATCCGAAAGGCAGTATGATACAAGGAATTGTGTCCGAGGAGATTGGGAATTTCGTGGCAGAGTATGTTGCCGTTGCCGAACCTATTGGGCTTCCCACTTCCCGACATGAAGGGAGACTTGATGGTCATGGCACAATCGGGTCAAAAAGGATCTGGGCTGCTCGAGATCAAATCATGCAAGATCACCTATTTGTGCTTCATCATATTGCGGAGGTTCACCCATATTTAGAAGAGCACATGGATAGTTTGCGTGTTGAATATCCATCAAAAGGGGAAAGAGCACTAATGCAGTTGCATAATAAGATGTTTGTGAAGTGGTTCCATGATCGTGTGATGCGTCAGTTGGATGAGACTGTTTCTGATACAATAAAGTGGCTAGCTTATGGTCCAAAGGAAGATGTTCATTCATTTGAGGGATATGACATAAATGGGTACACATTTTGGACTGAGAGTCGGGATCAGAAATCCTCATCGACTCAAAATAGTGGTGTCACTCTTGTGGCTTCATCAAGAGAGTTTGCAAGTGCGAAGGATACATCACCAGTTGATGCACTATTATCATACTATGGACGAATTCAGGAAATATGGGAACTAGATTACCGTGACTTCAAGGTTGGTCTATTCAAGTGTAAATGGGTCGATAATAATAGGCGCAACGTAAGAAATGATGACTTCACTCTTGTAGATCTTGGCCACTTGCGGGATAGTCTTGAACCATTCATCCTTGCATCTCAAGCTAAGCAAGTGTTCTATGTAACTGACCCGTCCGATCTTAAATGGTCCATCATCCTGGCTGGCAAAAGGAGAATTTTAGGGGTTGGAGAGGTTGAGGACGAGGAAGAATATGATGCATTTGATGATTCTCCCCCTTTCACTGCTCCTACACTTGATGTAGCAACTGATGTAGATGATGATGCTACTTATATTCGAATTGACCACAATGAGGGAATACACGAATGAGGTACTTTTATTGATATGCATGTTTTATTTACTAAATATCTTATGCTCCAACAACCTTGTTTATTTCAGGAAGTGTTTTATTTTTTTGCATTTTCAACGTATAAGCATGTAATATGAACTAAATATATGAATTGTTTAGAGGATTATATGTGAATTTGTTATGAAACCAAAGAAGTTGGGTAAGTGTTTGTCTTTCTTCATGCCTCAAATTTGATTGCCATTACTGATGACTAACAACATGCTTTGCTTGTTTACTGTAGGTGTGCACATATCATGGATCCTGATGAGAACCTTCATTCTGATGAGGATACAGATGATGATGATGGTGACGAGTTGTTTGATGTTAATAAGGAGACAGATATGGGGGAACCGGAAGACCAAGCTTATGACGAGTTCCAACATAAGCTTGATGAATATGAGCGTATAGCTGAAACTGCACCACCTATTGAGGATAATGTGGTTTCCGAGGTTGTAGGTGATTCACATTGTGAAAATCAAATGCAAATCCAAGTGAAAACAACCGGTGGTGGAGGAGGGGTAAAGCCACCGGTGAACAGAAGGAGTAGGGGTGCAACAAAAGCTTTCAAGAAACCCGGCATTCCTATGGTGCTTGAGTTTGATGAGTTAGGTCAACCTACTGGCCAATGGCGCGACAAATTTTCTAGTCTAGTTGGCATTCTAACTCGTACAATACTAATCACACTTGAGTTTTCCGAGATACCTCACGGGTTGCTTCAAACATTTTGGGACGATACAATGGTAAGTATCATTAGAATTATTTATAATATTTCATACTTTTAACTACGTACTAAGTATAATTATAATATTTATATCCGTTATTTTTTGGTAAAATTTATTGTCATTAGAATTATTTAACAATCGTGCATTGCACGGGTTTAATATAGTGATTAATATATTATTAATTAATACCAATCACACTTTTATTTTTAATTAATATATATGATTAATTAATACCAATCACACTTTTATTTTTCATTAATATACATGTTGGCAAAAAAAAAAAAAAAATTTGCAAAAACAACCCCCGGGCCTGGGTGCTGCAGCTGCCCGGGCTGCGGCTTGGGTGCTGCCCCGATTCCCGATTTTTTTTCCCTTTTTATGTTTTTTTTCTCTTGCCTAACGTGGATGTTTGCGCCAATTACAGAGTATGTTCCATATTCCTGATGAGCCGGCCAAGAGAAAAGTCTTTGAAGCTTTTGTACAAGAGAGATTCAAAAACTTCAAGAGTTACTTGAGGACGAGATGGATCCATAAGAAAAGAAGGAGAAGACCAAAGAAAAATGTGTCTGCTGATGGAGAAGAGGAGAAACCTGATAAGAAACCGTGGGAATTATATCCACAAATAACGATCAAGGATTGGGAGAAGTTTGTGGAAAAAACTTCCACTAGTACCGCACTTGTATGTAGTTATTTCTCAATAGAGTCGGCTACTGATATTTAGTTTCTTACAATGACTGATGCTAACATATAAATCTGAATGTGTAGGAAAAAAGCGAACAAGCTAGAATCAATGCCGGAAAGAAATTGTATAGCCATCATATGGATTGTAAGACATTTGCAGAGTCTAGACCAAAGTGGGTCAAAGCGGGTCTATACCCAAAATCCATAATGTCATCATCAGATAAACCACTTTCTTCCACGATCACAACTTTGGTTAATCGTGCAATTGACTGGTGGTGTGCTATGCATGGGATAGACAAGAAAACCGGCAAGTATGTCATGCAACCGGATAAGAAAGTAGTAGCAGATGCACTTGTAAGCAAACTTTTCTACTTATTAATTATATTTCCTTGTCAAGTACATTGTACTTAGAACCGATAAATTTTTGTGTTGTTACAGCTCGAGCATACTTCGGAAGTGATTGAAGGCAAGCTGACTCCAAGCATCGAAAATGATCCTTTCACCTTAGCTTTGGGAAAACCATACCACCCTGGGCGAGTAATTGGTTTTGGCGGGAAACAACTAAGGTGGGAGAAGGTGATGGGTTCAGAATACACCAAATCAGGAAAAAGAAGATCAAGTGTTAATTCGCCACATCGGATTGATGAGAGGAAAATGAATCAATTAAGGCGGAGATACGTGCGGAGTTGCAAGAACAGATGCAAAGTCAATTCAATGCCATTCTGAAGCACATGAAATTGCCGCTTTTTCCATTTCCCTCGAGTACCCCTGTAGACTCATGTAGTCACCCAGGAGGCCCCCGAGGACGATCCAGTAGTTGAGAGAGAGGTAATTTTTGTACAAGGAAGAATTACGTCATATGAAGTTCGTCAAATGAGGTCGTTTGCATGTTTAATTATTTTACTTTTGCAGGATCCTAGTCCTATGGATGCAGAGTCATTGAAGAGAGAAAATCCGATGCCTGAGGTAAACTTCACTACGTAATCAGCTTTTCTTACGTTAGGTTTTCGTTTGTTATTTCATAACTTATGTCCTAACTCCTAATCAAATATGTAGGAAGAGACGCCTTGTGAGCTTTTTCACCCCGGGGAAAACACTGGTGAACAGTTGTAGTTGGTGGGGTATGGTAGTGCACAACCTTTTGACAAGGTCCATTTAAGTCTAATACTAGCACCCATTACATCTCGGTCGGGATCGATTCTATAGTTGTTGGGTTTGAGGACTTACCACTACCAGTGCCTAGAGTGGAATATGATTTTTTTAAGTTGTGTGACGCGACCGGGAGCTTTGTGCTTGATCGGTTGAGGTTGGTAGGAGGGGTAAGTAAACACTACTTGTATGTAACTACTTGTATGTAACTAGATTAACATGTGCTTTGTGCGATGACCATGTTCTTTTATGTTACTAGATGTAGACACCCATTTGTGTCTCCCCAAAACCAAACCCAGGGATGAGTACCTTTCACGTCGAATCATAATCGAATGAAGCGAAAGTGTGGAAAGGCTAGTGTTGTGGATAGTTTTAATTTCTTTTCTTTTCTCTCTGTTTTTGAAAACTTATTTTTAAGAAAAAAGTCAATCCAGTTTGGTTGGTCCATGATATGGGTCCAATAGTAGTGTAGTTGGATGGGGCTTAACAAGAACTTTCCAACGATATATTATAAGCCCAATTCCGATGAATATTGAGGAAGTTATGGCCAATTTACTAAACTGGGTCCGGTTTGAGCTTTATATATGGCCCAATGATCTAGGGGAGGGCCTAATATGATTTATCATTCCTAATGCAATTAGGAATGGTTTTGGTCTTCTAGATTCTTCTAGAAGTTTCTTTTTCATTCCTAATTCAATTAGCATTGATAAATTTACTTTTGTTGACGTTTCAGAGTTTTAATCAAAATCAAATAGTATTTTCGAGGAAATTATATGATTTTATCCTCTAGTACGGTAAACTTATCTGATTTTCAAAAAGCGTTAAAATCAGGCTTGGCGCCTAACCCCAGGCCTTGGCGCCTGGAACCAGGCCTGGAGCTAGCCATTGGCGCCTGGCGCTAGTGTTGGTGCCTGGCGCCAGCTAGCCAGGGTTGGCGCCAGCTCTGTTTTCTGTGCGTCAGACTCTGTTTTGTTTAATTTATCTTTTTGGCTGATTTTCTCTATAAATATCGTATTAAAAACTCCGTTTTATTCATTCATTCATCATCTATTCTCACTAATCATTCACCAATTCTCACGATCATTCACCTACAATCAGTTTTCTAATTCTTTCATCTCTCTCTCTTTTTCTCTTAATTCTAAACCTTGCTTTTACATACAAAATTCTGCATTCACAAGATCTAGAAACACCTAGCCATATTCGAAGTTGCCTTCACCCTAGACGTGAAAGGTTTTAATTTCTGAGGGTTTGGTCCCAAATCCCTATTTCAATTATTATTTAATTTAATTGTTTTGTTTATTATTTTCCTTAAAGTTACTAACGTGTGTATTTTGTTATTAGAAAGAGGTACGAAGCATCAAAGTAAGTAATTTAATGGTGTTAATTGATATTATGATGTAGATATCATGTTTACATTGTTATTATGATATTCCTAGTATCATGTCTAGGGTAATTTTAATATCAAATATGCTTATTATGATTCCTGCGATGCTTCTTATATTCTTCCTAATATTTATGATTGTTAGTATCATGTTAGGGTTATAGATTTGATTTTTAATGCTTAGTGACATGCTAGGGTTTGTTATTAATCTTGTTAGTATCATGCCTAGGATCTTGCTATTATTATTATGCTTTAATATTAACATGAATATGATTATTATTATGATTGTTATGATCTATGATGATATTATTATTATTATGATTGTTATTATAATTTATTATTATTCATGATATTGATTATTTATTATGTTGCTTGATATTTATTATTTATTGCTTGATCACCTTTATTGCATGTTTAAAGGGAATTGGTACTTGTAATCACGCTTAGTAAGATAATTAATAATCTTGTTTAGGGTTAATGTGATTATAATTCAAGTGATCGCCAATAATAGTTTGTTTGTGCATAATATTCAACCAACATAGATAAACAATTTTAGGGTTAATCCTATTGATTGCATGTTAATTAGAAAGCGCACATGAATACGATCAGAATAAAGTAGAGGCCTATTATTAGGGCAGGTTCAATCTCTTTTAGGTTGGATTTGTACCTTCATCCCCGAACCCTTATTTGGTTCTAGACCTTATGGAGTTGACGATCTCTTGGATCGTTAAGGGGTGTAACCTTCACCTCGTGAACGGTTTACAAGTTCCTAAAAAAAACTTGTTGGCGACTCTTTTGCTCTATCTTCTTCCCTTTTGGACGCCACCGTACTTTAGTGTATGATCACAGTGGGGTTCAAACTAGTGGGATTTAAAGGCTTGAATTCCCTACACTAGATTACTATGAAAAAGCAGTCCGCTAAAAGGAAGAATGTGGAGAAGCCAAAATCCAAGGAAGAAGGTCCACCGAAGATGGAACAAGGACAAGTGTCGAAGAAGAGTTCGAGAGCTTCATGTACTCCACTGGTAAAAGCCAATGTCCTTAAGTCGCTTTCGAAAGCATGTACTTTTCTTCACAACCCTGTTAGTGAGTTTCCTACGGGTACACATATTCAAGTGAACTTGCCTAAGGCATTGTTCCACTATGATGAGGATGCAATCGCATACCTTTCTAGAGAGGATGTGACGGAATTTCTAACCGGTTCCATGCTTAACATTTCCATCATTCAAACTTTCATGAGGTAAATTAACGAGACTATTTCTAAACATATTGTATTTTTGGTATTTTCGTACCAAAACAATGCAACTAGTAATTACTTGCACACATTACTTTCTTGAAGGTCACTACAGGAGCTCCTAAGTAGTAAACCCGATGGTGAAGTAGCAGTTGGGTGGTTATGCCTCGAGCATACCTCCGTAACCAAATGCTTTCATAACCCTCGTGATGTGATAGATTACCTTGAGCGGGGTATTAGAGAATCAATGCGTGCGGGAAACAAGTTCATATTAGCCCCTTGCTTTGAGGAGTAAGTTTAAACATGTCACTCTTAATTTGTTTGTTAATTATAGATGTTGACGCATAACAATTGATGGATTGATATTTGCTTTAATATATATGTAGTCTACATTGGAGCCTTATGGTGATTTGTGTTTCCAATAACACAATCTACTACTTTGACTCGGCTCGTATATGGCCACCAAGGAAGTTGCTAGTGAATAACCTATTGAATAGGTACATACCGCTTCCTATATATTGTTTTGTATCATCACCTAAGTGATTGAGTGGCTATGTTCTTAAATTGGATGTTTTTTATTTTTTTAAAGTGTTATAAAGAAGTTGAATTGTCGTTCGGTTGCGGGTCCCACGTGGAAATATTCGAAGGTAAAGTCTTGATATATTGATTTATTTAATTAAATTGTCTTGAGTTATGGCTATGCATGACTATTTTAACTTTGTGTCATGTTAGTGTGCGCAAAAAGACAACGGCGTTGATTGTGCCCTGTACGTGATGAGGTTTATGCATGACATAGTCAATAGGTGCACTAAAGCCCAACACATTGAGAAAGTACTTGTTTTTACTTTTTTCGGTTCGATTTTGGGTAAAAGCCGTCCTAAAACTTATTAGAATGCTAACTTGCTATGATTTCAAACATTAGAAACCTAAGACTAGTTATAATTGAGATGTTATGATAAAGAAATAGGTCATTAGGTAAGAAATGTAGAAATCGGGCAAAGTAGTAGTGAAATAGGCGATTTTGGGTAAAAGCCGTCCTAAAACTTAGTAGAATGCTAATTTGCAATGATTTCAAACATTAGACACCTAAAACTAGTTATAATTGACATGTTATGATAAAGAAATAGGTCATTAGGTAAGAAATGTGGAAATCGGGCAAAGTAGTAGTGAAATAGGCGATTTTGGGTAAAAGCCGTCCTAAAACTTAGTAGAATGCTAATTTGCTATGATTTCAAACACTAGACACCTAATACTAGTTATAATTGACATGTTATGATAAAGAAATAGCTCATTAGATAAGAAATGTAGAAATCGGGCAAAGTAGTAGTGAAATAGGCGATTTTGGGTAAAGTCGTCCTAAAACTTAGTAGAATGCTAATTTGCTATGATTTCAAACATTAGACACCTAAGACTAGTTATAATTGATATGTTATGATCAAGAAATAGCTCATTAGAAAAGAAATGTAGAAATCGGGCAAAGTAGTAGTGAAATAGGCGATTTTGGGTAAAAGTCGTCCTAAAACTTAGTAGAATGCTAATTTGCTATGATTTCAAACATTAGACACCTAAAACTAGTTATAATTGACATGTTATGATAAAGAAATAGTTCATTAGATAAGAAATGTAGAAATCGGGCAAGTTGGAAGTCAAATAGGCGATTTTGGGTAAAAGCCGTCCAAATACTTAGTAAAAACTTCTTCTGATGCGATTACAGACCTTAGACACCCAAGACTAGTTAATATGGGTCTGCTCTAAGGACAAATTAGGTCATTTGATACAAAATGCAGAAAATGGGAAAGTGAGCACCCGAGGCAACTACAGCACCCGAGGCAACAACCTCGGGTTATGCCAGGCAGCTGCAAGCAGCCACTAGGCAACTGCAGCAGCTGCCAGGCAGCCGCAGCAATCACCTGGCAGCAGCCCAGGCCGCTGCAGCAGCTGCATCAGCCACCAGGCTGCTGCCAAGGCAGCTGCAGCAGCCGTGCAAGCAACCGAGCCGCTCCAAAAGCCATGGAAAGCAGCCCGGGGAGTAATTTATTGGCCTATTCATGGCACCTCATGCTATTTTGTGTAATTTTTGCGTACTTGTTAGTGTATAAGCTAAATAAGTCACTTACGCCGATTTTTGTTAAAAATCGTACTAAAACTTAGTTGGGTGCTCATTTGATGTGATATCATAAATTACATGCCTAACACTAGGTATTATGGGCATGGTTTGAGAAAAAAAAATTCAAACGAAATGAAATGTAAAAAATGGGCAAGTAGAAGTGGAATAGGCGATTTTGGGTAAAAGCCGTCCTAAAATTGAGTAAAATGATCTTTTTCTATGATTTAAAACAATAGACACTTAAGACTATTTAATAATGATAAGTTATGATAAAGAAATAGCTCATTAGATAAGAAATGTAGAAATTGGGCAAAGTAGTAGTGAAATAGGCGATTTTGGGTAAAAGCCGTCCTAAAATTGAGTAAAATGATCTTTTGCTATGATTTAAAACAATAGACACCTAAGACTATTTAATAATTATAAGTTATGATAAAGAAATAGCTCATTAGATAAGAAATGTAGAAATCGGGCAAAGTAGTAGTGAAATAGGCGATTTTGGGTAAAAGTCGTCCTAAAACTTAGTAGAATGCTAATTTGCTATGATTTAAAACATTAGACACCTAAGACTAGTTATAATTGACATGTTATGATAAAGAAATAGCTCATTAGATAAGAAATGTAGAAATCGGGCAAAGTAGTAGTGAAATAGGCGATTTTGGGTAAAAGTCGTCCTAAAACTTAGTAGAATGCTAATTTGCTATGATTTAAAACATTAGACGCCTAAAACTAGTTATAATTGACATGTTATGATAAAGAAATAGCTCATTAGATAAGAAATGTAGAAATCGGGCAAAGTAGTAGTGAAATAGGCGATTTTGGGTAAAAGTCGTCCTAAAACTTAGTAGAATGCTAATTTGCTATGATTTCAAACATTAGACACCTAAGACTAGTTATAATTGACATGTTATGATAAAGAAATAGTTCATTAGATAAGAAATGTAGAAATCGGGCAAGTTACAAGTCAAATAGGCGATTTTTGGTAAAAGTCGTCCTAAAACTTAGTAGAATGCTAAATCGAGCAAGTTAGAATCATGTTTGAAATATTTAACATATATTTTATTAATTTTTAATTATTAGTTTGAATTTTATGTAATATATGAATGATGTTTAATGTTTGATATTTTTTTCTTTCCAAAGGTTTGTAAGATTCAAAGGGAAGGGCCTTTGACAAGGGAAGAAGATGATGAAATTCGCGACATGTGGGCTTTTTTGTGTGACATTTGATGGCATCTAAGTAGAATATATAATATATATGTGTTAGTTAGATAATGAATGAGATTGATGAGTTTTTTTTTATTATGAACAATTTATATTTAGTTACTATCTTTTTTATTTTTTTTTTAAATATATATGTACATTATATTACTTATTTGTAATTAGTACTATATATTATTTATGAGTTTTATATATGTTATTATTATTATGCATTTTATTGTTATTATTGAATTATTATTCTTAAATATGTAATATTTTTAATTAATTATTATTAATTATTAATATTAATTAATAATAATAATAATAATAATTTTTAAAATTACAGATTAATGTGCATATCAAAACAAGTCACTAATAGTATTATTATTATTAATTAATATATATATAAAAAAAATACAAATGGCAAGCGGTTTTAACGCCAAACCGCTTGCCATTCCCTCCAAATGGGAAGCGGTTCTAAACCGCTTTCCATTTACATGGCAATTGGCAAGCCCCCTAAACCCATGCGGTTCAGAACCGCTTCCCATTTGGGGGTTTGAACCGCTTCCCATAACGTTTTTTCTACTAGTGATGTGACTTTATTATTGATATCTCAACCTAAAGTTTGAGCATATGAGAATTAATGAGATCGAGAATTACTATTTGTATTTACATGAGAATTGTCATGTCATTTATGAAACTTTTAAAGAATATCAACGGGATACTTATGTTTGAGATTGTTTTCTTATGGTCCAGAAGAACCATGATCATTGTTATAATTACATGTGTTATATTATTATTATTATTTCATACAAGATTAAAAAACAACATTAATAATATCATGTGTGTCATATAATTATTAATGAATGCTTGATCAAATAATGATCATCAATTTCTGTTATTCACAACCTCCAGAAGAAGGTATAAGTATAATGGTTAAGGCAACTTTAAACAAAGATTTCGAATGAAATGTGGACAAACACATGTATTATCTTATTATTATAGGTATGGTGATATGAAGACTCAGCCCACTAGTTCGCGTGAAAATTTGAAGATTTGGGAGGATCGAAAATCAAGGAATGATACTATTCAACGTCATGTGAGAAGACACTCAACTATATTGGATTCATCACATTAGAAGACCTCATCAAGTTATGTATTGAGGTCTTCTAATGTATGTGTATATATATATATATCGAAAGTTGATAGATGCATTACTCTTTTTCCTTCAATAGGTCTTTATCTCACATGGTTTTTCTTAATAAAGTTTTAACGAGGCAAAGTTTTCGATAATGGACATCCAAGGGGGAGTGTTATGATATATTTATGAAAATCCATTATCCTCCTTGTATCATTACGGAATATTCTAGATCTAAAATTTATATCGTATCCAACCAAACTCTAATTATATTATATGTATATATATACCCTATTATATGGAATAAAGACATACATATTAATTATCTCTCAATCTCTTATGTTTCTCTTTATTTTACAACAATCTGCAATTTATGCAATTTATTATCACTAGAATGTACACATGCTAATACATGAGATATATGGATCAAAATTAAGTAATGTATGTTTTAAAAAAAAAAAAAAAAAATTAGTAAAGTGAAGTTATAGATTTATTTATTTATTTATTTATTTTGAAAGGAAGTTGTGGTTTAATTTATTTATTTTTTTAAGTTAATTATTTGGAGTTGTGGAAAGGAAGTTATGGTTTTATTTTTAAAAAAGGTTAATTAGTTGGAGTTGTGAGAGTTATTTTCTAAAAGGAAAAAAAATGCATAAGAATTGAGAGTTTAGGGTTTTTGAGAGTTGAGGTTAAGTGCTGCAAAATAACTCTTTGATTATATAAAAGATTCATTAGTAAACCCCAATATAAAAAGTCAATGTACTAAGTGTAATCTTGTATATTAAAAAATGTACACATAGATAAATTAAAATTATACATAAGAAAATTTTATCATGCAAAAAGAGAGATCGTTATAAGTGATTTTCATGTCATGGTAAAAATTACTTCTGGCAACTTTATTAGATTGCCACGTTAAATACTTCTAGAGTTCTCGTGACATAAATTGTGGCAAAAATACTTGTTTGTAGAGGTGATTAAGATTAGCCCGACCCGATTTTGGACATAATTTTTCGGCCCGACTTGTAAATTTATTTTTTTTGGGCGGGTTTGGAAATGCATATTTAGTTGATTTTTAGGCCCAACCCAAAAATGGCCCGAAAAGCCCACACGATGCGACCTTTTTGGACGGGTTTGGGCACAAAAATTCCGGCCCGAGAAGTGGACTTAATTTTTTAGCTTTGACCTGGTTCACCCAATTATCATCTCTAAAACTTTTTTGCCGTGGCGTAATTCGTGGCGAAAGTATTTACTTGCCACAAAATTTGTTTACCCGGGCATAAATTTTGGTTGTCACCTTTAGTTTGTAGAAAATTCTATTTTTATCCGTGGTAAGCTTTAAAATTGCCAAAAAAATTTGAAAACCCGTAGCATAATTTGTGGCCCAAGTGATGATTTGTGTAATACCCCCGATTTACTAACTAATAATAAACAAGAATTAAAGGAAAAATAAACAACCTTTGAATAAAATTGCGGAAGCATACACCTAAATCAGAGGTATTACCGCCACACTCGACAACCTGTCAAGTGTTAAGGCTTACAAAATCCCAATAAACTAAGTGAGCTATTTATACAACTTTATAAACTCGTTATAACAAACTAATCGAAACACTTGAGCTCCTTTAGCTACGACCACTTGATCAACCTTTTAGACAAACTTGACTGCTCACCATTAAGGACAAATTCCAAAATAGATCGTGGCACGGCCACCATAAGAAAAATATATGGCCGCAAACACAAGTAGCACAACAAAATAACACACACGTCTGTAAAAGCTGAGTAATCATCACCACATATCAGAATATAGAGTATAATTGAATAATTGACAATACTAGTTCAATTAAACAATGTAGTTCGAAACTACATTACACATTGTACTCTGAAAAATAACCTTTATCAACTCAACCTCGAATAATAATTCGATCCTTCACTCAATTAACTCATAACCAATAAGTGTGTCATGCTCTTTGTTCTATACCTAGCCTTGGACATGAGTAATTCGAATAACAAACCAACAAGTATAAAAACTTGAATACTCTCAATAACCAGAAAACACCTTGAACCAGACCACATACGGGCCAATTTCCACTGTAGGGGACCATAAAAAAATAAATAATAAAGATTGTACCTCAGTCTTAACTCATGATTATCATCTCCTTACCAAAATGCCAAGGACTAAGGTATATAACGTCGAGCCTCAAACCAAGAACAAATTATAAAATAATAATTCCTCAACCTTTTGATCTCATATATCGATCAAATAATTATTCATAAACAATCTCAACAATGGCACATGTTATCAAATAACATAACAATTCGATTCATAAATATCTCAACTCTTAGGGTAATAATACTAGCACCCAAAATAGTTAACTCACAACCCAAAAATAATACACTGCATTAATAACCCTAAAACCTCAATAAAACAATACTCCATATACCAACAACATTAAAACCCTAAAAAAATGTACAATTAATTATGTACAACATAAATAATATGATATTCAAATCAAATCAAATCATATAATACCACGCACTTATATATATATGTAAATCTTGATCATATAAATAACAAAATTATAAATTTTACATATGATAATACAAAATACAAACAATACAACAATAATTAATAATTAAACAACTTCGGCAACATGCATGTGATTACCTTTGCAACACCAAATCATGGATAATGCTGATCATTGAATTTAGGAAAAGGTTAAAAGAATTTAAACAAAATTCATCATTATCAACAATGAAGAATGACGATCGTCTGGCTGCCGAAACTCACACATGTGCCGCAAGCTTCGAATAGAGGAACATGAGCATAATGGAAATTATCACACTCCCTTTGCTTTATACTTTATATATATATATAATTTTTTTTGGTAAAGGGGTTTAAATAATTTATGTACTCTTTAAACTGTACAATGCTATTGAAATAAAATAGGGTTTTATAACTTTCCGAACACTAAAATAAAAACACGAGATGAGGAAAGTTATTTAATAAATAAAGGACACTTTGTAAAAAACTACCTTTTAAAGCATTTTTTTTGCGAGAAACTACCTTATAAAAAAAATGTTGTAAAAAACTACCTTATAAAAGCTAAATGTTGTAAGCCCCTTGGTCGGAAAGTGAGAGTTGACTAAATTTTTCCGACGTTGACCAAGTCATGTGCCGGTCACATGACATTTAATTCATCTTGGGTATTATATGGATAGGCTCGGGGAAAATTAGGGGAA
Organism: Chenopodium quinoa; assembly: GCF_001683475.1. Taxonomy (NCBI): domain Eukaryota; kingdom Viridiplantae; phylum Streptophyta; class Magnoliopsida; order Caryophyllales; family Amaranthaceae; genus Chenopodium; species Chenopodium quinoa. The sequence goes on along the minus strand of NW_018742815.1, from coordinate 1,850,295 downwards.
AATGGGGAAGGATGAATTAAACGTCACGTGACCGGCACTGACTAGGTCAACGCCGGAAAAATTAAGTCAACTCTCACTTTCCGACCAAGGGTAGTATCTTACAGCATTTAGCTTTTATAAGGTAGTTTTTTACAACATTTTTTTTATAAGGTAGTTTCTCGCAAAAAAAAATGCTTTAAAAGGTAGTTTCTTACAAAATATCCATAAATAAAAGTAAATTATTATTTTTAATAAAATATATTATATAAAATCATAAAATATTCGGGTATTACAATCTACCCTCCTTAAAACAAGTTTCATCCCGAAACTTACTGTAGAAAAATAACTTAATTGTAATTTTGAAAGAAAGTAAAACTAAATCAAACTTTTCTTTTAAAAAAAATAGATAGAGTACTAAAATATTAAGGGTATTACAATTTGTAAGTAGTGTCATCTCTTTTCTTCAATTATCTTTGGCTCCAAAGCTTCGAATAACTTGATGACTGATGATAATGTAGTGGCGAATCTTGGACAAAACAAAGAGTATAGCATACACACTTATCATAACGTGTATCGTGACATTCTTTATTATGAAAAGTGTAACATCTATAACAAATAGAAGATAAATACGAAGTAATATTAATGAATTATCCACTTGTCAAATCCCCCAAATATAGATTAAATAATGTTGTGGCTGACAAAGAAATACAAATATAAATTGAATTACAATTTTAGAAAAAACATAAAAAAAAAATAAATAAATAAAAAAAAAAAAAAAAAAAACTCTAAGTAGTAAAAAATATTAACACATAAAGGTCACAATATAATGTAATGGTCATTAGTACTATGATAACTTGAGAATCAGAATGAGTTGGACTTAATTACTTGTTTTTTTAGTTGAATAATAATTTGATATTTGAACATAAGAGAATGAACAAGATGTTAAGTTTAAAAAAAATAGTAAAAAAGATACGAATTTAAAAGCTTAATATACTAACTATAGATGCAAGTGTTACTCACCCACCATAACCTTGGTATGTGGCATGAGATTAATTCGGATGTAACTGGGGTTAAAATAATTTTGTGAATCAAGTGCGCTTCCTAAGAAAATTTGCAAGAGATATACGAGTACTTTTTATTTTCTTCCAACGAATTCACGACAAATTCCAAGAAGGCAGTAATTAAAATGCTTAATACCATATGCATTTATGCTTGTATTTTGATGGATGGATAAATTAAAAAATCCAATTTTAAACAATATCTACCACCGATGTTGGTTGCTAGGTTGTAATACTAATTATATAGGTACATTGGAGAAGGATATCAAATTAAGCCAATTAAATTTGTATATAAATAGACGGAGAATCCCTTATATAAGAAAAACATTTCTAAATTATTTAATAGTCTTCAAAATCTATCACTCGAAATGGAGGGGAAAATGGTTTTCTACAAATCCAAGAAGAATGTAGTAGCCATTCTTTTCATCCTAACTCTAGGTAATATAAGTAATTTATTTGTAATCAAATATGGTGTAATTAATTAGTCCATTATATTTTTGTGGGTGTTTCGATCATTATTAGATAAATTTTATCATTTAAGTACTAATGATTTATTCGACACAATAGTTGATAATTGATGACGATATTGAGAATGAATTTGAGTGTAATTTTGACAAGAAATAAGGTAACATCATAATTAACATGGTTTTTATAATAAATAAGGTCAATTAACTTAGCATTATGTACCATGGACCCGAGTGTTTGAATTGAATCTCTTAACTAAACTTACAACACAAATTCATGTTGATTACCTTGATTTATTATTGCATACGTATACCAAATAGATCGTAAGATTATTAACTCTACAAATTTATGCTATGTATGAAAATTTTGCAGTGCAAATCATGGTTGATAAAACTGAGTGTTGCGTATTACCGGAGAAAAATGTAAAACTTTCTTATTTTTACAAACTTGTTGTCCGGGATATAGGTGCAGCAAAGGTGCTGGTCACAAATGTGTAGAAGGTAAGTGACAAACTATGTCATTATTTTCTTATGATATAAGTAATTGAATTGTGATAATTTGTTTTTTTAGCAACAAATTGTGATGATTTGGTTCAAATCAAATCATTTTGTGTTGAGTCAGATTTTGACACTTTTACTCCTTATGCAATATGGTTCGTAAAACTTTGTTTGTAGACCCCAAGCAACATTGCACGCCTGCGGGGGATCTTGCTCCGGGCCAACCGCCTTCGTATGCTGTGGAAGAAACTATTGTGATGAGAAAAGTAATACATGTCAACCTTATGCATGGTTATCACAAGGCTCGTTTATGTGGAGCTTTATTTCATTTGAGTTTGTTAGATTGGCTATTTTAATGGTTGTTCAAGCTAATAATAAGAAATATTGACTAAAGATATAAAGTACTCTTTTATCATTGTAACACTAATTTACAAAATCAATATTATAATACACTCAAATTTTTTCATGTGTGATTTGAAAAATATAAGAGTAAAAACATTCGAATTAATGTAAGATTTTGTTTAAATTTAATCAATAACATAAAATTAAAACAAACACCAAGAATGACACATGTCACTTTCCGGTGCTGTTATTTTCCTTCCAAAATATTTGTTTTTCTTTTATTTTTTTAATTATTATATATCAAATATATATTTGAATATATTTTGATATAAATATTTTAAACATATAAATATCATAATAGGAAACATTATATAACAATGAATATATTTGATTCGAAATCATAATAAATTGATTCTTTATAATAAATTGACTCTTTAATATACACGTGTATATAATCACACTATTTTTTATTTACAATATCCTTACTATTAAACCTTTTTATTATTTAATAAATCATTACTATTAGATGAGACAAATACATTGTGTTAACATCACAATATCTTAACTATAGATGCACCATGCACGCACAATATCTTCAAAAATATCACACTCTTATATGGATTTGTTGGGATAATTCTAACATTTCTGTCAAAAGTTCATATTTAAATGACAAGTGTGCTCACTTAATTATTAATTTCAAACCTCTCAATAAAGTGAATGTTATCACAAGTGCCTATTACCCTGCTTAAGAGGAAAAAAAGTATTTATTTTGGGACTATAGTGAAAACGGTCACAACTGTCAACGGTCGCCATGTAAAAAAATATTACGACCGGTTGACGGTCGCAGATTTTTAACGGTCGTTTTATCTGTTTTCAACGACTGTTAAAAAACGGTCGCAAATATTAAAAATTGCGACCGCCTTATGAAGCGGTCGCAAATATTGAATTTAGGACCGTCATAAGCCGTCGCTAAAAGTATTTAAAAAAAAAAGAAAGAAGAAAAAGACCCACCCACCCACCCTTAACCCAGATCCACCCAAACCACCACCACTACCCACCTTAAACAACCACTAGCCGCCTCCGCCACCCTCTACCCACCATCAGCTTCGCCCACCTTTAACCACCAATACCCACCACCACCTACCCACCTTTAACCCAAAAAAACAGAAAAAAAAAATCACCTACATAATTTTGAACAAAAAGCAAACAAAAATGAAATAAAACATCATCAAACAATCTATGAAATTCGAACAAATAAAGAACAAATTCGAACAAATAAAATGCACAAAAATTATATAAAATAATCGAACAAAAATTAAATAAAAAAACGCCCAAAATGCACAAAAATTAAACAAAAAAACGAACAAAAATTAAAAAAAAAATCTCCCAATAATTATACCCCCCAAAAAATAAACCCATAACAATTAAACCCACAATTCGAACAAAAAATTCGACAAAAAAATCAAACAAAAAATCTATGAAATTTGAACAAATAAAGAACAAATTCGAACAGAATTAACAAAAACTCGAAATACACCCAAAATCAAAGGAATTCGAACGGAAACGCAATTAAAAAATCGATAACAAAATCAAACAAACATGGAAATTTGAACGGAAAACGAAATTCAACCAAAAATTCGAAAATAAACAAAATTTTCAGAAAAATAAACATACCTTTCATAATATATCTTCCTCTTTAGGTTTATATGGTCAAATTCGACCAAGAAAACTCCATATTTGGAATTTTTAAGGTCGAATTTGACCATGAATAACCATAACTCGTTTGTTGAAGAAATCCATAATTTGTTTGTCGACGAAAATACGTACACCAAAACTACAGCTCTGAAAAAAATGAAGAAGAAAAAGAGAATGAATTAAGATGGAGGGGCGTGAGAAGCGAACGAAAATGGAGAAGTCAGAAGAAGAAGAAAGGAAACAAAAGAAGTAAGGATAGAGAAGAAAGAGATGGAGGAACTTGAGAAAGAGAAGTAAGAAAAGAGCAGGAGAGAGAAAAGAAAGAGGAGGGGTGAGCGGCGTGAGGGAGTGTGAAGTAGATTAGGGTTTGTGAATAAGGTATGCTTTTATACCGTATTTTTTTAATTAAAAAAAGGTCTTTTACGACCGTTTTGCCGGTCGCAGATTATGATTATTTACGATTATGACATTTACGACCGTCTTTGCCGGTCGCAAATTATGATTATTACGATCGTCTCTTTGACGGTCGCAGATTATGACATTTACGACTGTCAGAGACGGTCGCAGATTTTGACATTTACGACCGTCTGTTTAACGGTCGCAGATTATGACATTTACGACCGTCTTTGACGGTCGCAAACGATTTATTTTAATTTGGAATTATTTTTAATTGTTCAAACATCCTAGCGACCGTCTAAAAGCTAAAAACGATCGTAAAACGGTCGCTAATTTGCGAGCGTTGTCAAAGCTGTCGTAATATTGCGACCGCATAAAAAACGGTTGCAAAATATGAATTTTGCGACCGTTTTTTAGACGGTCGTAGAAAAAACGGTCGCAATTTAGCCGAATTTTAGTAGTGTACTCTTTCCAAAGATATTTTGACCTTTCATTTGTTGAAAGTTGTTTATTGGATGATGATCCTCAGGAGCTTACAACTCCCATAATTTTAGATGAGGAGATAAAAGAAGCATTTTTCAATATGAACCCTAATAAGGCTTCGGGTTCCGATGGTTTTAGGGCCAAATTCTTTCAAGCTTATTAGTCGATATTTGAAAAGGACATCATTTTAGCTATTTATAGTTTCTTCTCTCATGGACACTTGCCTCCCTCGATAAAATCATACTACTACTGTGATTCCTAAAGTGGAAATTCCTGAAACACCAAATCCTTTTCGACCAATAAGTCTTGTTAACTCTTTATATAAGGCAATTTCTAAGATTATGGTGAATCGTCCATGCCTAATTCTACAACATGTCATCAGTTTGCAAAAATTTTTTCACTTCTAAAGATCTATCCATGACAATCTCTTCATTGTTCAAGAGGTTCCTTAATGTTTTCCAAAAATATAAAAACAAAACAGGCTGGTGTGCTTTGAAATTAGCTAGATGTGGAAAAGGCTTATGATAGGATTGAATGAAACTTCTTGTGGTCTTGCTTAAAGGCGTTTGGGTTCTTTGATTAATGGATACTTTGGAATGTAACACCCTCGATTTCCTAACCAAATAATAAATAAGAATTAAAGGAAAAATAAACAACCTTTAAATAAAATTGCAAAAGCATACACCTAAATCGGAGGTTGGTTGTTCATCGGTCTAAGACCGGACCGAACCGACCCGAATTGGACTGAAGGCCGGAAAATAGAATCTTAAGAATCGAAGACCGGATCGATTAAGCTAGGACCAAACCCGGACAGCACCGAAAGAAGCGATCTAAAACCCGAACCAACCCGCTTTAGACCAATTTAAGAGTTTTTTTTTTTAAAAAAAAAAGAATACTCCTTTCGTGTTTTTTTAAGTGTTACAGTTTGACCGACACATAGTTTTAGGCAATTTAATTGACTTAAATAAAATAAGAAGTAAGTGGGGTAGTTGGAGTATTAAAAAATTGTAAAAGAAAGATAATGGAGTTATAGTTTATTGAAAAGTAATGAATGTGAGAGGAGAGATATAATAAAAAAGTAGTAATGGGTTTGGGTGGGGACCATGAGAGGAAAGAGATATAATATTTTAATGTAGCTTTTTGGAAGGAAGTGTAACACTTATTGAAACATGGCCGGATTTGGTAAGTGTAACACTTAAAAAAACACGGAGGGAGTACTAAATTTTTAATAAAATTATGAAAAACACGAAAAGGGTAAAGGAAAAACTATATCTTAACGTCTTTTTTTGTATGTTTAATACAAAAAAACTTATAAAGTTAAAGTTTTCTAAGCTTATTAAGGATAATTTTAACCATTATTTAAGATTTCACGCATATTTTTAATAAAAAAAATTGGTCTGATCAAAAACTAGTTTTTATAGGGTTTTGGATCGGACTGAAAACCGAAAAAATGAATTTCAAGACCCGAAGGCCGGACCGATTAATCCGGCCCGGTCCGGGTTTGGTCTGAGGTGGTCTGGTCCATTTTTTCGGTCCGGGCCGATTTATGAACACCCATAATCGGAGGTATCATTTCCACACTCGACAACAAGTCAAGTGTTAAGGCTTTTAAAATCTCAATAATTACAACTCAATAAACTAGGTGAGCTATTAATACAACTTTACAAACTCGTATAACAAAATAATCGTATCACTTGAGCTCCTTTAGCTACGATCACTTAATCAACCTGCTTAGACAATCTTGACTGCTCACCATTAAGGACAAGATCGTCACAGGGCCACCATAATAAGAAAATTAAAGACATGGCCACAAACACAAGTAGCACAACAAACAAACACACACGTCAGCAAAAAGCTTAGTTGAGTAATCACCACTTATCAGAATACAAAGAATAATAGAATAATTAACATTACTAGCTTAATTACTTAAACAATGTAGTTCAAAACTACATTACACATATATACCTCAAGGGTTACAAACTTTGTATTGTGTCCAACCTCGAATAATAATACAATTTGTCACTCAATTAACTCATAACCAATAAGTGTGCCATTGTAATACCCCGTATTTTTATACGTATTTTCTAATTAATTAATTAAGAATTATTTTATTAAAAAGGGTATTTTAGTAAATTTATTATTTGGGGCCAAAATAATATTTGAATTTTGGCGCCAAAAGTATTTTGAAAACTAATCATTATTTTGGATAATATTTATCATCCATTTATCCTATTTTAAAACCGGATTATTTACATATTTCGGATATTTTAATTAAAGCAAAATAATATTTTATTATGGCCGAAATTTTCCAATGATTAGCTAGGATTTTTGGATTTTCCATGTATGGAAAATTTGATTTTTATTGATTATTTATTTGTAAATAATTGGTATTTAATTAATTAATTAATTAATTAATTATTTTATACAATTATTTTATTCCATAAAAACCGAGCAAAATCTTCCTTAATATCTTTATAGGATTCCAAAAATTTGAGCTATGGTAAGCTTAATATTTCCTGCCCTATTGAATTATTTTGGGGGAATTGATTTGGTAAAATTGTATTTTTAATTATCTCCCAAAATCTCTTATTTTCCTTAATTCTAATTCTCGATATTTTTAATATCTAATCATTATATTTTCTTGCCATTCATTCTCCTTAATTATTCCCCAAGTAATTCTAATTTCCTTATTATTTTTCATGACATACATACCTTCCATATATTAGTACACACAATCACCTTAATATCCAAACTGTCCTTAATTTTTTTACCCACTTCTCCAAGTATCCCTTAAACCCTACTTACCATAATTCTTCCTACATTTTCTTACCATAAATCATGCTTACACTAGCCTATAAATACCCCTTCAATTCAGATCATGATCAAACCTCACATAAATTCTCATAATTCTCTCTCAAATTCTCTAATTAATTTCTTACTCTTTTCTTTTTCTCCTTGCGCACCACCACCTCCACCGTGCACCACCACCTTTCGGCTGCCCACGTGCCTCCGACACCACCTGCCGCCGCCGGCAGCCCCTTGCCGCTACCTCCTTTTTCTCTTCTCCTTGGTTTCTTATATTTTCTTCTTCTTTTTTCTTATTCAATTAATTATAATTATTATGGGGAATTTATTAAAAAATTATTATGACATGTTTTAATTATATAAAATCAGATTTTTAATGGTGTTTATGATAAATCCCTACTTTATAAAAAGTAGAAAGTTGCTCTTATGAACAGTGCACGGACCTTTATACCCTTCAAAATGTTTTTTTTACCTTCTTACCCTTATTTGTAATTTTGTACCCCAACTTCTCTTACACTTTTTTTCTAGCAAATTGTTCTTAGTCGTCGATATTTCCAAGTACACTATCTCTGTTCACCATCTCCAAGTATCAAATTCTATATCTTTGTTCACCATCTTCCCAAAATTTCCAAATCAAGAACAATAAAAATCAAATTGTGACCAAAAGAAAGTTGACAATACCAAGATATAGCGGAAAAAGAAGAAATGACGAAACCTTTTCGCGGTCGACAGGCTGTAAACGAGAAAGCCTCGAGAAGGGAGGGGAAGGCGGTGGAAGAGGGCGACCGGATTTCCTGGGTGGTAGGTCACCGACCACTCCAGTAATTCTTTATCTATCCTCTCTGCTTCTTTATCTTTCCATAGCTACTCACTGATCGACTCTATGACCATGAGTATAAATGTACACATGCATTATTAACTTTTGTAATAAACATTTTAGAGTCCTATTTTGATTAGAAAATTATTACTTGTTTAGAGGGAAATCATATAAATGATGTTTGACCATTCTATCAGAGATCGATCAATTTGATTCTATTCTTTTTCTTATATCCTTTGATCCAGCTCTTTTTTAAAAAAAATTGTAATCACAATATGTAAGTTTTGATTGCAAAATTTTGTCTACGTTGTTTTTTTTTTTGTTTTTTTATTTATTTTTTTTATTTAATGTCAAGATTGCTTACCTCAGATGGTCTAAGAACTCATTGGTTAGACTGGACTTGATAGGTGGATATGGGCTGCTTTAGTATAATATATTTACAAGTACTTTCTTCTAATTTAAAAGTACAATCCTTATAGATAGTAATTTCCTTTTACAGTGATTTAAAACTATTCCATTTTATTTACTCTACATATCCTATCACTCGTTGAAAATTTTAGACTAATGTTTATAAGGCTGCAAATCTGATCTACTTCTTATCTCAGTACACTCACAACATTTCCTCTAAATTATATAATCAAAAGTAATAATTGACTGGCAATAAAGATGATAATTTTGAAATGCTTTTAATCTGCTCAATGGAGGTTAGATTTAATTCATTGTGCAACATCTAAGAAGCTTAGAATACTACAATATTGAAAAATAATTAGCAATAATTATTCCCATTTACAATTAACTGTAATTCTTTTCAAATTCTATGCATTCATTTCCTCTTATCATTTCAATTCAATTCTAATTAAAACCAAGCTCAAGAATTTGCTAGAGTTTGTAACTGATTTTCATTTACTATAAGCCCAGTAGTTGCAGCCTTCACACACTTATGCCCAACCGTATCACATACAAAGGTAGCATATGATTTCTTCCTTGAACCTAAAATACCTGCATTCTTTGCCTAATTTTGAAATAATAAAATATGTAGGCTTCTCTCTTGCAAGCTCCATGTCAACTAATATCATCTTAGAGCCTACTGTAAGGAAGCAAATGGCTATTAACCAACACTTGCTGGGTTTTTTGGTGATTCAAAAGGCAAAATCGATTAAACAGAATTCGTATGAACACTAGAGGATAATCAAAGTGATGAATATTGATATGATTCAGAAGAATTCATATTCTTGCAATGATATTATGTATTGTGAGGAACCAAATTAATACCAGTACATAATATGCATGCTTGGAAGTATTTTATATAAAATACCATTGACTGTAGGAGTGTTCATCATTTTAATATCAAATCGATTTAGCCTCTGTGGTGGATTAGGAATAATTGGTCATTTCGGTTTCATCATTGATGATTCTTTCTCTATTTCGTATTGTATCAATAACACAATTAAGTTATACTTATATCAACACTGAGAAAATAAACAAGCATTATGACATTTGTTCCTTTTCTGCATTATTGAAAAACTAAGAACTATATTCTTACGTAACTCTACATATATAGTATTCCAATTAAAAGAAACACTACATACATTTAATTTTATTTTATTTTATTTTATTGACATATACATCAAATAAAAATAAAGATTTAAATTCAATATACAAGATATTTTATATGTAAAATTCAACTTACGACTACAAACAAACAATGCCTAAGCAATAGAGATATATTCCTTTACCGGTCCATTATTCCTCCATGTGAAGCGCAAACACAACACAAGAAAAATTAAGACGCAACGGCTAGCCAACCCGCACGCAACGCACGCGTTGGATGCCCTAGTTAATTTAAAAGGTTTATGTACATATAGTTGGGAGGTCTTTAGTTTAATTATTGTGATTATTTGGTCACCTTATATTAATTAAGGTTATATTTATTTGTAGGGTGTGTTCGAACAAGAATCTTGAAGTTCCGTTTGTGTGTTTTGATAAGCGAGGATCAAGGTACGTTAGGTGGTTAAATACCTTGAAAAAGATTGATTTGAATGAGCATGTTTGAATGATTTCTTGTGATGATTGAATTAAATTGAATTGAATTATGATTATGAAATAAAAATATGTTTAAATAAATTGGTTTTAATAAATAAATTGGAGTATTGATTTTATATCATGTTTTAAATGAATTAATTATTAATCATGTTTAAAAGATTTATTTTGAAACCATGTTGAATTTAATAAAGAGGAGTTTTGGAATTATTATTAAAAGTTGGATGTATTAAAATAAAATAAATTAAAGTAAAATAAAATAAATAAAATTAAAAAAAACACCTTCTCTCTCCTCCCCCACCCCCCTTCCCTCTCCACCTTCCTCCCTCCTCCCCCTTCCCCTTATGGTTCTCCACCAGGCCACCAGCAACCAGACGTCGGCAGCGCGCACTACCTCCCCTTCCCCCACCTCCGTATCGCCGCCTCCCTGCCCACCTCCCCGCTTCCTATTCCCCTTCCCTGCACACTTCACGCACTCCACCAACCTGCTCTTCCTTGCAACTCCACCAACAACAGCCCTCTGCCACCACGACCATCCCAAACCTTTATCCCCCTCCCCCGAGTGCCGGTGCCGATGCTTCCCCGATCACCTCCTCTTTCCCCTTTGATCACCCCCGCAAACCATCCAAAATCCCCCAAATCCTAACCCCTAGCCCTAACATTCGAAACACAAGGCAAACTGGCGACGTAATCAGCCACTAGCGGCCGAAGTCGGCTGATAATGGGTTGAAATCAACCATTCAACCCCAACATCGACCGATTTCGGCCATTTGTGGCCAATTTTGGTGGTCGATTTTGGGGAGGAGGTTGTATTTTTGGTGGGGATACGAGGCTGTGATGGATTTTTCGTGTGGGGAGTGTGTGCGTCGATTTTGCATGTGGTGGTTGGCGGCTGCGTGTGGGAAGGGTGTGCGTCGGTGGTGGTGGTGAAGGTGCTGGGTTAGTTTTTAGGAAATTTATCTATTTTTTTTACATTTTTTAATGTTCTCTTTTTTTTTTTACATTTTTTTAATGTTTTTTTTTCAACCAATTACATATTGACACGTGTGCAAAAAAATCTAATTCACAAATGTTTACCTTATTTACCAGTTGTAACTCTTGTAAGTCATATGGTTGCAATAGAAATTAATCTCATACAACGTTGGGAGTGATAGTGAATAATCGAAAGTAGGGATTATTATTAGCGAAAGAGCCAAAGTTGGGATTAATGGGGATAATTTTTCCTTTATTTTATGCATCAGTCTTTGTAAACTTCACCTGTATTTTACATTTTTATTTATTTATTTGTTATTTAAAAAAATAAAAAAAACGTAGTAATAAATTTGAAAATCTTTTCTCTCGGTCCTTTTCCCTAAAACTTGACAACTTGGACGGAAATTGATCTTCTCTAATTTTAATCCGCAGCGTGTTTCAAAAAAAAAAAAAAAAACTTTTTTTTTGACAAGAATAAATTTGAAAATCTTAATATACAGTCTCCTTCTAAATTCTAGACAGTCAAGTCTGTATATTCACTCTCTTCCCGCTGAAAACCCCATTTTGCTTCTGACATTCTCTTCCGAAATTTATAGCAACATGATGAAATTAGCCTCCATTTTCAAGTCCAGGTTTACTCTACTTTCTGCTTAATTTCAATCTTTGCAATTAGGGTTCTTATTTATTTCCCCTTTCCTTTAATTCGTCTTTTCAATTTTATTTATACCCTTTATTTGCTGCTTTTAGGGTTTCTGATTTTCTGTTTATTGTAGCATTACTCTGTAAATTGACTACATTTCTGCTATAGTTATATGCTTGCGTCGAACTGAATGTGCATTTCTCTGTTTTATTTTATTTAAGCATTGATTTCGTATTTGCTTGTTTAATTGAAAATATTTGTTAATAATTTGTGAGTGATGTTGATTTTAGATGGTAATCTTCCTCCTAATAAATATATTAAAATTAAGATTAAAATGTGGATTGAAATGTTTGAATTTGTTCTTTGTTTTGATGGTTAAGTGGTTTTCATGCATTTGGAGCTTTGGGATACTTTTGGGCTGACTGGATGTGGCTGAAGAGGTTGTTGTACTTTGTATTGATGTTTCGGAGTATGTTTCGCCAAAATAAAAGTGGGTTTGCAAATAGATTTCGGCGTAAATTGATTTGACTAGAAGGGAAGTTTTTGAAATGGTGGCAGATGCAGAAAGTTTTAGCAGATATTTTAGTGTAATGACCTTATGGTGTATAATTCTAATCCGCAAAGAGTGATGGTAATGCATTGAATGACGGAGGAGGTTGATTGGGGAGTTTGTTCATACGCTCTTATTGTGATGGAACAAGTGTTATTTACTTAATTTTCCGGCTTAGTTTTATCATCAAGTAGAAGTAAATCATTTTCTTCTTAATTAAATAGAGCCCTACCTTAGCATTGTCATCAATGCTGTTTCGATTATGAGGATGCCAATTGCCAAACTAGAGTAAGCTGTTTTATTTCTGATTTTTGTTAGTGACATTTTATTCTATTTTCTCTTGAAATTAAGGGGCAATGTTTCTGGACAACTCCTCAACTGGAATAATCCTACGCAAGATGCCTTTGGCTTGCACGCTTTAATGGGCTGTGCTGGCATGTCTACAGTTGGACAAAAGACTTTTACCAATGGTAATAGCAATATCAAATGGATTCTTTTTATTCTTCCTTTTGGAACTGCATTGTGGTTGATTGAGTTTGATGAGTTCTTTCATGTATTTGAGATGTTTCGTACTACGTGCAGATCGCATTTTTGCACCATACTATGTGTACAAGGGAAAAGCGGCATTCTCTGCTGAACCCATTCCTCCAAAATTTTGTAAAGTTGATGTATGAAGTATGAACATAAGCTATTCTTAATTATTTTTTCTGTGGTGGTTAATAATAAAATTTTTGGTGTGCAGTCTGGTATCAGAGTTAAGCGTCAAGGATTTATTATGATGACCTTTTCTCCTTCTGTGGGAGAGCGCAAGTATGACTGGCAGAGGAAGCAGGTAGACAATTGCTTGTTCCGCGGGTCTATTGAACAGTTTACTGTCAGGCTTATATGCATGATACGTTGATACATCCTTTTTCCCACTAAGATATAGACTCCTCAATGTAGCTGTTATGTTTGGATTGGATCATAGTGTTTTAAGTTTTTTTTGAAGAACATAGTGTTTAAGTTTTAAACGGATGAATAACTGTAGTACATAGTATATGTTAGCTTTCTGTCTTCACAGGGCTGCATTACCTGAAATTCAGGAAACCCTCTTTACTTCATATGCTGAACAAACAGTCTTAGGAAAAGCTGCAAGGACACTGTTGATTTTTTTGTTTTGAGATTATGCATACGATATTTCCCATCATCTGTTACAGTTTCTTGACTATTTATCATATGGAAGAGACCTGTTCTTGGTTTGCAATCAAGATCAAAACAGGGTTTTAAATTGTAGTTGTAGTTTATATCACGGTGATGTTTGCTGATTGTAGAAGCATGCATTGTGATGTCTCATAAAAATTATAGTTGATGTGGCATGATTCATATATCATTCTTATTGGCCAAATGATTCTTTCATTGGCCCATTAGTTGTGACTAGTGAATATGTAACTATCCTTAATAACCAGAGAAATATTGGTTTGACGGGCTGAGCAATTGATACTTATCTGCTTATATTCAGAATCATTTTTGAAGTAGATCAGTGTATATGATTCTTCATAGGTCAGAAAGCAAGGGTATATATACTGATCTTCTGATCATTATCACTTGAATACAAAGTAGATGCTAACCTTGGACTTGGAGCATGTAGCTCAACTATTCTAGTTGTTGAACTGCATTACCATCTTGTATGTCACAAAGTCACCTATTTAGTTTATAAATTTCTGTTAAAGGTGAGACAAGTGTCCCATATTCTTCTTGTCATTCTCCTACCTCTTTATTGTTTGACTGACTTGGTCTGATTCTTCAGATGTTTGCGTTGTCACCCACTGAGGTTGGCTCTTTGCTTGCTTTGGGTCCTAATGGTTCTTGTGATTTTTTCCATGATCCTGCTATGCAGACAAGGTTAATTTTTGTCCTAGAACAGTTTTCTAGCATGTTTTGCATGACTGCGTCCTGAAATTAATCCTTACCTTGTATATGACAATGTTAGTAATGCTGGCCAAGTGCGAAAGAGCTTATCAATCAAACCAAGTCCAGACGGTACTGGTTATTTCATGTCTTTGAGTAAGTCTTGTTTCTACTGTATCTTTTCTCTCTATGTTCATTCCTACAAGTCTGGGTTAGCTGTAGATGAATACTTTGTGGCCTTTTTAATCCTCTATAATTTGATTGCCAAATCAGGTTTTATGTATTTATTAATTATATGTAAGGCCTAGTGGTATTGGTTTACAGTTTGCTAGAAAAGTCCATACAAGGTTGGCTTTAAATTTCTTGTATACTTCCTCCATCCCTATTTACTAGTCCCATAGCCATTTGCACGAGGTATTATGCAAGTAAAATAGCTGAGAAATAAAAAAATAACGGGTGGGTAAATGTGGGACCAACCCAAGAGAAAAAACAAAGAGAATATCTTAAAAAGGAATTGGGCAAGTAAAAAGGGATGGAGAGAGTAATAGGCACCTATTTTTAAAGTTTAAACTACTGTGCTATGAATATGTTAGGTTTGAATAAATTTCCTTTCTCAATTATACTAGTTCACTGGATGTTTGCCATAAAGAGTTAAAGGTTACCTTGGCTTGCAACAATTTTTTAGAAAAATGTTTGTCTATTCATTTGATCCTTCTGCTTTCCATCTTTCTAGGTGTTACCAATAACATCACGAAGACCAATGATCGCTTTTCTGTTCCTGTGACAAGTGCTGAATTTGCTGTCATGCGCACATCATTCAGTGTATGAGACCTTATACTCCCTCTTTTAAATTCCTCGCATTATTCAAATTTGTGTGTGGGTGGTGGTCAGTGGCTCGGTGGGTGGGAGGGGAGTAAATATTATTGTATCCTGGTTAATAAAAAATTACTCTGACAAAGTTTTGCACATTTCTCATCTTGAAATTTGTTGCTTGCTTTCTTATATTCTTAAACAATCTGACTCTAAATGATAATAAGTGGACCTCAGTTTTCACTTATAATTTAGAAGAAAAATCTGGTGATGGGTATTAGTAGTTGGATATGTGGACCAAGAGGTATTTGCCGGGAATCGGGATCTCGTTGTTAATTTCAGAGATTTTCAAGAGTTAATCTCAGTCAAAAAATAGTCAGAGTTGACAGTAGTCATTGCCGTACATTTCTTCAGTTTTCTTCTTTGCTCCTATCACGTCATTGTATTTAATTGTAATCAAATTCCTGAAACTTATCAATCATTTCTTGTAAATATGCAATATTAGTGGGATTAGGTGGTTTCATGTTTAATGTATGACCATTTAGACTTCTGCTTCTTGATTATCATGCTCATGACTTGGAACCTTTGTAAGATGTTTCATATACTTGTATCCCTTCTATTGATATTCAGTTTGTCTAGCTTTTTAAATGTATGGGCAGCTAATTATTTCTTTTGGACAACAATTATGAGTTTTTTCTCATTCCTCTTCTCCATACTCAAAGCTGGAGATGTCTAGCTTTATAAATGTAAGGGCAGCTAATTATTTCTTCTGGGTAACAATTATAAGTTTTTTCTCATTTCTCTTCTCCATACTCAACGGTGGAGATATCTTGTAGTTAGTTGCCTGTAATTAATTTGAAGAAACTACCAGCAATAACTTTAAGGTTTTTTCAGTGTTCTAATGTAACTGATAAATTTATATAGGAGCAGTAATGGAAATCTGCAAAGGTTTTGATTTTTTGTTAAATGTTGAGAGTTGCATTATAAAATTTTACGAATTTGTTGATATTGGATAGGATACTCAAATATTTGAGGTGTAATATTCCCCCTTTCTTTGGTGCTAGTATAACAGCTGTGAAAAGGAACCAATTCTTGCAATTCTTTTGTCTGTTGTCCTCCTACAACTCTCCAACTCTAGCCCTTGAACTGTATTGCCCTTTTTTCTCCACCTTGTCTTAGGGAAGGTGTTTTTTTTTTTTTTTTTTTTTTTTTTTTTGGGGGGGGGGGGGTATGGAATTAAGAAAATAATACTAAGTACAAAAGAAGAGTTCAAACGATTTCTCAAATCATAGACCAACTACTGACTGGTTTAGTATTTGGTACTGCTTGTCAACTTAGTGACTGACAGTTGCTGTAGTTCTGTTGAATGCATCTATTTTGTCAGCAAATAGCCTCATACTATCATCAGTATATTTGCATCTTGCTGGCCTTTGATATGACTTGGTTTTGTAGTTTGCATTGCCTCACATCATGGGTTGGGATCGATACTCTAGCCAGCCGCCCGTTTTTAAGGAGGAGAATGCAACGAAAGTTGGTCTGCGGAGCATGGATTCAGAATGGGACAGATGAACTGACACAACAGACTAATGAACATAGGACTTATTTGGACTGTACCAATCGAATTTTCATTTTGTAAGGAAGGCCTTTTGCCAACTCTATGATGATTAGGAAGTCGACTTTGTTAAAGTTACCTAGGATGCCAGTATATGTAATATAGTACATAATTTCGTTGCAATATTCAAGAGCTTGAATTTGGTATGGGGTTAGTTGTATGCTTCTTGTGCTTCTTTGAGTTTTGTTTCCCTAAACCTGGGGTGTGTATGGAAGGTACATGACTTGCGAATATTATGTCAAAGGACTTGTACCTGGTTCATTTATTTCATATGATGCTGTTATAATCCATTTGTTCCACTTTTCTTTTTGATGTTTTAGGCAGGCGACCTATATGTTTAGCACTTATATATGTTCAAGATGTTTTGTTACACTTTTCTTATTAGGCCATCCTGTACTTGGAGAAAATACAAGTTATATTACATGGCATTTTTGCCATATTCAAGAAGAGACACTCTTGAACAACTTCAATGAAGATTGGAGAACTCATGAGTACAAAGAAGCTCACGAACACTTTGGACACCATCAATGGTGAACTCAATAGAGGAGGGAATTCACACTAGCAAACAACACATACCTTCCACTTAGAAGTTAACAAGTCCCTTAATTTTTATCTTAGGGTTTTTGTTGGATTTGACAAAGGTGGTGTCGGGGTTTGGTTTTCTCCGTTGAAGCAACTTGAAGAAGGAATTGAAGATGGGTGAGGATCGGAGGAGGAAGAAGATGAAGTTGGGTGGAAATCGAAGGAGGAAGACATGAAACCATAGAGGTAGGTCATGACTAGGTAGGAGGAAGATATTTTTTATAAATGTTTTTTCTATGTGAAATTATTTACAATTTTACCACAAAGATAAACTTATCTGTCTATCTCAGAAAGAAACATGTCTTCATTCATCTATCTTATACCTCTTAAAACATTTTTGCTAAATGACATATATTTTTCGTTATTTTATAATAACTCTCACTATTCTTTGCATCCACTTAAAAAATAATCTCATTATACACTAATATATAATGTAACTAACTTATGGTGAAAAGACACCGTAAAGAATGTGTAGTAATTTAGGACAAATGGAATGTCTAATCAGATAAATGTGAGTGTACCTCAAGTTTTTAAGCAAAGATGAAATTTAATACACTAATTAAGCATAGGGCTAAGATCGCTAGGTTAGGTTTTGGTATTCCAAATTTACTCAAATCCACACTTTTTTATTTTAAGTTGAGGTGTATTAAAATAAGTTATAAATCATAGTAAAATTTATTCAAAATAGTACATTTTAAACTCGCACTATTCTAAATTTCTAAGTCGAGCCATTAATACTTTCTTTTGATTAATAGAATATCTCATGTGATTGTGACATGAAAATAACAATAATTACACATGAGGTGAGAACAAAAATGAAAATAATGAGTCACAAGAAAATAAAAATAAAATAAACATGAGGTGAGAACAAAAATGAAAACTTTAATTTCAGTTTTGCTTCCACTCTATCTCGGATCTCAAATCATTGTTACTCTTCTTTAGCAATATCTTTTCTCTCTCAACCCGACCCGACCCGACCCGAGAAATGCGGAATCCTACGTCTGCTTTGGGTACATGGCTTCACAACAAGATCGTCGAACCCCTTCTCCAAATTTTACGCAGGTAATCTTCTAGTCTTCTCTATCTATTTTTAGTGATTATTTGTGTATTTTTTCTACTCATTTTTCTTAAATTTTGGACCTTTTTACTTTGATAATCTCCAAATTATTGACCCTTTTGAGGTGGGTATCATAATCTATGTCAAATAATCTTTTTTAATGTTTGTTTCAGTTCAATTTCCGAGCTTTTATTTGGGTTTATTGACCATTTTCGAAATTAGCATATATTGCTTTATATCATGATTAATGTAATTAATTATTGTGTAATTGGAATGATTACAGGGGTGCTGAGCCTAAGCAATTGGCATTTTCAACAGCTCTGGGTTTTACCTTGGGTGTATTCCCAATATGTGGTATGTTATCTTCTCTTATTCCTGTTTAATTGAGTAGAAATTTTGTATTTTTACTGTAGATGTGATATTTCGAGCTTTTGGGTATGATTCTATGACTACTTCTAATACTTAGTCTTTTTTTTTGCTGTTTAAATGAAATTGTTTTTGGATATAGCTTGTTGTTAAAGTTGATTATGTGTTTTTGTTGAGCTATCTGCAATTGTAAATGGTGTTGTTTTGTTTATTTCAATTGTTGGTACTGTGATATGTATTACTTTGTCGGCCTGTTTGGTAAAGTGGTAATAAAAAGAGGGGGGGGGGGGGGGTGATAGGAACAGATATTTCTATATAATCTTGTAAAGGATGTCATTTGCTAATGTCCATGTTGATGGAACTCCAATCCTTTAATATGTGTTTTCTTCACAAGTTTCTAGTTTTTACTCAATAGTCAATACTACATTACTACCTCTACATGTGTTAATGAGTTGTTAATCTTGTTATGGAAAATTGGAAATTATGAAAAAAAAGAGATATGGAAAAGCGTAACCTTGAATATTGACATTAAAATTTCTTACATCACCTCCATACAATCATTGTATGTGGTCCCTACATACAATACCATTAGAAATTTGACACATCATAAAAAAGGGAAGAAAACTATGAGTCAAATATAAATTGAATTCAAATGGAACTTGGATCCATAATTTTAACTAATAAAAACATGACAAATTGTGGTTGTATGTAGGGACCACATACAACAATTGTATGTGTAGCCTTTACCCATACATTACCATATACTATGCGTCTATACGGGCCATATATACTCCGCATTTAAAAGGGATAATTAATGTGATGATAAATGTGTTTTAGTTTCCATGTTCTCAGTGTTTTCTTCTTTCTTTTGCTCAAAGATGCATGTTTGTATGGTTGTTACGGTTGTACCTCTAAATTGCTTTGTGAAGTCATTTGGAACTCTACAACTAGTAACTAGATAATTAGTATCTAAGTTTAAAATTTTGAAACTATCTTTCTTCCCAAAATCTTTGCATTTTTGTACACAAAAGATTTTTGACTCATTTTATTATTTTGTGGTATTCACCATTTACCTTCACGTCTCAATTTATTGGGAGTATATTTTTACTCAAATATTTAAGATTTTTTTACTAAACTAGTATAAAAAAAAATTATTTTCGACCACCCATTGTGGTTCACCATTTACCTTCACCTATTTGTCTTGAAATGATAAATCATGCCTCACATATTTGACTTCCAATAGAGTATATGCGTTTTAGGTAATATTATAGCGTCAGTGTGTGTGCGCGCGCGCTCGTGTGTGTGTGCGCGCGCTCGTGTGTGTGCGCTTAAACACACCATGTATATATTGCTGAAATAAGATAGTCATGTATTAAGTAGAGTGTTCCCTTGGAAGTTGCAGTAGAAGTCGATTGTTATAACTGCTTTATTGGTATCATGCTTCTAAGTGAGACAACTGAGCTTAAGTAATGTTCATTTGAGAATGTACATGCTAAGTTTGACTTTAACAGGGGTAACTGTTTTTTTATGTGGAATTGCTATTCCTTTGTTGGGGTCACGTTGTCATCCTGCAAGTGTGCTGCTGGCAAATTTTGTGGCTACTCCCATTGAATTGAGGTAATTTTCTTTTAAATGAATAATTGTAAACAGCTTCTATGAGGTTAAATCTACTTCAATGTATTTCTGACTGTGATTGGGTTGCTGGTCTTATAATTTTTACCTCTGTGGATCATTTGTACCCACCTTTGTGGTTCATTTGTACCCTTTATTTTGTGATTTACTAAACTATAGTTTCTATGCTTTGTAGTTTGGTGATACCCTTCCTGCGTCTTGGTGAAGCTATCTGTGGTGGTCCTCAATTTCCATTGACCTCTGATGCTTTGAAGAAGGTTCTGACAGGCCAAGCTTCAACTGATGTTCTACTAAGCATTGCTCATGCGGTATGAATTCAACCTATTATATTTCTTCTTTCCGCCTCTCTACTTGTTTGCTCTCTCTATTATTATGGGCATGTGTGTACAGTATACCTTGCTCACCAAACAACACCTGTATAACATAGCCCTAGTGGCTTTAATGAAAGTATGAAACTTCTACCATGGTAAAACTGAAGGAAAGGTGGCAGTGCCAGCCTATTCTCACAACTTCAAAGACTTTTTGACAATCTCAAATGGCTTTTTTCTCCGTCTTGAAGATGATTAGAAAAAGGGTTATTTGGTAATCTAGTTATAGCAGCATATTATAGGAAATATAGGTAGAGTTTAAAGAGACATTTGCTTTGGTCTTATAAATTCCGAATTCCGAAGTGCTATTATGTATGGCTTTTACATTTTTGTGCAGTTTAAAAGATACCAAGTATGTATTGGTACCTCTTTTTCGGGTTCATTGATTCAGTTATGTATAGTTAACAAAAAAAGGATGGATAAAAGGTGGAATAAAATACCTTTCTTTGTTTTGAAGATTAGATATATGATTCTTTTGTATATCTAACCTCCCTATCACTTCAAAATGGTAAACATAAGCTACCAAATAATAGCCAGAATTTGTTGTTTGGTTGACTGCTTTTCTCAAGTAAGCAATAAATACAGGCAGCTAATGAGTTAAATGAACTTCTTAGGCATTCTTTGATGACAGTTCACTGCTAAAACCATATCCACGTGGATACACACTCAACCCTAGGTTTCCTAAAAAATGTATTCCTATGGTTGATATTAGGAAATCTCATTTAGTTGATTGTCCAGTCTTAATTAAAAAATATTGAAAAAGGGTATATAAATTTTCTTATAGATATGATTCAAGGTGCTGTGAAACCTTTTGTTCATCAAGGCGTTCTCATGTTGATGCTCCTATCTATGTAGCTTAAAGGGACATGTTTTCCTTATTATTATTTTTTTTAATCGTTGGTGCAACATCATCTCTTTAGGTTAAGTTCAGTCATCAGAATTTGGTTTTTGTTTTTTTTTTTTTGAATAGGAATTTGGTTTTTGTTTGTATGGTCTGTTTTTATCCTTGATCATAACTGTTTTATCCATTAGAAATCTTTGATGAAGATCCCAATGTACCAAACTGATTTGAAATTTTAGAAGCTTATGATGACGATGATGATCACTTAACCACCTAATATTTCAACACAACGTGCTTGTGCTTTTTATTTTAATAAGTTTCAAACTGACCTTTCCTAACATGTTCATTATTACTTTTGTGTCATCTATTTGTTTCTCAACTGAAATCTGGTACTCTGCTGTTGTCAACCAAAGGAAAAAAAAAAACAACACTAGGGAGTATAACCTCTTCAGCTCAATTTGACTTATCTGAACCTGTTATTTTTTTCCCCTTTTACTGTACTTAGTGAACCTTTTTTTTTTTTTTTGAATTTGAGACAAGTTAAAATAAGCTAAGTAGAACATACTCTAAAAGACACTGGATTTTCTTTTGCGTGATTAATTTTATAGAACTTGCTTTATTGTGCTGCTTAGGGTCATTCATCCAAAGTTCCTAACCCATTAGGCCGTTACATTAACATCACAAGTTCCCCTTATTATAAACTTATACATCAGTAGCCTTCTCAGTGTTATGTTTTCATGCTTGTACTGTTCTTTTGTCTAAGTTATTTTCCTGCACTTGCTGTAAATTGTGATGCTGATTTGATTTTCTTGTTGTTTTGACTCTATGTACAGTTGGTGGGGTGGCTGCTTGCAGCACCGTTCATCCTGGCCCTACTTTATGTTGTACTTTTGCCTTGTTACAAGATTCTTGTGCAGAAATTCAGCTCTGACCCCCTAAGCCCAAAGAAGCTAAAAGGCGATGAAGAACTTAGGCTCAAGGTGAGGGCTGCCTGATCTATTTTATGTTTAGAACACATGTAGTTTGCTCCTATAAATGTTAGGCATTCAGGCCATCCATGTTTTTTCTCCAGGCCT
Source organism: Chenopodium quinoa (assembly GCF_001683475.1). Classification (NCBI taxonomy): domain Eukaryota; kingdom Viridiplantae; phylum Streptophyta; class Magnoliopsida; order Caryophyllales; family Amaranthaceae; genus Chenopodium; species Chenopodium quinoa. The sequence continues at coordinate 1,827,325 of NW_018742815.1, read as the reverse complement.
TGATAGTATAGACTATATGCTCGTGGATTTGTTTAGTTGAATTGCTAGCTCTGATCAAGAGGTGCTCTTTTCACAAAGAACTGATCTTTGTTCAGCGTTTTATGTACATGTGAATCCCAGCGAAAACAATGATCTCTGTTGAACAATTTATGCTGCTGTGTGCTGTCTGTATGGAGGATGATCGTTTCCAATGGATTGCTGTCGAAAGAACTATCTAAAGTAAAACCCTTTCTTGCCCCCATTCAATTATCTCCCTCCATTTCAAATATGTAAATAACCAAAATTATGGAGAGAGAAGGCACATATACATTATATCATGAAGATGAGGCAATGAACTCTTAGTGAAGGTTGTATATTGTTGACATCACAGTTTGTTTATTACTTCGACGGGGCTTATTGTTATCTTCCACTGTCCTAAATGAATCTGTAATTCTAGCCAGATTTATCAGGCAACTGCAGCATCATACTATCCAGTATCAACTTGGTACTGTTCGTATATATCTGTGAATTAGTGAAAGATTCATGATGGAGTGCTCTCTTTGACTTTTACCAGTCCTCAATAAGGATTGATTAGCCAAAAATCTCAAACGGTCTATCTAGCTGGTGGTAATTAAGGTTATGGTAAAACTTGTACGTAGCACTTGTTATGAATTTCTTGGTAATATAGACGAAATTAATTTTTAATACTAGGCAATAAAAATTAATATCACCACTTGTTTAAAAAAATAAGTCAATTAAAATAGACGAGTAGCAAAAATTTATTAAGCTAAACTTTTACAAAAATGAGTTTTGTTTAACAAAAGCAAGTCAAATGATTTTTTTTTTTTTTTTTTTGTTTTTCCAACGAAGATAAATTAATTTATACTTTTGTAAAACAAAAACAAAAGATATTTCATACCCTTGTTCAAGCACTCATAGAATAAATTAAGTATTAATTTTACCAATTTAAGAGACTAAATGATTTTTTTTTTTTTAAATAAGAGGCTAAATGTTTTTTAGAACAAAATAATTGTTCTAAGTTGATTTAAAAAAAATAAAAATTGTTCGAAATAAAGCATGTTTGTCGTTAATGTACTTGCATTTTTAGTTTTTTAAAAACAAATCAATTCATTGATAAAAGGCCATATGACATATAAATGAAATTAAAATTGGTTAAAATAACGAAATTTTAATTAACAAATACAGAAAATTGAATCAAATTAGGGTTTCCTTCATCAAAGATATGATCATTGAATAGATTTTGCATTGTAGTACATCTCTCGCACACATCGTTGGAATATACAACCTTTTCGAAGAGACGGGTCTAACGATTTCTTGTAGCCGTAAAGCCCATAAGGATGATTTTCATCTGATTCCCTAGAATGTACTTACATTTAATATACCTATACTAATATCAAAGTTAATACACTTATACTAATATCAAAATATTACCGCTTGTTTTGTAGACGCGATTCAAATTTAATAGTCCAACACTCCATAAAATAGATAAGCACTTCTTATAAAATACTACCTTCTCATGACTTTAACAAAACACTATAAATTAGATTATTGTATGTAGTACAAAGTACTCCCTCCGTCCCTTTATTACATGTCTGTTTCTCATTTTGCACGGGAATTAAGAAAGCTAAAGATTCCTTAAAACTAAAAATTGGGAGTAAAAATATACATATGGGGTTAGAGAGAGATAGAGAGAAAGAAAAAAGTGGTTGAGAATTAGGAGAGAGAAAGTATTGGGAATTGATATAAAGTACAAAAAAAAAAAAATGATGACAACTCATCAAAACAAGAATAATATTAGCAAAAAGTACAACCTATAATTAGAAACAGGCACTTAATTTTGGTCACCAAAAAAAAAATACAGGCATGTAATAAAGGGACGGAGTGAATACTTGTTTTTAATATCTCTATTCTAATATCAAAACCTTACCACTTGTTTTCTAGTAAAATGGATGAAATTCATTTTTTTTTAATATTCCAATATAAAATACGGTCTCCTAAGACTTTAACAAAACATCATAAAATAAATTGATTAAATGAGAATTTTGCGGTGTAGCATATCGATATCGCTAATCTAAAAATTGACAACATATATAGATTATTAGGATTAGTAATATTCTTATACTAATATCAAAATATCTCCATAATCCAATAGAAAATACCGCCTCTTAAGACTTTAATAAACCATCATAAAATAATCCGATTGAATGAGATTTTTGTAGTGTAGCATATCGATATTGCTAATCCGAAAATTGATAATATACTTAGATTAATTATTATATTAAACCTAATATAAAAATATAGGGCATGACTCATACTTTGAGATTTGGGAGTTTCGTCATTTTAGAAAATTTGTCTTTATTATTTGACAGATGGAACTGCATGCTACACTCTTCAGATTAATCTTTTCCCGGCATGATTTCATCTGACATCATTATCAAATTACATCATTTTTCTACTATAAATCTGCTAAAATCCTAGGATTTTACAATTTAATTTCTGTTTTTCTTCCATTTTTTCATTGCTTCAAAACCCTAATTTCCGACTATTTTAAGGCTTGATCTGTAAATGTCGACTGCAAATGCATCCTACAATGGTAGGAGAAGTAGCAGTAATCGCCGCATTATTGAATCGAATCCAATGGAAAGTGATACGAGCTTGATTACGAGCAACAATGGCGGCGGTGTTAGCGGTAGTAATCCAGAAGCAGTGAAATTGTATGAAGCAATTATATTTTCTGGTCCAATCGTGTTCACATTGATCATCATCTTCTTGTTTTACTTCTTTTATCTTCGAAGGCATAGTGTTGATTGGTCGTCTCTTCGTATGCGAGCGTCTAATTCTGCTGCTGTCGCCGCCTCCGCTTCCGATGCTGTTGTGGTAATGGTTGTTTGTTAGTTGATTGATGGATTTGCAAGCATTGTTATCGATTTGTATTATAAAATTTGGTTTGATTTTCATTTTTAGGTGGTTGAATTGGGGTTGAAGAAAGAATTTAGGGAGATGCTGCCAATTATTGTGTATAAGGAGAGCTTTTCTGTTAGAGATACACAGTGAGTAATTTCCCTTTTCTTGCATTTTTTTTTTGTTTTTGTACTAATATGCTCCTTTTTTTTTTTTTTTTTTTTTTAATTTTAGTTTCAATTTTTAATAGTAAAAAGTAGTTAGTGTACTAAATTAAGGTAGTGGAGTTTGGTTTATAAAGTGATGGAAGTATTTATGTGATTTTAGAAGTTATTAAAGATGCGGGGATACTAAATTTGGATTAGACAACTGTTCATTGAGACTCAAATTTTCTTGTTGGATAGTGGATAAGCAAGACATTATAGTGGGTTTCTTTCCAGGTTACAAAATCTAGAGTGGTTTTTAAAATCTTTCAATTTAGCAATTATGGTTGAAAGTTTGAAACAATTGTTGGGACCGGGCGGCCTTGGACAGGCATGATTTTATGAATGATAATTGATGAGCAATGTTGCATGGACTCTTCACAAATCACATTACCTCAAGTTCAGTTTGGAGATTTAGCCACTTTGACTTAAGTTAAATTATGCAAAATTTTCGGAAAATGGTTTAGTAGAGAAAATGTGCTGGCGTTGGATGTTTGTAGTAGAGTCCACGTGACATAGCCAGTGTGATGAGATTATGTATTGTATGCGTACTTGGTGAATCTGTGCAATGACATGATTACAGGGACAATGGAGAATAGAACTTTCAAATGTGGAGCAGTTTCAGTCCAAGCCTAATGTTGTGCCTGAAGCAACTTGGAGTTGGATTTGTGGTGCCCAAACTGATTCCTTTAGTACTATGTCCTCCATCCCTTCACTTATTTCTGATTAGTGCATTGAGTATATTTTATTTTCTATCATGTTTTCCTTATTCCTTTATGGGAGAAAATGAAGAGAAAGGGAGGGGGATAAATCACCATGTTTGGATAAAGGATTGAGGGACACAAGGGGGAGGGAAAGAGAGGGATTCATTTTCCCACCTCGTTTTACTATCCCTCCAAAATTGGAGAGATTTGGAGGGAAAGTGAAGCTCCACTTTCTCCCTCCCTTTCTTTCCCTTCCCTTCCTCCTATTTCCTTCCCCTCCCTTTCCCTTCTAAATTGTTATCCAAACATGCTGTTAGAGATGCTATTCAGGGTCTTCACTGGTTAGTATGTGCTTGTTTAACTATTGTACCTGGAGCCTTTCTAACCTCCCAATAAAATTGATCAAGAAACAATACAACTATATAAGCCATGCACTCCTATTGCAACTGCAATCATCCAAGCTAATACCTCACCAGTGATAAAACCCTAGTTGTCTTATGTAAGATGATCCGTATATATAAGGGAAGTTTTTATTCTTTACATTGGGTCGCTAATTTTTTATAAAACCAATCATTAATGGCACATCTCATAGTCTTCCAGTGTGAAATTTGGAGTATGCAATGTTCTGCATTCAATGAATTCAAATGTTCTTAGGTGTTATTCTTAGTCTGTTACTTTATTTTAGGGCCGACTGAATTCAAACTTTCATTAGGTTTTATTCTTAGTTTGTAAAGACTAAAGAGGAATGACCATCCAACATGGAAAATTATCCAAATTACCCTGCCCCTAACTAGTTTGATCTCTTTAGAATTGCTCCTTAATTTACTTCCTCCACCCCTGAATATAATAAATAAATGAATTAATGTGATTCAAATAAAATAAAACATTATGAGAGCACTAGCAGCTAAATAAGTGGGGTTATCATTAATCAATTTGGCCATTGGTCAACAAACAAGATATTATTTATGCTCCTTCTATCCCTTTTTGTTCAACATTCTTTCTTTGGATACCCTGAAACATTTGTTTGCTTTCTAGTTTCTACTGTATACACCCAAATATGGAGTTATATGTTTTCCTTTTCACACATTTCATTATGGTAAGTATCAATTAATGCATGGCATAACTCACTTTTACATGTTTAAAGTCATCAAAAAAGTTGCTTTTATCTAAACTAGTTTTGTAGTATTTTTGTTCTTTTTCAGCTTTTGAAACATGTTTGAGACAAAGTGAGTAGTAGGATGGATACACTCTTAGAATTACTTGTGTTTGCAGCTTATAGCATGCAACTCAATGTCAAATGAGTGCATAAGGCTCCCATTTTTAACATGGTCAAGGGGTCCCTATGTACATAAATAGCATCCCCACAAGCCTACTACAATCCAGATAGCAGTATAGCATGAATTAGGGCCGACTGAAAATGCGTCTAGCTGTTGAATCCAGATAGTTGATCTGGTCCATTATCATCCTAAGTAGAAATTTTGTGTATGGTGTTTTCATCTTGTTAATACTTCTTTAGAATCTTAGATACTATATTGGGATATATTGAATGTTGTGATTAATCTTGAATGAAATAGTAATGATTTATGATCAAATCATCAGATCCCTAATATTTCCTTACATAAATTATGTACTACGTAATTGGTTGGCGTCTTGACGATAGCAAGTGATGTATGACAGAGTGATAGACATACCACTAGTAATATAAAGATATATGGTAAGGTATATGATATACGTAATCTTGTGAAATTGTCATGGTGTGACGAGTGAAAGCTCCAGAATCCAGACAGATAGAGTAGTTAAGATCAACAAACGTATTCAAGATAAGCCATTTTGATTTTCTATAACGTGACACAACTAACTTTGTTTTTCTAATTGCTGGTCTATATATATTTGTCATCAACCAATTTCCTATACATGATCTGTGGGCTAGTCTGGGGCCTAATCATCCCCAAAACTGATCCACATAACTTATGACCTGGATTAGACCATAGGCCAGGTGGGTGGGCTTTTTGTCCCAACAGGCCAAGCTGGTCTTGTGCTTGGTTCTGTTATGCCCACTTGTCACTTGAATTGGTTCGCCTGGTAATGCATCTTGTCTTGCCCGTGTTGAATTGCAGCCAGGTTTGACCTGTGAGCTGGTTTGGCTTGGCCGTGCCAAATTCAGAACACATGTCATGCCTACGGTTCACACAATTTTCCTTGAACTCCAAGCAATGTCATGTTTTTATACATCTTTATATCTTCACTATCTTTGGTTATTCAAAACCCAGTCCCAAGTTTTATACAAGTAATAATTTTTCAAGGATGTTACATGAGATGGGTGATATTGTGGTTTCCTTCAATTAGTTCTATGTATTATTCTTTTTGTTTCTTTGGTCACTTCATTCTTGAAATATATCAAGTGGTAGCTTTGCTCCTACGTAATTGATGTAAAAGTTATACCTGGGTGCTTGGATGTTAATTGATATACATGTGGTCATCATCTTCAATTTAGAACTACCGTTAAAGCTTGGATTTATTCTACCTTATAATTTAAACTGCTCCATGGGCACTTAAAACAATTTAGTGGTGATCATATTTATCTTGTCAACAACCTGTGGGTTATTTATGCTTTCCTTATTGAAAATAATTGATCAGTCGATAGAGTATTCTTTGGTCACAGCGAGCTTTTAGAATATGGAGGTGCATATCACTATGAATTTTTGACCCATCTAACGTTTTAGTTATAGTAACTAAAGAAAGTTATGTCCATGTGTAGGATGTGATTGCGGGGAAAAAAATAGGAAAAAACAATACTCAAATTTGGTTTATATGATTCATTAATCCTATTTAATTGTGAAAATTCTTGTTTTAATTGGTAGAATTGTTTTTGTAAAGCTTTTTGATTTTTTTTTTTTTTCATGAGTAATCTGCCCAATTCTCTAAAGATCTTCTCCATCGTCCTTCACCATTGTTGTGAAATCATCTGACTGGTAAAATTCATTTTAAACTTTGTGTACTGGTCCGCCTGTGACCTCCATCTAGTCACCATTATGTGTTAAAAGAGGTTTTGATACCCTTACTGATTAAGTTAGAGCATCATACTTTTAAAAATTTATTTTGTATGAAAAAAGTTGTAAAGGGATAGTTGATCAAAAAGTCCTAGTTCTCTTTCCTGTCAAAAAAGAAAAAAAAAAAGAAAAAGAAAAAAGAAAAAAAAGTCATTGTTTTTTTAAGGTATTACACTAGGAAAAAGAAGTCCACATGAGTGGTGATTTTGTTTTTTGAGATCCCACATAAAAGGTAGTTATGGGCTAACTTTCCTTGATTTGAGTTGTGTAACGTACCTTGCTTGTGTTTGTTTTTTTTTGTTTTTTTTTTTTTTTTTTTTTCTAGAACAAATATTTGCGATATGACTCCTATGAGGCCTTTTTTTAGTGAAGATTTAGAGTTACTATGTAGGGATTGCTCAGTGTCAGAGACTCAGAGTGAACTGGAAAGTGTGAGACGAAGATTTGATTATTTTTGGAGATTTGACATATTTCCATACAGCTTGTATATTTTGACGTGGTGGTGATATACTGATATATGAACGCTTGCCGATACCGGTAATCCATACGCCTTGTATATCTGGATGTGGTGTTGTTATATGGACTCTTGCCAATACTGATATATATCCATACGCCTTCTATATTTTGACGTGGTGATGTAATATGAACTCTTGCCAATACTGATGAATAGCTTCAGCTGATATATTTCAATTCACCTTGTATATTTTGACGTGGTTGTGCTATATGAACTCTTGCCAATACTGGTATATAGATTTCTTTGATTGAGTTCTCTCACCTTGTTTTGTTGGTGATCTAGGAACTGCGCTGATCATGTCAGCCTACATAGTCAATTGACTTCTCTCTTTTTCTGTATTTTCTTGCATCTCTTTTTTTTATTTCTTCCAGAAAATTTCTGCTTATTTGCATGTATAAATATCTCATTAAATCAACCATATCTCAGATGCTCAGTGTGCTTAGGGGAGTACCAAGCAGAAGATAAGCTTCAACAGATACCTGGGTGTGGTCATACATTTCATTTGTTCTGCATCGACCTTTGGCTAGCCACTCATACCACCTGTCCACTCTGTCGCCTTTCCCTTATCAGTTCATCCAAAACCCCACCAGCCTCAGAGTCTGAGAGTAACGATCAGACTGATAGTAGTAGATCTGAAGACTCAGATAATGTAGATGATACCCTTCAGCTAAGCAGAGTGCAGGTTTTGTGATTTAGCTCTCCTTTATGGGAGAAACAGGAATGTGTGAGATGATTTTAAAGAAGGTAGGAACCTGTACAGGGAAGACGGAAATCTAGGATACGAGATGGCTGTAGGTAAATCTTATCAGCAATCTTATTGCTTCTTGTTGTGTTGTGGATGAGCTCTGCTGTATTGGAACATTTGCCTGAATTTAAGTGAGCAAGAAAGGGTTTCCTGTGAAATTGATATCATATGAACTCTTACGTCAGTGTTGAATCAAATGGCATTGTATCCTGCGACTCTGCGAGTGTGTTTATCAACTGAGGAACCTGTACTTGTCCAGACTCCAAAGAGAGCTATTGATTGTGTTGTCTCGTTGTATGTGTGTAGAAGTATGTAAAACTAGTAAGCTATTTAAATTATCTCCTATAGTTGTTTGTAATGAAATTATGTTATTATATAGTTTTTTATAATCAATGTTTTCATGTGTATAAAACATGTAAAATCTCAAATGTATTAGCCTGGTTTGTCTCGTGTAACATTTGAGATTTTGCATGAAGCTAGAATATACTTCCTCCCATATTCTTTTATTTACATTACAAGGTAGCCCCTAAGTGTTAAGGTTTACATCGATCTCTTTTAAAGTGCAAGATGATATGTAGCAAGTAAAAGAAAACGAAGGAATTAGGCTCCTTGTTACAAATAAATCTACAATTGCAAATTACAAGAATATGGTTCATCTAGCACTGTCAAAACGGTTTGACAGTTCGGGTTCGGTTCGGTTTGAAATCGGTTCGGTATTAAATCGGGTCGGTTTGAAATCGGTTTAAATGTTTCGCGGGTCGGTTTCAGTTCGGTTTAAATAGTTATCGGTTCGATTCCGTTTCGGTTTATTCTTGAGCGGTTTTAATTCGGTTCGGGTTGTAAACGGTTTGGGAAGTAAACGGTTCGGTGCAGTCGGGTTACAGTTTGTTAACGGTTCGGTGTATACGGTTTTTATACCGGTTCAAACAGTTTCAGATTGGAAACGATTTCAAGTTAGAAACGGTTCGGTTCATTTTTATTTTGGTTCGGTTTGTTAATGGGTTCGCCTTTTATACGGTTTAACGTTATTCGGATCAGTTTCATTTCACGTTTACTAAATTATGGTTCGGAACGGTTTTTTATTTCAAAAAAGTCGGTTTTTAATTGGGTCGTTTGGATTCGGGCAGTTAAACGATTTTGGTTTGAAATTTCATAGTACTTGCTAACCTTTTACTGGTTAACAAGTTTTATATCAAGCCGAGACTTCATCACTTCATATTTAGGCATTAGGCATTATATTATATACAAATTCTCATCGGTTTTAAAAATACATGTCATGTTATTTTCAAGTTTAGTCATATTGATCTTACTAGTTTATTACGAAGTAACGTAGATTATAAAAGTTTAGTGTATTAATGAATTATTATTGTTTTACTATCACATTATTAGATGCTTCTTATTCAATCATCTAATTGATGTGTCATAATCATGATTTGACGAGTTATTGTGAGATTGAAATTACAGTTTGATTTATAGACGGTTCGGTTTGTAAGTGGTTCGGTTCATAAATGGTTCGGTGCATACGGGTTGCAGTTTGTTAACAGTTCGGTGTAAACAGTTTTTACCTCGGTTCAAACGGTTTCGGGTTGGAAACGGTTTCGGGTTAGAAATGGTTCGGTTCTTTTTCGGTTCGGTTTGATTTCAGTTCGGTTTAGAACTGGTTCAGTTTGTTAACGGGTTCGGTTCTTATACGGTTTGACATTATTCGGATCGGTTCGGTTTCGGTTTTACTTAAATACGGTTTGGGTCGGTTTTCGGTTTTACAAAATCGGTTTTTAATCGGTTCGGTTCGGTTCTCATTTGGGTCGGTTGGTTTCGGGCTGAAATTTGACAGCACTAGGTTCATCAAAATGACATGTTGTATTATACGAAGTACTCCGTATATCCATTTCAGTGACAAATTTCAAGAAATGAAGGTCTGAATAAGATTTTATGCTCTCAACATTTCTCCACATTAACCCTGTTTTGTTGTTGTCCGAGTTGTCTCATTTAAACAACAGCAGATCTCATGTCTGACTCAACCAAAATTACGCCGGGATTGGGTTGCCATTTGCCAACCTGATTGCTCAAACCATTATTTGAGGCTGTGTATCTATGCTTCACGAGCTATTTTTACTCCGTCCTGGTTGGGCAAAAAGTATAGCCAAACTCCTGATATCCTCTCAAACTATAAGAAAATGCCTTCAAGTAATTAAGAATGCTGACCAATGTTTGAGCTTATCAGGAAACCAAATTAAATTGTAACAGAGAAGGAACTACACTGATGTATAGTATAAGAACTCATGCATCGACCAAACGTCGTAAGAACTCATGCATCGACCAAACGTTGTAAGAGCTCATGCATCGACCAAACGTCGTATGAACTCATGCATCGACCAAACGTCGTATGAACTCATCCAACCAATGTTCCTACTACTGCTCTGCTTATGTCCTTTGGTCCATTTCAATTAAAGTCTTACTTGACCATTACCACTTCATGCATCAATTTACCTAAATATACTACAGTAATATGGATTTGTTCTTTTTCTTCATAATATGTGTATTTATATTTTAGCATATGGTAAATCAGATGGCCTTAATTGACAAGAGTAAGAGGAAAGTATAAAGGATTATTTTTAATTTCCCTCTTGCTGATCGAACTTGAATGTAAACAGGTTCATAGGCTCTTGCGATGCATATTAAACTCAAAGCTAATCTTGAACAAGTCTAACTGCCTCACAATTACACTAAACCTTGGTCTCACAGAGTCACACTCATCAACAACAAAGCCTTAGTCGCAAAATGATTTGGGGAGTCACTGTCACCAATCATCAGAAAGTTAATACATTGATACCTACCAGTTATCATGAAGCTTTTTTACCAAGAAAGAGAGCTACATATGTATATCATCCCCCCAAAAACAAGTACAAAATGATACTATATTGTACTACTAAGAACAAGTGTTTAATGCAAAACCAGTTCACAAGAATAACATGAGTTGAGCTAACAAAGGTTATGTGACCAAAGTAATTGACCCGTTGAGCTTATGCCTAAGTGCCCTTCCATTAACAATACCAGGTCTGTGAACCTGGATCAGGCTTTAAAACAACCCAAACAACTTAACTAAGTAAAACTGTTGGATTTCAATTTCAACTAAGAAGCAGAAAATGCTGAGAGCTCAAGTATCAAGTAATCCTGATAAATAATATGATAGCTTACAGCTCATGTAACATTCGAGTTCTGAAACTATAGACCTGTACACATATTCTAGCACTGAATGCTACAGAATAGGAATGTTTACGCAACAGGCTAAAAAAGTAACTGCTATACATACTCCAGAATCCTGTAAAATGATGGTTATTGGAACTATGTCCTCCAATATCCATAACATTTGAAAAAAAAAAAAAAATTACTCAACGACGAACACACTGAAGACCCTGACAAATCAGCAGCCAAACTAGAAACAATATAATGCATACTGCAGCATCAACGATAAGAACTAACCGTACTAGGCGACACCATTTTCTTCTTGAGGTTTGGGACCTCAGCCTCATGGAAGAGCTCATATCCTTGTGCAATGCCAATGGAGAAACTGTTGCACCTGCAGGATTAGAGTCTGAATCACCCCTGTGCCCTCGGTCTGTAGACCTGCGGTTTTCTTCAAGCTCAATACCTCTCATGGAAATCATGTGATGATCCTTAACCTTCTTGTCTTGCTTCAAGGGCTTACTAGTACCTAACAAAGGCGCCTTAGTAGAAGTCGCAACTTCCACCACCTCCCCATAATACGAAGCACAAGGAGATGAAGATGTGTTCGCACTACCACCATTTGCTCCGGTTTGTGAAACATTTTGTAAGGAGGTTATCAATTGACGAATCACAGGAACCAATTGTTCCTGTAAGTTAACATTGGAAGCACCCCCCTTCCGACCACCAGAACCCTTCTTGGCAATCTTCTTAAACTCGATCCTAACATGCTCTAAGAACCGGAGAAGGGCAGGATTTCCAATACCCTCATTGGCAATGGCAAAATAAACATATCCATCTTCCATCAAAAACATAAAAGTCCTCTTACTCATGGTCTGAGAATACCATCTATGGCATAGAGGAGCTTTTTCCAAACACAACACCGCCAATTTCTCGATTTCATCGTCTCCCCCACTGTATGCCTGTAATATCCTACCCCCTTTCGCAACACAACAATAATGCACAAAACCCTTTTCCATGGAACCCATCAATTAGCATATACAGTACTCAATTCCAGTCCAATTAAGCAAGAATCTTGATTCGAATAAAGTAGAATTGAACCAAATCTTCAATTAACGAAGCAAATACTAAGCAGAAAGCAATAATTTCATCGGCAAGTAATTCAAAAGCATCCAAAAAATACCAGAACAATTCCAACGCAAAATCTTCAAACTCTAGAAAAAAGTCAGTCATGATTCATCCTTAACATAGTGAATCAATTCCCACATCATAACCTAATTGAAACTCAATAAAAATTCGTTCTTTTGGATGAAGTATTACCAACAAACAAATCCCATCAAAATACAGGAAATTCAATGGCGAAGTTGTCAAGAATACTGAAAAACTTATGCAAAAATTTCGAAGAATGAACTTACTGAAGTAGAAGGGAAGGAATAATTCTAGTGAAAGCAAGCAGAATTGCGTGTAAAAGCACCTTCTTGGAAAGCTTCCATGGTGGTAGACCTAGTCACAGGAGGGAAATTGGAAGGCAGTTTATGGGTAAGCAGTATCAGCAAAAATGTAATGATGGGGTAACTGATTTGTTCATAATTTATGGGTTGACGCGGTGTCTTGCCGGGTCAGTTTTCTTCTCCTGCTGAGAGAGCTGGCTGCTCCCTCCTCGTCTTTTAGGTGACAAATGGGATGTTCGGATCAACGGATCGGATTTAGTTTATTTTAACCTGGTTTAAGTCTTATTATGGTGAGGTTTAAAAAAAAAAAAGTCTTATTAGGGTGAGATTAAAGTGTTTGGTTTGAATTGCTCATGTAACTTAATTTGTTACTTCGTAATTTCGTATGATACCAATGAGATTATGAAAATTGATGGTTGGTGTAAAACAGGTTACATGTTCAAATTCTCCCATACCCATTCATTATTTGTATTGTCACTCGTTTAAAAAGTTTGTTTTGGTATAATCAAATTTAATTCTTTTAATACTAGGTGGGGCCGAGTGCATTCAGATTCTGATGAAATCACACTATTTAATTCAATTTATAGTTTTAGAGTTTAGAAAAATCATTTAGATCAAGTCATTAGTTGGTTAGTTTTTGCAAAGTGTATTTCTTTTTCTTTTCAATGAAAATCTAATCTAATCTAATATATATATATATATATATATATATATATATATATATATATATATATATATATATATATATATATATATATATAAAGTAGGTATTTTTCGAAATCATTCGGGGCGCCACATAAGAAAAGTAAATATTTCGTCCAATGATAAATTAGATTTGTATTTTAATTTTGAATAAAATAATTGAATCGCCACGTAGGTAAAAGTAGCGAATAAGATATGGTATTTATCTTATAAAATTTTAATGTCACATAAAAAAAATTGTATCGCCACGTAGGTAAAAGTAGCGAATAAGATATGAAATTTATCTTATAAAATTTTAATGCCACGTGGATGAAAAACCACAAATTTTATTTATCATTATCTTTATTTATCTTATAATAATTTTCATCTATCATTATCTTTGTCTTATAATAATTTTTTTTAAAAAAAAAAATCTCTTAAAAAGAAAAGTGCACAAATTTTACCAACGTAATCTAGCTTGTGACACTATATCACAAATACTAAATAATACCTCCGAAAAAATTATATTTAAATGATAAAGTATCATTATAAGATAAATTTTGATAGTGTTTATAATAAGAAATTAAAATTGTTCATTAATCATAATTAAATTAAATTTTTTTATACCTTCTGTTATAAATTGACACATATACGACACCAACAAAATTTCATATTTATACAAAATTCGCATCTAGAGAATTTTGTATTGGTAATTTTGTGTCAGTTTTAGGTCATCAATGGTAGGGTACTTTTTAGCTTAATTTCATATGTTTATGTTTTGTTTGAAGAATTTCGTTTTTACATGCAGATTAGAGAATTAAATTCGAGCAAAAATGATTAAAAATTCAAAGTACGAGTTTTTCACCTATTTGATGTACTAAATTTCCGGAAACAAAATAGCTTAATAAGTTTGGATATGGTAATATTGGACGAAGAGGTATTTTTAAAAACAAATATTGTGATTTGGATTGCATAATCAACTTATTAAATTAATTTAATTTCTTATTTTTAATTTCAGGGTGATTACACAAGTTCATGCCTCAATTTAAAGCCAATTGTGTTCAACATTTTCGTCCAAACTTGATTGAAGACTATGAAATGTTTACTCTATTAGAAACTTTTCAGTCGTTCCAAATAATAAGCAATATCGAGTTGTCATATCGACAACAAAATAATGATTCAATAATTAATGATGAAAAAATTCCAATGCATAGATTTGATTTTATACATTTACAATTTTTAGATCTATTTCACAACAATTATATCGATATTTTTTATTAGGTTTTAATAATATTCTTACATATATTTATGTGTATCTAATAATTTTTTTTTACATTTTGCTTATGTGTAATTTTTTTTAATGTTCTTATTGAAATATTTATTAGGAAAAACAAGTTTATGTAAAGCTTTGGAATAATATTTTGTTGAGCATACGAAACAGAAAAATCAACTTAAGTTTGTTTTTTTTAAAAAAAAATTATTCTTATTCATTAGTCAAGTATGCAAAACTTGAATTTGTTAAATTGAAATAAACTATGAAAATATTATCTCATTCGTCGGGTGGTTAAATAAAATCATTTAGATCGATCAAAAGATTTTTTTAATCTATTAAAAAAAATTAATTTTTTTAATTATTTTTTAAAAATATTCTACTTCTAATATAAAAGATAATAAGAATTACAAAATAATATACAAAATGAAATACAAAAAAACTGTGCATCGCACGGGCTTACATCTAGTATTGTTTATTATTGGAAGAAAAAGAACCTCATGCTTAGAGTAGATCGCTTCAAGTCGGTCGATTTACTAATGAGCATTTTTATCTTAATTTATATGGGTAGAGTATATTTTGTTTTTGCCTTTCATTTGAGACTACTTCCAATTCTTCATATACTCACTTTCTTCTTCCTAGTTTACACGATTTATGACCAAATCTCTTTGAAATATTATCTTCTTCCCCTTTTTTTTAGGGTAAAATTTACAGTAACATGCAATATAATGTGACTCAATAGTTAAGTCTTTAGTGATATACATTGATATCTCAGGTTCAAATCATACATGAACTAAACATTTAGTAAAAAAAATTACAATGTGAACTTGTGCAATAAAAGTCCAGGGAAAAAAATAATAACAAATACTAAATATACATACGATAGATATGATTCTTCATGATGCTCTATTACCCCTCTTTTCATACATTTTCCCCCAAATTTGCTATTTATTGCAAAATCTCCAAACTTAATAATAAAAAACACTAAATCCTTCCTGCCCCTAATTTGACTACTTCATTATATGCTTGAAAGTTGAAACCTTGCCTGATTCAAAACCTAAACAACCACAATTATAATTTATTGTGGACTCATGGTGGATTAAAATATAGCCCAATACTTGTACACTTCCTTTTATGACCATATCAGTTAAAATATCTAAATTGATAAATTACCATTTCTTTAACTTCAAACATCCTTTAAAAAAATCCCGTTAAAAAAAAAACTAATTAACTTTTAACGAGTTTTTTTTTTTTTTTTTTAACTTTTTTTTAACTTTTAACATCCTTTAACTTTTAACGAGCTGAATGTAACAAGTATAATTACATACAATTTTGCCACATGTTAATTAGAATGCACAATCAATCAATCTCATAAATAGGGTTGACTACATGAACCAAATATGATTATTCCATGTGATGTGGCCGTCCACAAAAATCTTCCTCCTCCATCCCTTACGATCCAATACCTCATCCTCATGTAAGTTCATATTCTTCTTATCCTTCTTAACTCCTTTCAATCAAGTCATTTTTGGTCTCCCTCTCCCTCATTTAACCCCTCTATGGTCCCACCTTCCACTCTTCTTACTGGTACACTCTCGATTGTCGTCTTAGATGCCCAAACCAACGCTGACGATTTTCCCTTAGTTTGTCTCCAATGCCTGCCACACCTACTTTCTTGTGAAAAACATCATTTCTAATTCTATCTCTTAAAGTGTTCCCACACATCCATGAAAAAAAAAATTCCAAATGCTTGTACCTTATAGTCACGTTCAAATAGTTGCCTCAATTAAGTTCTTTCCCAGAAAGTTCACTAGAAAAAAAAACAAGCCATAAGAAGATAATTGGAATTTGCTCCATATTAGGCATACTAACACATTAAACTCCAATACATGTCGCAATTGCTTGTAGTGATGTCATGACTCATGACATATATTTAACAAAATTATTTAGGAGATTTTGTAATCAAATTCCACTTGCTATTACCATGTTTCATGTCTAGATGACGTTTCATAACAACTTTGCAAATTACAACATCAATACACTAAGATTTTATATGCTTTTATGCATCATCATTTTTAACTTTCTATACTTTAGACTTTGACCATCGTCATTTTTTCACCTATAAACAAATTAGCTGATTTGACTTTGAATTGAACATGAATAACCTTAAACTTAGCCCTCCACAACAGAAATATCTAAACAAATTTTCATCCAAAAACATTTTCTTTAAGTTTAATAAGAACAAAGATGTTCGGGGTAAGTTTGTAATTACATCTTATAAGCTACATGTAATATTTTTTGGGAAAAAAAAAGTTACTTTGTTTATATTATAAATATGTATAACGTTGATCGTATTATAACTGTTCGTACAGAATAATGCCAGTCTCAATCAAGGAAACATTAGTAACCTATATAGGGAGCAAACGAGAACCTACTGCATCTATTGTAATTAAGTAGAGCCTTCCTTACTGACATGAACTAGACAACCACCAAAAAACAAGCCATCTGAATCCTTGCTGTTAGTATACATCTGTACTCCCTGTGCAATCTCTAATCTGTTTGTAATTAATAAGTGCCGACATTCTGGCACTCTAGGATTTGATCAGAATATAAGCCGGTGATGAATAACAAAACTAGAGTTGATGCTAGTAGAATCTTTTATCAATTGAAGTGTTGAGCCAACCTGATTACTCAAGTAATATGTGGTGTTGTGGTCTTTATCTGCTCAGGCGGAATCAACAGGAAGACACAACAGCATCATCAGAGCAAAGAAAAGCCTTCCTCTAGACACAGAGTTCTAGTGTCTAGCATGAGTTGCTGAAGAAGAGCTGGATTACTGGTGACAACAGCATCAACACTACTAATTAGCATATCCTGCATCGAAACCATGTCATCCACCGTCCAAGCATAGATTTTTTTGTTTCTCCTGCCAAACCGATACAGTATTAGTCAAGCAACAAGGGCACAATTGTATGTACAAGGCGGTTGTGTAAAGTTGACCGACAAAACTTGTCAACATGCTTACCAGTGAAGGATTTGGACAAGCTTTTCATCAATTAGTGGATGATAAACCCCAACAATTCCCGCCCTTTTCATCCTCAGCAAATTGGATCGAAACCCAGTTTTTGGATCTTTCATAACGATATAACCAACCTACAGAAAACCACAAGATGACATCAAAAATTCAAAATATGACCTATGACATAGATAAGAAAAGGACCTTAAAAGGCTAACAGAAGGAATTGCTCAAACAACAATAATGGATGTTAAATGACTAAAGCTGCTTAGAAGAGTCAGAAAATTTGTGAAATTCTGAAGAGCAATATTTTAAGGAAATGTTCAGCAAGAACGATTATTCCATAGTGATTACTCTACCCAAACTCTAAACAGGACCATGACTTGCAGGAATAGCTTCTCAGAACAAATAGCCAGCACGCACCACGAGCAAAATAAATATGCTTACCTACCAAATTACCGACCAGTGTGCCATTAAATTACTTGCCACTAGATTATATAAGCATAGAAAAAGCATATTGATCTTTTCTTTAACAAATTCATGAAAAACAGATATGAAAACACAAGCATATATAATTAGAACAGGTCCTATAGAGAAAATGATTTTACAAGAACAAAATAGATGTTTACCGTAGTGTTTGGGGAGAGTCTTATAATTTCCCTCACTAAAGTGTCACTTTTTGCCCATATAATGCAATTAGTACAATGTGTTCTCTTTACCTGTAAGTATACAGTAGATACTTCAAGGTTAATCTAGAGAACAGGAGCTACAACTGAGAACTGTAAAAAGAATACTCTTGCAAATTAAAGATACTAGGTGATAATCAACTAGAGAACAACCACAATAAAAACCTCCCAGTGTTCAACTTAATTGTGCTTATTTCAGTTCTCGTATTTAAGTGACTTGATAGTGTAACTCTTCCTCTCCCAACAGCAACAAAAAGCTCAGAAATACATTGAGATATATCAGAAGTCTAAATAAAGTGGGGACGGAATGAATCAGACCAGACAAGATCAAAACTTCTTAATCCATATACTTACTAAGTTATTATTATATATCATTCAGTGCATATGAATAAAAAATCAGGAAGATTAGATATATGGTTAATATGCATTGAGGCGGGTCTAAAAATACAGTCAATGCTTACACAGACCAAGACATTAGACCTAATCTGATCAAATCAGATTAGACCAAACATTAATAAAATCAAACTAAAACACATTTTCTTTCAAGTGAAGAGAACTAGTTTTGTATTTTTTTTAACATGTCAAACTCATCAGTGACCCTTAAGAGTTCATGAACAAAAATAGAATATGATTTTGGGGGATAAATTCACATTTTCCAGAAATTCATACTGCAATAAGCCAATAACATAGATGTTCAGTTGAAAGAAAGAAAGAAAGGATTACACTCAAGATAGGACAAAGCATACTTCAATAGAAACATCAAACTTACAACAGCTAAAATTTTCTCGACAAGACCTTTTTCATATAATGGAGGCCCAACTTTTGCATCAAGGATGACTTGCCGTACTGAACCTGACACCAACTGATAAGAACAGCAACCAGGAGTCAGCCAAAAATAATTGCATTATAATCTGGAAATAATTTCTCACAAACAGTATTAACAAATAATGTGATGTGTACAAGAGTAACAAAAGTTCATAAACAAAGATATAAGCTACAAAAAATCCAATAATTGCTAAATAGCATGAAAGCAGTACAAGTAACGAGATTTGATATACCCTTAAAGCATCTTCAAGCGTAGGAACTTTCTGATCATCAAGAACTTTTGGAAATTGAAGTGCTGCATCCAGTTCATTTATCTACATGCAAAAGTTAAAGATATTATTACATTACCAACAAGTCAAATTCTATTTTAAAATTGCAAAAAGGTGAATAAGCATATTCAACAGCAAATACCAAAATCTACATATTTTAGAATATAAGCAAGAAGGCTTAATTATTGAATCTTGATCTCACAATTGATACAAAAAAAATAGATATAATAACCCTGCACCATTTCAAACTAAGTTTCCTCAAGGCTTAGTGCCAAAGAGATCAATAAGACCTCAAGGCTTAGTGCCAAAGAGATCAATAAGAAGTCAATCACAAAATGACAAACCAAAGAAATATAAATTTGCTGACAATAACTACAACATTAACCAAGCTCCCTTCACTCATAACTGTTTTTTTTTTTTTTTTTTTTTTTTTCATACAAGTACTCAGCAACCTGGCAAGAAAAATATAATTGAAATATTATAATTTTATACATCCTATCTATGTAACCCAAAGTCCCAAACTCTTCATTTCACCTCAACATTCTTAAGTACCGGTGTTTGATCTTTGACACTCCGACAGAGAACCGTGATATTTTCATATAGGAATTTGGATCAGAAATAATGAAAGCTTCCATAAAATAGTTGAGTCTAATTCTTGGATATACACCCATGTTGAAACAAGTACCCAGATCAGAGTAATAAACAAGAAAAATAATCATGCTTCCATGTGAGTTTAATCCATACAGAAAACGGGGAAACAACCAGGATTTGTACAGCAATTTGGTTTACTGGGATAGAAGGTACGCAACAAAAGAGTATCCCTTGTCTTCCTTAAATTGAAGACTGACGTCCAGGAAGTAATATTAGTAGTATACCATATAATTATATAAGCAACAAATATAGTTCTCCAATCAGGATGATGACTTGCAACTCACAAGGAATTTGTGTGTGCGCATGTATGAGTGTAGGAAAGCAAACCAAGTGGCTTAGAATTCTTACGGTGACAATTAGAACTAACAAGTAAACAAAGATACTCACTTCTTTCATACTCAAGTAGCCCACTCTAGAAGTATGATTTCCAGATATCCGCTGCAACTCCCTGTCTATGTCAAATTTGAATCAATCTCCAAAAACTTCAAAACCATAACTTTATCACTTGAATTATTGACAATTTCCAAAATAGTGTCATTCTAGAGAATTTCTTACAAAATGAATGCTAATCTTACTCCCCTTTACTTGGTCTCCCTCCACTTCTACAATGCCCCTTCTTGAAGAACTCAACAAATTTGTGTGCTACAAGTGAGAAGTGACATGTTTGTGAGAAGTGACATCTTTTACTCAAAAATGCTGACATCAGCAAAAAAATTCTCTGAGATGAGCCGGGCACTCACATCAAAAATCCCTAGATGGGCTGACCTTAATTGTTGGATAATTCTTAATTTCTTATCCCTTATATCCTTCCCAATTCCAACAATGAAACTCTACAAGTGGAGAATGCTGAACCTAGTCACACAACCATATAAATTTGATAAAGTCATAGTTGCACATAAAGAAAATCTAGATTACTCCCACTGCCCTTTTTTATAGATTAAGGCAATTGCTATCAATGAAGTGTTATTGCACTGTGTTTTGTAGCGTTCCATAACTCCAAATTTCTTCTCTCTTACCCTGATACCTTCCACATCTCTCAGTTGCATGCCTAACTGGAAAAATGTGTTGGAATTCTGATGATAGTTTAAAGGCACTCCATCAAACAATAGTAATGCCAAAAATGAAAGCAAAGAAACATCATGGAGAGTTAAACAAATAAGTTGATAGCTTAATATACCTGTCATGCAGTGCAAAAAGAACTCCATCAGCTGAACAAGAAACATCAATTTCAATGCAGTCTACTCGAGAACGAAGCGCACTGCGGTAGGCAGCCATCTGTAATCACCATCGAATAGAATTGCATTTAATCTTAAAGATCTTTTACATGAGGATTCCTAGAGGTCTTTTGTTACGGAGAGAGTGTTTTTTTTTTTTGGGGGGGGGATGTGAGGGGATATTTTAGGCAACAAGAGCCTCACAAGTCCAAAAGTCCACCATAGTGATTTGTAAAAGGCAATTAATAAGCAATCATACCGTATTAGGGAAAGCATTGGTCGAGTCACCACCATGAGCACAAACAAGAGGTGGGTGTTTCATCCAACCACAATTCTTCATTTGTATCTACAAAAACTCAATATAAAGGATCTAGTCATACACCAACATTGAGAGTAACAACTAACAAGGCACCAAGGCTCACCTAATATGAAATGAAAACCTAATATGAAATGCCAGGCATCAAACTTCCACACTAAATAAAGATAATATTTCGTATAAGATGGTAAACCGTTATGAAACTTGAAATTAGTATGCATTAAAACTGAGGTAAAGTAAGTGAAAAGCATGAAATGGGAAAATCTAAAACATGACAATGGGTTTATATGAGCAAGAGGAGTTCTTAATCTCCTACCCTTTTAATGTACCACTGGAAATTGCTTAATGTTAATTGCATATGAACTCTATCACTCTAGGAAAGTGAAATGCTCAGAGGAAACTTAAGACCAAGCAAATGTTTACAACAATTTCCATTATACAGTATACACCCGAGTGCATCGTACACCAGGGATTTTTTTTCAATGAACATAACAAAAGTGTATGGGATTTCCGTTCACATGGTACACCCGAGTGTGTAATAGACACCTCAATTGAGCAGCAAAATTTAAAACTTTTTCCAACCTAGCTTTGAACCAAGTATAACCATACATAAATCACAGTCAATAAAGCAACTTTCAATAGGATAACATTGAAGATGATTCAAAATAAAAACAATTGATCATTTATAAATTGGGTTTGATTCATTTAACAAGATTCATTCAGCATCAAAAAGCTAATTCAAAAGAGCAGCAAGTGAAGGTGAAAATGGGTACCTGATAAAAGCGTCTAAGACGAAAGTGGAAGAAGATAGGAGGAGCAAGAGCAATAACAACAAGCAGCATTATAAGATTCCGGTGGTTTCCGGCGAGTCTCCGCCATGTACGACTCCAATTGAAGTTTGAATCTTCTTTCCGCCACCCGGTTTGTAACAGCCGCTGTTGTCTCCGCCTCATCGCCGCCGTGTAGTCAGGATTCCGGATTTGCCGGACTTATAAAGCGGTGATTGCTTTGTGTGAGGTCCACTGTAATTATGTTTTAGCTTTAGAGGAGATGGTTTAATGGTGGGAAGATGGTTCAATTAAAGCTGATTGTGACTCATGTTATGCTTACTTTCACCTGACGTTCTAAGTAATTATGGATTAGCTTCATAGGGTTGTTCACCGTTTTAAGTCGGAACTAAATTGAACAGAAATGAATTAAATATTGACTACTTAATTTTTTTTAATCCGTAGTATTTTAAAATATCATACGTAAAATAATTATGGAGTGTGTCACCTAAAAATAAAGTTATATAGATTTGAATTAGTCTCATTGCTTGGAATCATAATCAATGAGAATATTTTAAATTGAAATTGGTGTTGGAATCATAATCCAACAAGTCTAAAATTGGAAGTGCTAATTGAGCAGGGCAACTTGCGAGCAACTCGAACTCGACTCGGTCAACGCTCAATCAAAACTCTACTCGAGTTTGCTCGTGCTCGCTCATATCAGATCGAAACTCGATAAGTGTACAAGAAATTCAGTATTTTTCTATTTTTTCATTTTTAAAAACAAAAATTTATCTTGACACTTAATAAATTTAAAATAATAAGCTTAAGTAGAAAAAAAATTATATAAAGAGAAAAAAAAAAATATCATTAACAAATATTTGAAATTTTAGAGATGTAAAACTTTAAACGAGCAACTTGTGATCGACTTGAAAATCAACGGGCACGAGTCGAGCAATCTTCTGCTCGTGATCGACTCGCTCGATAGCACCCTTATCTAATATATATACCAAAGAGGCTTGGACTACTAATTCAATAAGATTATTACAAGGAAAAAAAACTAAATGTTCAAAGAATTGTTCAAAAGATTAGCAAAACTCTGCAAAAGTATCATGATCGCATTAATGTATTGTAGTCCATATAATCTTCATAGCGTATGTTAGATAACAAAGGAAAATATCAATTATTTATTATAAATTTGCAATTTTGTCTTTATAAACAAAACTTTCTTTAAAGGACTTTGAACTGGAGTGAGATACGAAAATTTATTTTTCGTTTGAATGCATTGGGATACTATAGAAGAGTGGAGGTAGGTTTAACAATATCTTGGGCAATCATTTTTGTACAAACCAATTTTGACAGGGTAATAGACACTTGGCCATAGAAGTGTCAATTTGATAACTAAATTGAATTAGATCTAATATAAATTTAAGTCATGCTAAATCAATGTGTTCATACAAATTAAAATCTTAATCACATTACTTTTCGAGTGTCATGAGACTCATGTCGTGATTATTTTTTGACTTTTTGACTTGGCAAAATGTCGGTATATTAAGCGCGCGTTACCAAAGATTTTTTTTTTTTAAAAAAAAAATCAAAATTCAAATAGCAAGAGTTGCAGCAGGTGCAGACTGCAGAGGCAAGAGCATTTGAGTTTTGAGGTGCAAGATTTTGAATATAAAACCTGAAACACTCTTCAATTTCCATCAACATCAAAATCAAAATCAAACCACATTCAAAATCAAACAATTCTCTCTCTAATTCTCTATCACTCTCGTCTTCTTCACTTTCTCTCTCTAAAACCAGCACAACAACAATGGAGGAATACTTGCAGTACATGAAAACTCTTCGCACTCAGATGAACGGTTTTCTCTCTCCTCTTCTCTCTTTCTCTCGAGCATTTTCTGTGATTCCGACGATGAACAGAAAACCTAACTTTCGTTGTTGCGAACAGATGTTGAAGATCAAGCAGCGAAGATTTCTGTTGAGGAACAAATGCAAATTACTACTATTCACAATCTCGAGAAAGATCTCAAATCAGGTACTCAGCTTTTTTTGCTTCCTGTTTCTTCAATTTTTGCGTGACTTTCGTCTTCTTCTTCGAATTAGATTGATTTGTTTTCATGAACTTAATTGGAAATTACGCGCGCTTTCTGAAGGAATTTCAAATTATTTGATGCCAAGTTGTAATTTGTAATAATTGCTTTTATATTGAGAATGATGATGTTGAGAATGTTTCAGCGAAATCGGAAACGAAGCGAGTTGTGGAGGAGACTGATCAATTGGTTAAGAGTAAAGCTGAAATATGCTCTAAAATTTTGGAGATGCAGAAAAGAATTACCTCTTTGGAATCTGACTCCTTCAACTTATCTCAGGTTTATGCATTTTTCATAATTTGTTTAGAATTTCAGTTTGCTTTGCTAGAATTGATCAATTACTGACATTTAGAAGAATTAGAATTCTACAATGTTAGCAACATGTCTAAATTAGCAAGATTAGTAAGGTATTTATGCTGATTAACTTGTCTCAGGTTTATGCACTTTTTTTAATTTGTTTAGAATTCAAGTTATTTGTGCTGGAATTGATTAATTATTGTCATTTAGAAGAATTAGAACTCTGCAATGTTAGCTACATGTGTAAATTAGGAAATTGGATAGATCACTTGTTTATATGATTAGTAAGGTTTATATGCTAATTATGATTGGTTAGTTGAGCTGTGTTCTTATCTAATTGTTGCACATTTTAATGCTAACAACAAAGACGATGTATAAATGTTAGGATCATATATATAGGCCAAGCTTTATAGTTACGTGTTTGAAAAATTGCATGATGTTTTAGTCCTTGCTATCTTGCAGCATTTCGTTCAGATTTTTCAGATCTATTTGTTGTAAATTTTGATGCAAACATTAAAGACGATGTGCAAAAGTTACACTTGTATAGATAAGCCGAATTTGTTGTTGTTTGTTTGAGGTTTGCAATATAGCTTCATCCTTGCTATTTTGCATCATTCCATCCAGACTCGATGGTGCTCCGTGCTCAGTAAAATAATTACGGAGTATTCTACTAAGCATTTTGGTTCTTATGCTTTTTATTGACAGACTTTGGAACTTACTCGACAAGAGAAAAGCAACTTTACAGCAAAAGTTCTTGAAAAGAGGTGATACAGTAGATTGTGCTCGTAAACAAAGCGCATTGATTGTGTAATTAGTTTCTGATTTGTCATTCTGTTGCTTCCAGGGCGTATTATGCCAAGGTTGCTGAGGATATGAACTCTAAATTGCAAGAACAGAAGGTTAAATATAGCTTTCTTCTCTTGTGATTTCTCACTATGCTGGGAGAAATTTGTTACCAATCTTTGGGTGGTGTTTTGACAGGACTGGCTGGATAATAAACGACGTAATGAGGTGAGAATTGGAATTGTGTTTTAGTGGATTAGGTGGTTGTTGTAGCCTTCAGTGTTCATTAGAAAACTTGCTTCCTTGTCTGCATGACTCACAATAGTCTTTCAAGGACTATTTATTATTGAAGAGCACAACCAAGTTTCTTTTTCTAGAGTATTATTAATAGGCAGCTTATTATGCTGCTTGTGTGTGCACATGATCAAAACTGTTTTCATTTGCACTATTTCTTTATGCTTCTGTCTATTACTTCTCTAGAAACCAAAATGATTCAACATAATTCGGTTGTTTTTTTCAAGTTCTACCGGATATATCACTGCAATTACATCACATCATTGACTCATCTCCTATGAGGATAAATTTAAACCGCTAAACTTTGTTTTTGCAGCCCTATGAAGACAGTAGCATGCAAATTGATATGCCTCAAGGTATAGACAGTAACTGGTTAGATTTGGTTTTAAGATTTGATGCAGATCCTGTCTCAATCCTGTAACATTTCAACAACCCCCTCATAACCACCCTGAAAGTCTGAAACACAAGAAATGGATAAATGGGGTAATTCTGGCAGCAGTGATGCATATATCTTGTCATGTGACAGCATGTCACTATCCATTACCTACACTGTATCTTGCCACTTGGAGTCTTTTCATGTAACCTCAGTATTGTCACATAGATTCAGTTTCCATTGATGCATTGAAGAGGAGTTATTATTTGCCAATGATTTGAACAGGGAAGACACTACTTTATATCAGAAAGGAAATGTGAGTTTGATAAAACAAAGAGAAACAAAGCATTTCACACTTTTTCAGTTAAAGTTCTACATGATAAATTACACATTAGAATAGTTGAATGCCAGTTTTTCTACCCAAACACCTTAGGATGTTTTTACAGCTGGTTGTTGAGAAGACCCGGAAACATTTAGTACATATTTCTGTTGATGGCTTACTCAAGATGTGTATGGTGAGTCTTATTCATATTATGTTGAATGAACCTTGCAGAAAAATCTAGCAAGGGTCCAGTTCCATGCAGCTCGGTATGAACATTTTCCAGCAAGTTCTTGTTCAGGAAAATAATTTTATTCCTAGCATCTTACTGGATTATAAGCTTCATAGGGAGATGAGGACAAGATGCTTTTTCGTGGAAAATTACACGCTGCACAATCTCAGCTTGATGAGGTTATCTCTGCAAAAACCAAACTGGTTTCAGACAACAGTGAGGTTGGCTTCACTATTACAGATTTGTGAATTTTCTTTAAAACAATTTTTTGTTTCAAGTTATAGAATTTGAAATGTGTGCTTGACTTACCAGTCATTTAGTTTCCTGACAAAACAGTGCCATCAGACTTGGTTGGTCTCACTGATGCTTTATATCTATTCTGATGTCTCAGTTGAAGCAAACCATCGAGCAGTTAAAGAGTGAAATAAATAATCTCAAGGTAATGTACCTACTTTCTCCCCTTCCCACCCTCTCCTCCCATG